>NC_088381.1:38595192-38898076 GCF_037993035.2 Macaca fascicularis | reverse complement strand
ACGCTGTGATGCTTTCGCTGAGGCACTCCTCCCCAGCCACTGGGGTGTTGGCGGCTGATGGCATTTATCTGAGTCCCTGTCCAGCCCTTCCAGGCATGTGGGATGCGAGGTGGAGGGAGGTGATGGCCAGCATCCAGTGACCATGTGACTGGCGTTCAAATACAGGGGACCACTTCCTTCCTCCCATGTAGGCAGTGGGCAACAAAGACCACGAGGGAAAGCTCTAAAGAGCTTCTCCCATCAGAGCTTCCCTTGCAATGGGCAGAGGTGTTTTGTTTTGTTTTGTTTTGTTTTTTTGACATGGAGTCCCGCTCTGTCACCCAGGCTGGAGTGCAGTTGCGTGATCTCGGCTCGCTGCAAACTCCGCCTCCCAGGTTCAAGCGATTCTCCTGCCTCAGCCTCCCGAGTAGCTGAGACTACAGGCACCCGCCACCATGCCTGGCTAATTTTTGTATTTTTAGTAGAGATGGGGTTTCATCATATTGGCCAGGCTGGTCTCCAACTCCTGACCTTGTGATTCGCCTGCCTCGGCCTCCCAAAGTGCTGGGATTACAGGCGTGAGCTACCACGCCCGGCGGACCGAGGTCTTTTCATGACTGTATCACAGTCCAACCTTTTCCTCGTGTAGCCTGCTTTCCTTACTCCCTCAATAGTATGTTCCTGAAAGCACTCCCTAGTCAACCCACTGCATGCAAATCTCAGAGTCTCAGAGTCTGTTTTTTGGTGATAGTAATTCTGTTCCTCACCACCTTCCTGTCTCTCCCATGTATCCACCCAGCTCCTGTGCAAGGTAGGCTGAAATTAACCAACATCAGCAGAGGCTGCGGCAGGGTGAGAGAGCAGCCCATGCTGGGAGAAGCCCTGGTCTTTGTCTCCACATATGCTGAAACTGACAGTGTTTCTCCCAGAGTCCAAGTCTCCATTAGCCAAGCCAAGAGCAGAGGAAATGTTCTCCACCGGTAAGGCTCACTGTATTTTGTTCCTGCACATCTCTTTCCATGTGTGTATCTAATTCCTGGCAGCAGCTAGAGGCGAGGGACTGGGTCCTACATAACTTGTCGAAGACCAACAGAATATTGAAAAGTTGGCCTGTCTTTTTTTCTTCTAAAATTAGAGAAAACCCCTGGTTTTCAAACTGCTTCCTCTTTCAAATGAAAACCAGGAGGAAACTGATCACACAGTGACAGTCTGGGATCCATCATCATAGATGGTGTCAAGGTTTCAGAAGAGTTTGCTGTTCCCTTCTATAATAAAGAGGAAAATTGCTTTTAGCCAACCCCTGGCTCCTCACATATTGTGAAACATTGACCTTGTTGTTGCTCTTATGAGAGTGGTATGCAATTTTAAACTAGATTAATTCAAAGTCAACACACAGATACACACACATCTTTTTTTCTTTTTTCTTTTTTTTTGATAGCATTTTGCTCTTTCACCCAGGTTGGAGTGCAGTGGCACACTCATGGCTCACTGCAGCCTCCACCTCCTGGGCTCAAGCGATCCTTCCACCTCAGCCTTCTTTGGAGGCTGGGACTACAGGCATGCACTACCATGCCCTGGCTAATTTTTGTATTTTTTGTAGAGACAGGGTTTCACCATGTTGCCCAGGCTCACACATATCTTTACCTTTAGGGCCAGCCGACTGCATTATGT
Organism: Macaca fascicularis; assembly: GCF_037993035.2. Lineage (NCBI taxonomy): Eukaryota > Metazoa > Chordata > Mammalia > Primates > Cercopithecidae > Macaca > Macaca fascicularis. The sequence continues at coordinate 38,896,426 of NC_088381.1, read as the reverse complement.
CCTCTTCTGCTAACATAAACCTTTCAAACAATGGATACTTACTTTCATTATGCAGTATAATTTCCTTCTGCCGTATACTTTCCTTCAATAGCCAGGAGTATCTGTGCCTGATTTTTTTTTTTTTCACTCAATTTTTTGGTCGGGATCTCAGACGTTTGATATGATTTATGGAAGCACAGTCCTTTGAAATAAGACAATGAACTGCAGACTTGGGCATATTTAAATAATTCAAACATTGTCGAATATTGTGTGGTTCCAAGAGGAAAGAAGAACCGTCGACACCAGAAAATTTCCTGCTGGAATTCTGCCAAAGAATAGCTAGGGAGGTCCATCATTACGGGACTTCGCTGTTTGTAAATTTAATAAACGACTCACATCTGCTTATAATATCATGGAAGTCTATGGGAAAAGTACTTCTTATATAAAGCACATGGCTTATTTTAAAAATCAATGTTTTCTTCTTGTTGTATTTGTCAGCTTATACAGGAAAAACACTACACCTGCATTTACACTTAAGAGTCTAGGCCACAGCATTCATGTCCTACTTGTGCTTTGAGTCACAGCATGATATGGCTGAGACCTTAGAAATCATCTAGCCTCTCCCCATCACGGTGCAGCCAAGGCCCAGAAGAGGTAAAGGATCCAGGGCAGTGCACCTGGAGTTAGTGCCAGTCAGGGCTCAGAGGGTGCCACACTCTGTCCTTCCTTCCTCTCTCCCCCTCCCTCCCTCCTTCCCTTCCTTCTTCGATATTTCCTCTTTCCTTCCTTCTGTCCTTCCTTCTGTCTTTCCTTCTTTCTTTCCTTCCTTCGTTTTTCCCTCCTTCCTTCCTTCCTTCCTCCTCTCTCCTTCCCTCCCACCTTGCTTCCCTTCTTTCCTTCCTTCCTCCATTTTTCTTCCTTCCTTCCTTCCTTTCTTGCTCCCTCCCTCCCTCACTTCTTTCCTTCTTTCCTTCCCCGCTTTCTTCCTCCCTTCCTCCCTCCCTGCCTTCCTTCTTTTCTGCCTTTCTTCTTGTGGACTAGGTTACTTGGACTCGTTAGTTTATGGCACATTAGCAGCATCACTGTCCGCTGTCCCTCTCACATTTTATCCCAGTGGATCACTTCCTTCCTCCCATATAGGCACCATTCTGATGTGTTTAATGTGCATGATTTTAATTTTTACACGTTTGAAAAATGTGTCTGTCCCCTCCTCCCCACCTTGCAGTATGCTTGAAGATCTGCCCATATTGTCCTGCATGTGAGCATGTAGCCCATTGCTTCCCGCTGCTGCGGTTCTCCAACGCTACAGCTTTTGCTGCTGTATCCCCTGGCCTCCTAGCCAATTCATCCAACAGTAGTTCCATCACAGCCAATCTGGGCTCCCTTGCTCTCTCTCAAGCAAAAATGACATGTTTTCCCTTATTAAACGTATATAAGGCAGAACAAGTCCAAGGAATATAAGTGATTTAGCAGTGGCTTCAATAACCTTTCACCTCTAGATAAATTACTGGTATGATTTAATATAATACAGACATAAAGTGTTCAAAAGCTATTTTTATTCCATCAAAATGGGTGGAGTGCTTTTAAAATGTTTTGCCAGCACTACAGTTCCCAAGAGAAAAATATCTTCATTGTTCTTTTTTTTTTTTTTTTTTAAAGGAAAAGAAAGTTGGCAGGAGGATGGGGCATTGAACCATTTTTCTGAAGGGCAATTTGCCAATATGTTTCCAAAGCCTTTGATCTAGTAATTCAACTTCTAGGAATTTATCATAAGGCAATAATAAAGAGTAGGTGCAAAGATTCATCAAAGAATGTTCACTACAGCAGTATTTATAATTGTGAAAAAAGTAGATTCAATCTCAATATGCCACAATACAGGATGAGTTGAACTATGACATATTCTACTAATTAACTCATTCAACGTAATATTTATTGGGTTTCTGCTGTGTACCAGCATGGCACTAAAGGCTAGAGATATCAAGAGGATCAAAATAAACAGGGTTCCAACCTGGAAAACAGTGGGCCATTAAACCTGCCTCTCTGGGAATACTCATGATACAATCAGTGATTAAAGTAGGACACAAAGAAACACATATTTTTGGAGGGACTTTTTTTTTTTTTTTTTTTTTTTTTTTTTTTTTTGAGACGGAGTCTTGCTCTGTCACCCAGGCTGGAGTGCAGTGGCATAATCTCAGCTCACTGCAACCTCTGCCTCCCGGGTTCACGCCATTCTCCTGCCTCGGCCTCCCGAGTAGCTGGCACTACAGGTGCCCGACACCACACCCGGCTAATTTTTGTATTTTTAGTGGAGATGGTGTCTCACCGTGTTAGCCAGGATGGTCTCGATCTCCTGACCTCAAGTGATCTGCCCGCCTCAGCCTCCCAAAGTGCTGGGATTACAGGCTTGAGCCACTGAGCCCGGCCTTTTGTTTGTTTTTAGAGACAGAGTCTTGCTATGTTTCCCAGGCTGGAGTGCAGTGGTTATTCACAGGCACTATCATAGCTTACTGCAGCCTTGAACACCTGGCCTCAAGTGATCTCTTGCCTCAGCCTCCCCAGTAATTAAGACTACAGGCTGTGCCACCATGCCCAGCTAACACATTATTGTTATTATTATTTTTGAGACAGGGTCTCACTCTGTCACCCAGGTTGGAGGGTAGTAGTGCGATCTCAGCCCACTCCAATCTCCTTTTCCCAGGTTCAAGTGATTCTTTTGCCTCAACCTCCCTAGTAGCTGGGATTTCAGGCATGCACCACCACGCCCAAATAATTTTTGTTTTTTTGGATTTTTTTTAGTAGAGATGGGATTTCACCATGTTGGCCAGGCTTGTCTTAAACTCCTGAGCTCAAGTGATCTGCCCTCCCAAAGTGCTGGGATTATAGGCGTGAGCCACTGCACCCAGCCCCAACACGTTATTATTACAGTGTAGAATGTTTTTGGTTTTGTTTTATTTTGAGATGGAGTTTTGCTCTTACTGCCCAGGCTGGAGTGCAGTGGCACAATCTCGGCTCACTGCAACCTTGCCTCCTGGGTTCAAGTGATTCTCCTGCCTCAACCTCCCAAGTAGCTGGGATTACAGGCATGTGCCACCACGCGCAGCTAATTTTGTATCTTTAATAGAGACGGGGTTTCACCATGTTGGTCAGGCTGATCTCAAACTCCTGACCTCAGGTGATCCACCCACCTCGGCCTCCCAAAGTGCTGGGATTACAGGCGTGAGCCACTGTGCCTGGCCTGTATAATGTTTTATTTTAAAATTTATAATCATAGAAAGTTATTCAACAAAGAGCATTTCTTTGAGTTTTTGTTTTTGTTTTTGTTTTTTTGAGATATATTGCACAGCATGGTAACAATAGATGATAATAGTGTATTATATATTTCAAAATTGTTTTGTTTGTTTTTGAGACAGGGTCTCACTCTGTCACCCAGGCTGGAGTGTAGTGGTGTGATCAAGGCTCACTGCAGCCACGACCTCTTGGGCTCAAGTGATCCTCCCACCTCAGCCTCTTAAGTAGCTGGGCCTATAGGCACGTATCACCATGCCCAGCTAATTTTTTACTTTTAGTTGAGACAGATCTCACCATGTTTCCCAGGCTGGTCTTGAATTCCTGGACTCAAACGATCCTCCCACCTCGACCTCCCAAGGTGCTGGGATTACAGTCATGAGCCACCATGCCTGGCGCAAAATTGTTAAGAGAGTAAATTTCAAATGTTCTCACCACAAAAAGTGATGAGTGAGGTGACGAATCTGTTAATTAGTTTGATTTAATCATTCCACATTGTATACATATATAGTAACATCACTTTGTAACCTATACATATATACAATTATAATTTGTCAATTTCCAATTAAATGTTTCAAAAGATTTTTTAAAGTAAAAAAAAAAACTGTTTTAAAGAACAATGTTTTTCTGTAAGTTCAGTACAAAACAACAGATACATTAAAAAAAAAAAATTACTCGAGACAGCAACCCTTCAGCAGAGCAGCCAGGTGCACCCTCCAAGACAGTGATGACGCCCGGAGGCTGCTGTCCTTGGGGCAGGTTAGCGTTGACTTTACCATGCTGAGCCCAGTAATCCTTGGGCCACTGGGCTAATTGCTGAGAGGTCTGAGTTCCAGCTAGGGCAGCGTGTAGTCAAAGACAAGCTTCCATTTGTTCATGACTCCATTTCCCACCTATAAAATTAAGGTGCCAGACTTAGGGTCCCCCGTGATTCCCTTCAGTCCTAGAGTTCTTCCTTTTCTCTTGATTGTTATTTCACTTGCTGTCATTTTCCTATTTTTGCCTGTGTTGTGACATGTTTGTGCTTTTTAACTGTCTGAGTGACTGAATTGGGTCACTGCTGCACAAATCCAATTGTCAGTCTGTCAGTTGTGGAAATGACTGGAAATACTGATGGTCCATGCTGAGAACAGTTAAGTCATGCTGTACCAGTATGTCCTTAGGGTGTGCGTCTGCAAAGTGTATGTTGCTAGTCAGCAGTAAGACTGATTCTACCAACCATGCACCACACAGTCAGGATATTTACACTTCTCTCCTGCATCTTCTTCCTAATAAAAATGTGTATTTAGCTAATTTACCTCCAAAACTGGATTTAAAAATTTCTCATTTTGTTTTAGAATTAGCAAGTCAATGCTATTTCAAAATAAGAGCATACTATTCCTTCCATCAAAACACATGGAAACATTATTTTAAAATTTGTTATTTAAAATTATAAAACATATAATTTTATAATAAAATTATTTTAAAAGACCTTCTCTGATTGCCACTGTACAGATGATTAGACTTCGAACTATTAAAAAACAAACAGAGCCACGTGTGATGGCTCACATCTATAATCCCAGCACTTTGGGAGGCCAAGGCAGGAGGATTTCTTGAGTTCAGAAGTTCTCGAACTTCTGGGATACAGTGGAACCCAAATCTCTTTAAAAAAAAAAAAGTGATTTTTATGTGCACTAAAATTGGAAAGCCCTTCTCAAGTAAAATTTGATAACTCTTCTCAAATATTTAATCTTCTCACTCTTAATCCCACTTTCCATTTGTCCAATACATCATAATTCCCAAGAGTGATCTTTGAAATATTGTCTACAATTAACTTTTCCTCTTGGAATTGGCTTTTAATGTCTCTATGTGTATGTATGTGGGTGTATAATTTTATCCAGGAAGATCCCACAACAGGTTAGCATTTGTCACCACTGTTAGTTACTATTTGCACTTTTTAAAGACACGAAGTTCCTTATGAAGACAAAGCTGATGTTATTCTATTGCAGAATCTGAAATTAGACTGTCTTTTTTTTTTTTTTTTTTTTTTTTGAGATGGAGTGTTGCTCTGTTGCCCTGGCTGGAGTGCAGTGGCTCACTGCAACTTCCGCCTCCCGGGTTCAAGCGATTCTTTTGTCTCAGTCTCTTGAATAGCTGGGACTACAGGTGCGCACCACCATGCCTGGTTAATTTTTTTTTTTTTTTTTTTTTAGAGACGGGATTTTCCAACGTTGGCCAGGCTGGTCTCAAACTCCTGACTTGAGATGATCTGCTCGCCTCGGCCTCCCAAAATGCTGGGATTACAAGAGTTAGCCACCGCACCTGGTCTAGAATGTCCTTTTTTAGATCAAAAGAAAGAAAATGACTCTGTCCTTCACTCATACTCAAGTGCTTCTCCAGTGATCTCAGAAGCTCTAAATCCAGGGAGGTGCATGCCCTGGTAACATCAGCCTGCTCAGATCCTGTTTATGAAAGAAAGTGGAGGAGAGAAAAGACAGCAATAATATGCACCTAAAGTTAAAGAACATATTTATGTTCTTTTAAAAGACAAATAATTATGTCAAATATACTGGTCTCCCCTCTTACCTCAATCTCTCCTCTCTCTACACTAGGAGCAAGTTCAACAACTAGAATCTGGCTACTTTTCTGACCAAATCTGTCTTCTTATTAGTTACATATTCAGGTTACTTTTTGTATTCATTGCCTATTGCTATATAATAAGTTTTCTCACCTTTAATGGATTAAAAATTAATATTTTCTGTGGGTCAGGAGTCCAGGAGCAGATTTTCTAGGTACTCTGGCTCAAGATCTCTGCTGAAGTTGCAGTCAAGATGTCAGTCAGAACTGCAGCCTTTTTTTTCTTTTTTTTTGAGATGGAGTCTCACTCACTCTGTCGCCCAGCCTGGAGTCCAGTGGCTCGATCTTGGCTCATGGCAACCTCCGCCTCCTGGGTTCAAGCAATTCTCCTGCCTCAGCCTCCCAAGTAGCTGGGACTACAGGTACACACCACCATGCCCAGCTAATTTTTGTATTTTTAGTAGAGACGGGGTTTCACCATGTTGGCCAGGCTGGTCTCAAACTCCTGGCCTCGTGATCTGCCCACCTCGGCCTCCCAAAGTGCTGGGATTACAAGTGTGAGCCACTGTGTCCGACAGAGCTGCAGCCTTCTGAGGGCTCAACTGTGGCTAAAGGATCTGCCTCCAAGGTGGTTCATTCACATGCCTGGCAAGCAGTGCTGGTTGTTGGCAAAAGGCCCCAGTTACTTCCCACAAGGGCCTGACCCTAGGACTGCTTGAGCATCCTCACAACATGGCAGCTGGTTTTCCCCAGAGGCAGTGACATGAGAGCAAGGCAGAAGCCATGGAACCTTTTTATAATCTACCCTCTGAAGTCACCCTCCATCATTTCTGCAATTCCCTATTTAGTGTGGGAAGGGCGGGAATCACAGATGTAAAGAATCAGAAGAGAAGTCTCCTTTGTTGAGTAAAGTTAGTGCTGCGGTCAGGAAACAAGTGGGAGGGGGCCATTCAGAGAAGGGTGAAGTTTGCATCAGGGAAATAGAGTCGCTTTGGGTTTCCTCTGACTCTTGCTCTTCATTTGTTGGTCTCAGGTCATTTTTGATGTTTTGTTTTTAATCCTTTATCGGCTGCCATAGTATAAAGTTGTTGGAAATATCAAAAGAAAGAAAGAAGAAAATCAAGTCAGAAAAAGTCACCTTTTTTTTCCCCCATCTTTTTGCCCCTGTGACATAAGGCTGATGGCAAACGGGAAAGTAAAATTTTTGAGATCTCCAGAGAAACATGAATTATGTTGTAAAAATATGAAGTGATATATCTGAGTTTGGATAATCTCCAAGGCTTGCCTAGATGTTTTGAGGTCCAAGATGGATTGGTGTGAGGACACTTTTCCCAGAGTCTTTTTGGAATTGAAGCGATAGGATGTGGAGATTATCATATTGGAAATATATTTTGAAATTGATCAGAACTATTATGGTGTTATGATATATGTTGGTTTTCATCCACGGTTCTTGGCTCATAACCCCTGTATTAGTCAGGAGAGTTTATTAAGTATTAACTGACACGATCACAAGGTCCCACAATAGGCTGTCTACAGACTGAGGAGCAAGGAGAGCCAGTCCAAGTTCCAAAACTGAAGAACTTGGAGTCCAGTGTTGGACAGCAGGAAGAATCCAGCACAGGAGAAAGATGTAGGCTGGGAGGCTAGGCCAGTCTTTCTTCACATTTTTCTGCCTGCTTATAGTCTAGCCATGCTGGCAACTGATTAGACGGTGCCCACCCAGATTAAGGGTGGGTCTGCCTTCCCCAGCCCACTGACTCAAATGTTAATCTCCTTTGGCAACACCCTCACAGACACACCCAGGATCAATACTTTGCATCCTTCAATCCAATCAAGTTGACACTCAGTATTACCCATCACCACCCCCATAGCCCTTGTTGCAGTCTTTTCTTATAATGTTGGGTGTGTGAGGCTGCAGTGGCAGCCTCTGACCGTCTCCTGCCCTCCTTTCGCCTGCTCCAAGGCCGGACTCTAATGTTCGCCCACCTTTCTGATTGTGGGTCCTAAGACCCTCCCGTGAGAGGGTCCTGCCCTGTTCCCTGGGGGAAGGAACGCTCACATCACAAAGCTTCCCTAAAAACCCAAGAGGGTTTAGTGAGCTTCTGGATAGCTGAACACATGGAGGTTCCTGGAGGATGGCACCCGGGCAGGGGGGTCATGGAAGCTCTGTGCCCCTTCCCCCATTCCTTGCCCTATGCATGTTTTCATCTGTATCCTTTGCAACATCCTTTATAATAAACTGGTAAATGTAAGTGTTTCCCTGAGTTCTGTGAGCCGCTTCAGCAAATTAATCCAACCCAAAAGGGAGTTAAGGGAGCCCCAACTTGAAACCAGTTGGTCAGAAGTTCCAGAGGCCCGGACAGGTGACTGGTATGTGTTGAGGGGGGCAGTCTCGAGGACTGAGCCTGCAACCTATGGGATCTGATATCATCTCCAGGTAGTGTTGGAAATGAACTAGAGAATACCGAGCTGGTGTCCCCTGCTTGGTGTTGGGGGAAAACCCCCACACATTTGGTCACAGAAGTCTTCTGTGTTGATGATTGTTGTGGCATGAGAGTAGAGGAAAAACACAGAGAGAGTTTTTACACAACCATATTTGTAATTTTCTCCAACCCTGAGCATCTAGACTTCTAATAAACTATGCTTTTGCTAAGAAAGAACACAGGAGGAAGCAAATCCTTGACCCAGATCTCTGGTGACCTGAGATGGAAACTGACATGGCCCCAACACTGTGCCTGACACCTGGGGCCTCACTCTTTTGTAGGAATACAGGGTTGATTATACTTTTTTTTCCCTATCTTCAGTAAGAGTAATAATATCAAAAAGTTTCATTACTATTATTATTTTTGAGACAGAGTCTCACTCTGTCACCCAGGCTGGAGTGCAGTGGCATGATCTCAACTCACTGCAACCTCTGCCTCCCGGGTTCAAGCAATTCTCCTGCCTTAGCCTCCTGAGTAGCTGAAATTACAGGCACATGCCACCACACCTGGCTAGTTTTGTTGTTGTTGTTATTGTTTTGTATTTTTAGTAGAGATGGGGTTTCACCATGTTGGCTAGGCTGGTCTCGAACTCCTGACCTCAGGTGATCCACAATGCCTCCAAAAGTGCTGGCATTAAAGGCACGAGGTTTCATTATTCTTGAATAGCTTACTCAAAGATTAAAAAAATGAGCATATTTAAGGTTCTAGTGGGACTCAGTAGACCAAGGGAGGGAGAAGGAAGGGAGGAAAGTAAGAGAGAATGATAGAACCGTCCCAGCCACTGGCTGTGTGGAAGCAGCTAACTATGGGAGGCAAGAATAGAGAAGAGCTGAAGAAGGAAGGTTTTGTCTCCTCAGCATGGTGAGGACCACTCACTAAGGGTGGATAATCAAAAGGAATAATAATGTCCAAGGCAGTTACAACCACTCTTGGAAGCTTGCATCTCTTCATCCATGTTTGTGGTCATTGTTAGGTTTATCATATACTTTTATTAAAAGTTGCTCAGTAAAGTGTCCAGTGTAGTTTATTTTCTTTCCTTAAGAGAATTTAATAAAATTTTAGGAGTATCAAGCAAAGCTTAAGTCTTCATAGGCAGTTATTCCTGGTTCAATCTTTTCCTAGAACAGATTCCTTTTTTTTTTTTTTTTTTTTTTCCTGAGACAGGGTCTGGCTCTGTGGCCCAGGCTGGGGTGCAGACATGAGATCCTGGCTCACTGCAACCTCTGCCTCACACTTGTAATCCTAGCACTTTGGGAGGCCAAGGCGGACCGATCACTTGAGCTCATGAGTTGGAGAACAGATTTCTGACGTATAAAAACTATCCTTCATTTGATAGCTATTCCCCTGAGACCTCTGTGGTCCACTCCATATTTTGACTCTATTTATCAACAAATTTTAAAAAATCACTAAGCAGTTATGGTCATTTCCTGATAAAAAGTATTGAACTTTTCAGTCATAGTCCCTTTATGTATGTTTGATACGAATCATCAGAGAAATCTAAAGCAACATACACACAGATCCTGACTTGCCATGGTTCGACTTAAGATTTTTCAACTTTACAGTGATTTTAATGCAATGTTGAAAAATCTTAAGTTGCATCATTGCTTTAGAACCAAGTTGAAAAAGTACCATAATAACTGTACTTCGAGTACCCATACAACCATTCTGTTTCTTACTTTCAGTATAGTAGTCAATATATTATAGGAAATATTAACACTTTCTCATAAAATAAGCTTTTTATTAGAGGATTTAGCCCAACTGTGGGTGAGGCTAAGCTATGAGGTTCTGTGGGCTAGGTATATTAAATGCATTTTTGATTTATGATATGTTCAGCTTTTGATGGGTTTATGGGGACTGCAACCTTATCAAAAGTCAAGGAGCCCATCTCTGCTTGTGTGAAACTCAGGTGAAATGAAACTGCTCTGAGACTTAGCATCAGGAAACCTCAATTTGAATTCCTTCTCCACCACCTTGAACTAAATCACTTCAGCTTTCTGAGCTATCTACCTGTAATATCTGCATAACAGGGATGCTGTGAAGATTAAATAAAATGACATGTAGGAATGTGCTTGTGTTCCCAAATACATGGTAGTTAGATTAATTTATGATCATTGAATCAGCATCACTACTTTTTTTAGAGAGTTCCCAATAATTTAAAAAATTCTTAGAATGGGCTCAGTGGCTCACATCTGTAACCCCAGCACTTTGGGAGGCCAAGGCAAGAGGATTGCTTGAGCCCAAGAGTTCAAGACCAGCCTGGGCAACATAGGAAGACCTCATTTCTACAAAAAAAAAAAAAAAAAGTAAACATTTGCTGGGCATGGTGGTGCATGCCTTTGACCCCAGCTACTTGGAAAGCTAAGGCAGGAGGATAGCTTGTGCTCTGTTGGAGGAGATTGCAGTGAGCCATGATTACACCACTGCACTCCAGCGTGAGCGACAGAGCAAGATCCTATCTCAAAATAATAATAATAATACAAAATAAATAATACATTACTTAAACAAATGGTTATTTAGAACAGACCACGAAACAGGCCTGTGCTCTGTGGTGGAGAGAAAAACAGTGAATGAGATGGTTATAGTTCTTGCTCTCATGGAACTTACAGTCTAGAAAGGAATACAGACTAGTATGCAGATCGTTACAATGAGGGGTGCCAAGAGATATGATGTAACAATAACTTTGTTATTCTCATACTGTATTCACCCCAAATCTGCATCTATGTAGCTTTTATAGTCTGTAAAGCCAGGACATAAAAGTGTTGGGCAATCTCAGGGCACAATTGTACCACATGACAGATCCATTATCGGGCTTGAAGGCAGGTGCCCTGTGTGACTCGACACAGGAATAGTAGAACGGCCACACCTCACCTACCTCAATAGCCATTGCAAGATTTTTTTTTTCTTATGAGATTTTATTGTGCAAGTTTTGTGTGCCATCAAGACCACAGGCTAGAGTCCGTCTTTGTTTTATTTCATTTTTTTAAGAAAAATTTAATTTTGGCCTGGTGCAGTGGCTCACCCCTGTAATCCCAACACTTTGGGATGCCGAGGCAGGTGGGTGCCTTGAGTCCAGGGGTCTGAGACCAGCCTGGGCACCATGGCAAAACCTTATCTCCACAAAAAAAATACAAAAAATCAGCTGGGCGTGGTGGCACACATCTGCAGTCCCAGCTACTTGGGAGGCTGAGGGGGGAGAATGGCTTGAACCTGTGAGTTTGAGGCTACAGTGAGCCATGTTCATGCCACTGCACTCCAGCCTGGGTGACAGGGTGAGACCCTGTCTCAAAAAAATAATAATAATAATAGTTGTATTGAGGTATAAAATTAACTCATTTTAAGTGTACAATCTAATGATTTTTAGTAAATTTACAGAGTTGTACACCCATTATTGCAATCTAGTTTTTAGCACATTTTCCATCATGCATAAAAGAAACCTTAGGTCCCTTTGCAGGCATTCTCTGTTCTTACTCTCAGCCCCTGGCAATCACTAATCTATTTTCTGTCTCTGCAAATTTGCCTATTTTGGACATTCCACATAAATGGAATCAAACAATGTGTAGTCTTTTGTGTCTGGCTTCTTTCACTTCGTATCACGGTTTTTTGTTGTTGTTGTTTTGTTTTTGTTTTGAGACGGAGTCTCGCTCTGTCACCAGGCTGGAGTGCAGTGCCGCGATCTCAGCTCACTGCAACCTCCGACTCCCTAGTTCAAGCGATTCTCTTGCCTCAGCCTCCCAAGTAGCTGGGACTACAGGCACGTGCCCCCACACCCGGCTAATTTTTGTATTTTTAATAGAGATGGGGTTTCACCATGTTGGCCAGGATGGTCTCGATCTCCTGACCTTGTGATTCACCAGCCTTGGCCTCCCAAAGTGCTGGGATTACAGGCCTGAGAGCGGCATGTTTTTGAGGGGCACCCATGTTGTGGCATGGATCAGTATCTATGACTAAATAGGATTCCACCATGTGGATAGTCCACATGTGTTATCTGTTCATTGGCTGATAAACATTTGGATTGCTTCCACTTTTTGATGATTATTCTTGATTTCACTTAGCCCTTCCAACTGCCAGATTTCTGACAGTTACCTTTGTTTTTGCCCCAAGTGCAAAAACACAATGGCATTTTTGCCATCTTCCTGCTTGGTCTCTGGTTTTTTTTTTTTTTTTTTTTTTTTTTCTTTTGCCATCTTTCTGCTTGATGTCTATCTTTCTCCTGCCTTTCCCTGTTGCTTCTCCCTTTCTCTTGCCTCACTATGTTAGTAAGCATAAAGCACAATTCACTGGTAAGAGCCTTGAGTAACAAGTGGGAACACCTGGGTATAAGTCTGTGTTTAAGCCTGCTGTTAACTAGACCCTCTCTGAGCCATAACTTTTTCATTTAGGAGAGATCAACTAGAACACAATTTTATTCTTTTAGCAGAATCATTTTCTTAAAATTTTACTTAGAATCCTGAGACATGCCAGATTAGATTGCCACAAGGTTTGAAGTGGAGGGTGGATCTTGGGTCCTGTTGACTCTGTCCTTGAAATAGTCTGTGGACCTCAGAACTTGAGTACTCAGTTTAAAATCCCGTGGATTAGTAGAGTTCTAAGAGTATATAAAAGCATTTTTTTTTTTTTTTTTTTTGAGATGGAGTCTCTCTGTCGCCCAGGCTGGGGTGCAGTGGCCGGATCTCAGCTCACTGCAAGCTCCGCCTCCCGGGTTCACGCCATTCTCCTGCCTCAGCCTCCCGAGTAGCTGGGACTACAGGCGCCCGCCACCTCGCCTAAAAGCGTTTTTAAAACCTCAGATGTCCTAGTCCTTTTCCAACATAACCGTATGAAAGGAATCAGGGGTTGAGGCAAAAACATTAGATATCAGAATCAGAGGACGTCCAGGACTTCTTACCTCTGTAATCTTGGGCAAATTATTTAACCTGAATCTTGGTTTCCTCAAGTGTCAATTGGAAGTGGTAATATGTACAGTGGTGACACGTTATATGCACATTTAATGTGCAGGAATTCAGGGATACAATTAGCACAAAGAGAATTTAGTTATAGTGCTGGACCTGCTATTTGTCCTCAGCTCCACTCCTCACCCTTCATCTGCTGTGTCTTGGGCAAGGGGGCTGACCCCCACAGGCTACATCTGACAGACGCCCTTTCTGCTGTCTTCCAGCTATGATCCACCTACAGAAGACACCAGTGGGCAGGAGTGAGATTCCTTGGCTATGGATAGCCTTAATGTGTTGGCTTTCTCAAATGATGGCTGTAGTAGTAATGAAAAGGTTATATTGACAGACTCAGGACCTCCTGGTTAGCCAGGGTAGTACAGGCAATGGTAATAGCTGAGGTCATGCACACGTTTTCTCCTTCCTGGATGCAGTGTTATTCTACCTGGAGATGATGTAGTGGACTGTGTCAGTTGACCTCCAGCCAGGAAATCGTGCCTGCAAAAGAGCACCAGCTGCAGTAGTAACATGGGAATTTGTGGAATCTACTGGAGGGCAGGAAGAAAGTCTCAGTATTTCTCCTCGTTATTCTCTTCTTGGGTGGCTTCACTAGGAGTGGCTGCATTTCCTTTATGGCTGCAGTTCTCGCTGAACAGGCCTACCTTGTTCCAGCTTAACTTCAGTGATCCCAGCCCCTAGTTCTGGTGTAATTTCCTCCAGCCGAGGGGTGGCAGAGGCTTTCAGAAATCGGGAATGGCTGGGTTGCTTCACTGTCTTTTATTTGGCTTCCGTATTAGTCCGTTCTCACGCTGCTAGTAAAGACATACCCAAGACTGGGTAATTTATAAAGGAAAAGGTTTACTGGACTCACAGTTCCACATGGCTGGGGAGCCCTCACTATCACGGTGACAGGTGAAGGAAACGCAAAGCACATCTTACATGGCGGCAGGTGAAAGAGCTTGTGCAGGGGAACTCAGATCTCGTGAGACTTATTCACTACCACGAGAACAATAGCGGGGAAACTTCCCCCATGATTCAGTTACCTCCACCTGGCCCTGCCCCTGACACGTGGGGATTATGGCAATTCAAGGTGAGATTTGGGTTAAGACATAGCCAAACCATATCAGCTTCTTAACTCTCTTCTGGACATTCCTATCCCCTGTGCAACTATTTCCGGGTAATAAAGCCCCTCTGTTTGAATACCTAGAATGGTTTCTGTTTTTCTGACTGGACCCTAATCAATGCAACTAAACCCTTGACAAAAAAAGAGAGGGAAAGAATAAGAATCTAAACAGGTTGGGCAATTCCACTAGCCATTCCTCTCAATGAGCCTGTGCCTTGGAGTGAGGGTGAGGTAGGAGACATGGAACTCTCGCTTATTATCAAGTCTTAGTGTCCCTCATTGGGTTTTTTGTTTTGTTTTGTTTTGTTTTTATTTTTGTTTTTGAGATGGAGTCTCACTCTGTTGCCCAGGTTGGAGTGCAGTGGTGTGATCTCAGCTCACTGCAACTTCCCCCTTCTGGATTCAAGCGATTCTCTTGCTTCAGCCTCCTGAGTAGCTGGGATTTATAGGCATGTGCCACCGTGCCCGCTAATTTTTGTATTTTTTTTGGTAGAGAGGGATTTACCATGTTGGCCAGGCTATTCTCAAACTCCTGTCCTCAAGTCATCCACCTGCCTTGGCCTCTCACAGTGCTGGGATTACAGGTGTAAGTCACTGCACCCAGCCACCTCACTGGGTTTTAAGTTGTGGAGGTTTTGGTATATCCTGGCCTCTAAAGCAAACAAACTTATTTACATAGACACAAAATTGTGTATCCTCTATTTCATGGTCAGGAGATGTTAAGTGTATGTGATTTCACCTTCCTTGTTTACTACGGAACCCAACCCCTCATGCAAGATGAAGCTCTGCTGAGAATCACAGGGCAATATGAGAATCAGATAAAATAGTATGAGTGAAAACACGTTATAAACTGTAAAATTTCAAACAAACATAGGACATTATTATTACTTACATTTCAAACCCCCGTCATCCAGGAACAATGCAATTTAAGTCTTTTTATAGGACTTGAGAAGTTACTTTGAAGGTTTTTTAGAGTTCTCCACTGTTTTCTGTTTTATTATTTTATTTTATTTTATTTTGCTTTTTTGGAGACAGGGTATCACTCTGTCACCCAGGCTGGAGTGCAGTGTGGTGTGATCATTGTTCATTGTCACCTTGAATTCCTAGGCTCAAGTGATCCTCCCACCTCAGCTTCCCAAAGTGCTGGGATTACAGGCGAGCTGCTGAGCCTGGCCTCTCCATTGTTTCTAAGAAAAAAAAAAAAAAAAAAAGGGGAAACTAAATCATGATTTCTAGGGAAGATAAGGAGAGTGCATTTAACCTAATGGTCTCATTTCTTAACTAGAAACACATGAAACAAAAAGTTATTTGAGCCCAGAAGTTGGAGGCCAGCCTGAGCAACATAGGGAGACCCCTGTCTCTACAAAAAAATTTAAAATCAGCAGGGTGAGGTGGCGCATGCCTGTAGTACCAGCTACTTAGGAGCCTGACGTGGGAGGATTGCTTGAGGTCAGGAGTTCAAGGCTGTAGTGAGCAGTGATTGTGCCACTGCACTCCAGCCTGGGTAACAGGCTCAAAAAAAAAAAAAGTTGCATTCTTTGTTTTCCCTTGTAAAACGCATTAGAATTTACAGAATTATGAAAAGATTATCCTGTTCTTTGTTTTGGAGATGAAATTGGCATGGGAAAAAGTACGACATTTGGCTTTACTTGCTAGGTGCTCAATGTTAAGTTAGTGCTCCTGGCTGGGTGCGGTGGCTCACGCCTGTAATCCCAGCACTTTGCGGGGCCGAGGTAGGTGGATCACAAGGTCAAGAGATCAAGACTATCCTGGCCAACATGGTGAAACCCCTGTCTCTACTAAAAATACAAAAAAAAAATTAGCCAGGCGTGGTGGCATGCGCCTGTAATCCCAGCTACTCGGGAGGCTGAGGCGGGAGAATCACTTGAACCCAGGAGGTGGAGGCTGCAGTGAGCCGAGATCACGCTATTGCACTCCAGCCTGGAGACAGAGCAAGACTCCGTCTCAAAAAAAAAAGTTAATGTTTCTTAGTATTTCCCTATATGTTTCTTCTAAAATCAATGCTAAACTTAGAAAAGAAAAAGAAGCTTACACTTTCATTATTCTCTTCTCTGAGTCAGAAAGATGATTTTTGATGATAAGATTTTCACATTGCTGCAGTAAATCACAAATTATACCGATGTGAACTAGGTCCTCACACATTTTTCCTCCCCAAATATGATCTTGTGGGCATCTATTTTGAATCGATGTCTTTTTTTAAGCCTTTGTTCAAATCTTCTTTCAAATTGCTTTATGACCCCTATCTTTTAGGACCAAGGACTGAACATTCTTTTTTATTCTAAGAGGTAATGAAGCTAAGGAAGCTAACAGGACATGAATGCAAGCTGACCTGTTCAGTTACTAATTTGCATTTTAAAAAATAATAACAACAATGACGGTGATGACAAGTACCCTAAGATTGTTATCTTGGGTTTCTTAGAGTTGAGAAACCATTGCTAGCCAAACCACCCAAGACTCATTCCCTGGTTGTTGAGTTTGATAAATTTGTCTCTCTGGTGACACATACCTGGCTGGACCAACAGAGTGATGAAATTCTCTCCTTCTTGTCTAATTTTTCTTTTGGACTCTACTCAGCAATACATCTGAATTTCTGTGTAGGTGTCCAGCCTTTAGATTTTTCCAAGTGTTTCCAAAAATGTAATAAAACGGGCATGGTTGTTCAAGCCTACAATCCCAGCACTTTGGGAGGCCAAGGCAAGAGGATAGCTTGAGCCCAGGAGTTTGAGACCAGCCTGGACAACATGGCAAAACCCCATCTTTACAAAAATTAGAAAATTAGGAGGCGGGCTCCCGATCCAGTTCCATTCCGTTCTCCCACCACCGTCGCTGTGGGTCTCAGCAGCTCGGGCGGAGGGAGAAGTGGCAGCGGACAGGCAGCCCAGCTTCAAGAAGGCTCTTGGTGCGCCACGGCCCGCAGGCACCCGGCACAGCACGTGCCCTCCTCGCCACCAGGATGCCCAAGAGGAAGGTCAGCTCCACCTACGGGGCTGCCAAGGAAGAGCCCAAGAGGAGATCAGCGCGGTTGTCAGCTAAACCTCCTGCAAAAGTGGAAGCGAAGCCAAAAAAGGCAGCAGCGAAGGAGAAATCTTCAGATAAAAAAATGCAAACAAAAGGGAAAAGGGGAGCAAAAGGAAAACAGGCTGAAGTGGCTAACCAAGAAACTAAAGAAGATTTACCTGCAGAAAACAGTGAAACGAAAACTGAGGAGAGTCCAGCCTCCCTGATGAAGCAGGAGAGAAGGAAGCCGAGTCTGATGAACACCATACACCATGTCTTTTTTTTTTTTTTTTTTTTTTTTTTTTTGAGACGGAGTCTCACGCTGTTGCCCAGGCTGGAGTGCAGTGGCGCGATCTCGGCTCACTGCAAGCTCCGCCTCCCGGGTTCCCGCCATTCTCCTGCCTCAGCCTCCTGAGTAGCTGGGACTACAGGCGCCCGCCACCGCGCCCGGCTAATTTTTTGTATTTTTAGTAGAGACGGGGTTTCACTGTGGTCTCGATCTCCTGACCTTGTGATCCGCCCGCCTCGACCTCCCAAAGTGCTGGGATTACAGGCTTGAGCCACCGCGCCCGGCCACCATGTCTTATCAGTGGTCTCTGTCTCCCTTCTGGTACAATCCAGAGGAATATTTTTATCAACTATTTTGTAAATACAAGCTTTTTAGTAGCTCTAGAAACATTTTTGAGAAGGAGGGAATCCTATCTCATCCCATTTTTTAAGTGTAAATGTTTTTTTTTTAAGAGGTGAAATCATTTGCTGGTTGTTAATTTTTTGGTACAACCAGAAAATAGTGTGGGATATTGAATTATGGGAAGCTTTGACTGTCTCTGGTGTCAGCTTAACTTTCCATAGATGGGGGGTTAGTTTTCATATCCTATAATACAAAGCATATTAAATGGCAATATGTAGTCAGTCCTGCATTTAATGTCTTGAACATTTTAAATTACTTCTATTCCCATGTTGTTTTTTAGTAGAATTGCTTCCTAAAGAAAACCACTTTTTTTTTACGGCTCTCCCTGTGAGAATTATGTGCAATCTGCAACTTTGGTTGTGGTAGTCCTGATTTCCTAATACCTTTGTTACTGTACTGTGAAAGATTAAAAATTTGAATATGTAGTGTACACGCTATTCCAATTGTGAATTGGTGGGATGTATGTAACAGGTTATCAACATGTGAAGATACTGGTACCTGATAGCCTCTTAAGGAAAATTTGCTTCGGAATTTCAAGCTGGGAAGTCACTGGAATAACTTTAAAAATGAATTACAATTCATGGCTTTTTAGATTTTTGTTGCGTATGTTAAGAATTGTCTGTACTGATCGTCAATCAATAAAATCTCAATTATGAAAGAAAAAAATAAAATTAGCTAGGTGTAGTGGGGTGCACCTGTAGTCTCAGCTATTGGGAGGCTGAGGTGGGAGGATCTCTTGAGCCCAGGAGGTTGAGGCTGCAGTGAACTATGACTGTGCCACTGCACTGCAGCCTGAGAGACAGAGTGAGACCCCGTCTGAAAAAATAAAATGAACAGCCCCAAATCAGTGTTTTGAATAGTTTGAAATCAGTCTTATCTGTTGAGACAAGCACTGATGGATGTTGCTAGATTCCTGCCACCCTGTGTGTGTGTGTGAGGGGAAGGGATGCTGGGGGAAGGTAAGGATGGACACAGACAGGCAGGGCCTGTTCTGTTTTTCACAGGGCTGAATCTTGCAGCACATGTCATGTAATCAGGCTAAGGACAAATAATCCCTATGAATAAATTTATAGTGAATTGACCTACATTTCACATTAGATAAAACACACTTAAGTCATTAAATGAATTTTTCCCTCTGGTTCATTAGTTCCCAGCATGCTCTGATCCTCTGCTCATTTGTCATATGGCTCATGAAAGCTGAATATGGGAAAAAGAAACTAAATCACTGCATCTGTCCCCTTACCAGGTCAGGCTATGTTCCCCATGTTCCCCACAGAGGAGTTATTACGATGTTGGAGATTGACTGGTTCTGCGGTTGATCTTGGCTAAGAGACTGAGAAGCTACACTCGACATATCGGCCTTGTGGCGTTCTGCCAAGCACTGCGCACATTAGCAATGATGTGCCCGTGCTCACATTACCCAGGAGTCATCTGATGCTGAGAGCTTAGATTCAGCATTATGAGAGCTCTCGAGAATGGGTCTCATCAGAGTTCTGAGCAGCAGGGTTGATGAGTAAAGAGGCTGGGCCTTTAAAAAAACTCTCACTTGAAGCTCAAACCTTCAAGTTTTCCTTTCGTCTCTGGAGATACTCACTGAGTAAAGGTGTTGTAGAGGGAACCATTGTGGGTCAGCCCCAAATAGTATTTGCCGTGGCATGTAGGTCCAAGTGGACCTATTTTTTTTAAAGGTGATGTCATTCTTGGTGTGGAACTCACGGTATTTCATGAAGCTGTTGGTCTGGCTTTGGAGAGTCTGAAAAACAAGTCAACATTGTAACATTAGCCATTCTAATGAGCCTGGGAGCAGTCGAGTGCAGGATTTTTATACATAAGGGCCAACATAGAGCAATGCTCTAGGGTAGAAACAGGAGCTCTGAACAACAGAAAGAAGGAGAGCAGCATGAACAAGGCTGACTATGTGTCATCAGTGGCTGCCCCCAAAGCTCATGGGATCTTAGCTGGCATTACTAGAGTTACGGACAATGGAAATAAGGTGCACTGGGGAGACTGAAGTTATGATATTTGTCCAGCATTTTGGCCAATATTTTAAGAGGCAAAGTGGAACATGTTCAGGGTAAGTAATACAAAAGATGCCATATAAAAAATGATTCTATCCAAACAACATATACTAAGCCAAACCCAGAGCTGAGGGCTACAGATAACAGAAATGTAGGTGACACCTTCCCCACTCTCAAGGAGAGTTAGTAATGGCTTTCAGTCAGTTAGTAGTGGCAGAAAGAATGTAAGATTCATAGTTAGGTAAAAAGGAAACTCTATATGCTCAAATATTTTAAAAGCAATCATATGAAAGAGGATTAGTCCTGCTCTCTGTGTTACTGAGGTGGAATTAAATCCAGTGGGTGAAAGCCACAAAGACTCAGTTTAGCTCAGTATGAGCTGAAATTAACAACAGTGAGAGGAATTTAAAGGTGCAATGGACAGCTCGAGGGAGTTGTGAGATCCTGCTTCTCAGATGTTTAACAACAGGCCTGGCTTGGCACTGTGGCTCATGCCTGAGACCCCAGCACTTTGAGGGGCAGAGGTGGGAGGATCAGTTGAGCCCAGGAGTTTGAGGCTGCAGTGAGCCAAGATCACGCTACCGCATTCCAGCCTAGCGAGAGACTCTGTCTCTAAAAAAAGAAAAAGAGCAGGCTGGTCTGGCGCAGTGGCTCACGCCTTGGGAGGCTGAGGTAGGTGGACCACTTGAGCCCAGGAGTTTGACATCAGCCTGGGCAACATAGCAAAACCCTGTCTCAACTGAAAATATAAAAATAAGCTGGGCATGGTGGCATGTGTCTGTAATCCCAGCTATTTGGGAGGCTGAGGCAGGAGAATTGCTTGAACCCAGGAGGCGGAGGTTGCGGTGAGCTGAGATCACGTCACTGCACTCCAGCCTGGGAGACAGAGCAAGACTCCATCTGAAACAAACAAACAAACAAACAAAAAAGAAACAAAAAATAAAAATTAGCCAGTTTCATAACGTGGTCTCAAAATAAATAAATAAATAGATAAAAATTTTTAAATTAATTTTTTAATAATAAATAAGAACAGGCCTGATGACCAGTAGTAGAGGTGGTGACTGGCACGTATACCCCCCTATTCATTCACTATTTACCCTACTCCATACCAGTGCACCAAGTACATACGTGTGTTCCAAATTTTATGGATATAGTGGTGAGCAAAATCAAAGACCCTTCTCTCATGTAGCTTATACCTCCTGGGGAGAGACAAACATGAATCGAACAATCACAGGAGTGTATGTAAAACTGCAACTGGGAAAGTGTTTGATGGAAAGGCCCATTGGATGTTACAAGAGCAGATAAAAGGGTGTTTGACCTATCACAGGAGGCCGGAGATATCCTTGATGAGAAACCCTCAACTGAGCTGAGATCCGCAGGCTGGGTTGGGGTATAGAAGGGTGCTCCAGGCAAAAAGGACAGACTACGCAGGGTTCTATGGTAGGAAGAAAACTCTTAGATAACAGGGAGATGATTCTCAATGACATTTAAAGTCTCTTTCTTTTTACAAATTTTTATCTATTTATTGAATAGGTAATTCATAAATTGAACAAATTTCAAAGGTATGAAAGGGTACAGAGTGAACAGCAAGCCTCCCTTACTGCTCAGACCTTCTAGAGACAATCACTCTTGCCAGGTTTTTCTGGTCCTCCTAAAGGTATTCGATGCATCAACTAATATTCCTTTTTCTTCCCTCCACAAAATTGTAGTACCCTCTACACCATTTTACATCTTGCCTTATTCTCCTAACAATGTATCTGAGGCTCTCTCGGCACATTCACAGGTACCCTGCAGGTGTTTTAGCAGCCACACAGCAATCCAGTGAAGGAGGCACCATAGTTGAGTTAGCCTCTCCTCTACTGAGGCCATGTAGGAGAACTGCAAGCAAAACAGCAGTGAATTTCCTTGTATGCACAAAATTTTGCAAATCTATGATTGTCTGTAATGCAGACTTTGGTTTTCTTCTTTATGTTGTGTCTGATTATAATAGTAATACATGCTTACAGGAAAATATTTGCAGAAATATATAATGCAGAATGTGAAAGTACTCAAGAATCTCACCTTTCATAACCACTATGGCTATTCGTTTGTCCAGATGATTTCTAATCTAGAATAATTGAAAAAGAAGGGGCATGTCGCACCCAGAGCATAAGGCAGATTCCAGAATCTCTCCCTCTCTATGGTTTGGAGTTCACATGGAGAGAAGCTGTAATTCCTCCCAGAGGGTGCTGATGCATTCCTCTACTATAATAACTGTTTCTCATTTGGATTCTACAGATGACTTTGGGATACAAATTAATTTGTCAATGAAGGTGTATTTTCCAAGTAAGGGATCTAAAACTTTCATCAGATTCTTTTTTTTTTTTTTTTTTTTTTTTTGAGACAACTTTCCCTCTTGTCTTCCAGGCTGGAGTGCAATGGCATGATCTCGGCTCACTGCAACTTCTGCCTCCCAGGTTCAAGTGATTCTCCTGCCCCAGCTTCCCAAGTAGCTGGGATTACAGGTGCCCGCTACCACACCTGGCTAATTTTTGTATTTTGAGTAGAGATGGGGGTTTCACCATATTGGCCGGGTTGGTCTCAAACTCCTGACCTCATGTGATCCTCCCTCCTCTGCCTCCCAAAGTGCTGGAATTACAGACATGAGCTGCCACGCCTAGCCTCATCTAATTCTTCAAGGGGTATATGACCCCCCACCAAAGTTAAGAGTATCTACTACTAGAAAGAGCCATCAGATAAGTTTCCTTTTTCATTGAAGAGTGGTATTAAATCCTGCCAACTACACCAAGAAAAAAGAAAGAAAGAAAAAAGAGTGGTGTTAGTTTTAGCAGAGGGTTTTTCCAAGGGTTCCTAAATTATTGCAGAATTTAAATAAATTATTTAGCCTCATCTATTAAATAAGGGGTAATAATGGCAACTCATGGGGTGGTTATGAGGATTAAATAAGTTCATATTTGCAAGCACTTAGAAAGTTGCTGTCAAATCATAAGCCCGATTACATACATGTTTGTAAAGTAACACTAGTTCACGTGTTCCCCGCCTGCCCCAACCCCAAGGAGAAAACCAAGGTCCATAGTAAAGAGCAGAAGACTTTTGACAAGCAGCCAGACCTCCTGAATAATTTCTAATACAGAATCTTCCCTAGGCAGCATGCTATCCCTATCCAGAGATCAAAACAGATCTAGGTCATTTGAGGAAGTAGCCAGGCCAAGGATGTTGAAGCACTGCGGTAAAACTCAGTGTTAATTATGCAGCTAGGAAGGACAGTTTTTTGTAGTTTAAAAGAAAGCAAATTATATGTAGACTAGATAGATACATACATACAAATGTATATATGTATGTACCTGTGTGTGTATATCATATTTATAAGAAACTATTTAATTTTAAATTGAGGATTTTTTTTCAACAGCAAGAGAAGGAGTTACCTCTAAACTAAAATACATGAAAATTTACAGTTCAGGATGTGTAACCAGCAGGAATTACGATCACTTTACTCTTTCCTCATCACCTCCCCTTGCCAAAAACTATGTATGTACACATAGACACAATTATATCATTTTATTACTTATAGAATAATGCAGTTGAATTATGTTATCTAAAAGGTACTTCAAGTATTTCAGATGCTTTGAGGACTGTTGAAAAAGTGCATGTGCACGTCGATCTCAGGTCCTATTTTTTTCTCCTTCCATCTCACCATGCAGTGTCATAGAGTCCCAGTCCTGCACTCACTAAGCCTTAGGTGGGGGAATTAATTCAGTTCTGTCTCATTAAGTACTAAGCACAATGGCCAAGCGCAGTTGTTCGTGCCTGTAATCCTAGTGCTTTGGGAGGCCGAGGGGGGCGGATTGCCTGAGCCCAGGAGTTCGAGATCAGACTGAGAGCAGCATGGTAAAACCCTGTCTCTACTAAAAATACAAAAATTAGCTGGGTGTGGTGACACGTGCCTCTAATCCCAGCTACTCGGGAGGCTGAGGCACAAGAATTGCTTGAACCTGGGAGGTAGAAGTTACAGTGAGCCCAGATTGTACCACGGCACTCCAGCCAGAGTGAGACTCTGTCTCCAAAACAACAACAACAACAACTAGTACTGATCACAAGCATTGGGCATCTAGTCTGTGCCAGAAGCATGGCATAAAGCAAACAGAAATCAAATGGCGTCTCTAGGCTCTACCTCTGTCGGCTTGTCTGTAAAATAAGGTGCTTGAATTAGATGATTAATCTCTCTTTTCCTAGCTCTGACTTCTATGATAAGAAGTAAAGCCAAGCAGTCGTTTGTATCTAAAAATCTTCATAACATTTACCAATAGGCTTCATGATCATCAAACTGCCACACAAATCTCATCACCTCTACTGTGGTCCCTCCAGCACTTGAATCATTAGCAATGTATCATTAATGCTGATAATGCATCATTAATAATGACAGGTTTTTTGCACAGTGCGTCATAATACCAAGAACGCTTCACAACAACCATGGGCCAGAGAGCTCTGGTAGTCTCATCCTTGCTTTTACAGACGAGGAAACTGAGACTGAGAAAGGTTGAAGGTGGCAGAATAAGGACTTGAACTCATGTCTAAATTGGAGTCAGGGCTCTTCCCACCCCTACCACCACTGCACTTATGAAATGCTAGTGGGCATTGCCCCCACTGTGTGCCTACATCTTCTCTCCCATCCACATGAGCAGGGGCAGTCCTATACAATTTCTTTATTGCACACGCAACATTGTGCCCACTGGGCACCTGCTTCACTCTCCACTCAGTGCAGGCCCCATCCCACATTTCTTGGCAGGGCTGGGAGCTGCTGTGGGGTGAATCAGGGCTCTGTGGCCCAGCCCAAGAGAAAGAAGTTTAGTAGAGAGACCTAGGCACAGGCCCTGGCTGCCTGCCCTGGCAGAGGCACTCCCCAGGGCAGAAGCACAAACCCAGAGTTCTTTGTCCATCTTATCCCAGCATGAGCAGGCCCTGAATTGTTCATTGAAACTCCTTGAAGGAAGCTTGCTGTCAATTAGACTTGTTCTGTTTAAGGTTTAGATCTCAACAAAGATGAGTGGGTCATTTCAGTGCTTCTGTGAGTGACTCTGAGAGACCTGAAGCCAAGGCTGCCAGCCAGCCGGCCTCAGCCGTCCAGCATGCTCCCACATTGACCTGCCTGAGGCCAGCCCTCGTGGGATGTTTCCAATAGTAATGATAAAAAATGTGCTTGAGCTTAGGTGGCAGTGGGAATATTTTTCAAAACACAGTCACATTCAAACAAATTCTGGGGCAGGCATGACCAACTCCTTTATAACCTAGGGAAGAGAGATTAGCTATGGGGAATTGGGTCCATGGAACTATTAAGTTGCAAAGTTGAGACAGGAATGCAGATCTTCCATACCTAGCCATATGATCTCTGCATTCTACCAGAATTCCACCACCCTGTAGAGCTGGTCAGGTTTATTTTGGAGACTCTCTCTCCTGCTCCAGTTTCCAGGGCTTTTCAAGAGTCAGAGGGCCGGGCACAGTGGCTCACACCACTTTGGGAGGCTGGGGCGGGCAGATCACCTGAAGTCAGGAGTTTGAGACCAGCCTGGCCAACATGGTGAAACCCCGTCTCTATTAGAAATACAAAAATTAGCCGAAGGGTGCCTGTAATCCCAGCTAATTGGGAGGTTGAGGCATGAGAATTGCTTGAACCCAGGAGGCGGAAGTTGCAGTGTGCCCAGATGGAGCCACTGCACTTCATCCTGGGCGACAAGAGTGAAACTCCATCTCAAAAAAAAAAAAAAAGAAAAGAAAAGAAAAAGAGAACCCCTACCTCATCATGAAACTGAGTCCTGCCTTCCTCTGGTGAATGGCATGAGTTCTGAAGTTGCCCTCTTCTTCTCCATCCACCTCATGAAACCTCTGTCTTTCTAAACCAATCACGGCTCCGAGGGAAATTCAGTAGGATTACATGTATTTGCACACAGATGTGAATTGATGAATGTTAACATACTTGTCAGGAATACTTGCGGAATCCCAAAACATAGGACTCTCTAAGGGTGAAATTTCAAGAGCTATTTGTAAGCACACAAAATGCACTTGTCTGCTTACTCCTTCAACTCTGTTCCAGATTCCCTACACAGCATGGAGGTTTGGTGGGATCGAGGGGAAGAGATGCTCAGGCCCAGAACATCTTTGCAGTTCTGAGCCCATGAGCAGTGACAGTAAGAAAAGTGGGCAGATAGAATGCAAAAGAGCTGTGCCCACCCAATTCAAGTACAGACAACGGATTATCCCATGTGACACAGCTGCTGAGAACAAAGTCAGGTTCATGACGCCACAGACCCGTTCCTACCGAGGAGACCAAGGCACTGTGTGCTCCCAAAGTCATCCTAGAACGATTGAACTGGGTTCCCAGCACTGTGAGGCCACAAAGCTCCAGACCAGCCATTCTTTTGCCACCCTCACTCCTCACCCCTGCTTGTTCTGGAAGCCCAGGTGCACTTCTGCAGCAAGGGAGCGCTAAATAATCCGCCCCCAGACTCTGGGGCTGGGCCAGGCTGGCGACTTTTCCGCAGGAACCTTGAGGCTCATTGGTTTATAGATTTCCCCAATCAAAAAACAAAGAATCCCAGCTACCTCTCCTTTTCATCTACTGTTGTTACACATCTCTCCAGACTGTCTCTGAATCTCCTGCTTCCTTCCCTGCTGTGATTGAAGTGGGCACTTTAGAAGCAGACTCATCTTCTCTCCCGTCTGCTCTGGGCTTTCAGCTTCATGCAGCAGTGCTCCCCCAAAGCCCAGCTATTCCCTCCTCCCTAAGAGTCCCTCCACTAATGCACCATCAGGAACCCCTGCTGCTAGCAAGAGGAATAGGAATGCTAACCTTAGCTGGGCGCCGATCACAGCTCAGGCTCCATGCTAAGTGCTTGTCTTGCATTTCCTCATTTAATACTAACAAATGAATGATCTAAGTGCTATTTGTGTGTGTGTGTGCCAATTTTACAAGTGGGGAAACTGATGCACAGGCAGGGAAAGTAATTTGCCCAAGATCACATGGTTGGATCGTGGAGGAATTGAGGTGTTCTTGCTAATACAAACAAGCTTCAGGGAATAGCCTTGTGCTTTTAACTTCGGAAGCTCTAGAATAAATTCCTTAAAGGGGAATGATGGGATCAAACAGAAAGCACAATTAACATTTTAGATAAATCTTTCCAAATTGTTCCCCAAAATGGTTTTATACATTATACTTCCATCAACTATGTATGAGAATGCCTGTTGTATCCTTGCCAGTACTGGATATTTTCAATTTTGTATCCCATTCCGATAAATAAGGATTTTGTTTTCATTTTCATTCTTTAGTTACTGGTGAGGAGGAGCATATGTTCATGCTTATTGGCCCATTATACTTTTCTGCCCAGATATAAATGTTAATAATATGAAACAACTGATTTCCTCCCCAGAATCCACATTTCCTTTATTCCCTGTCATGATCACCCACTAGTTACCCAAAACAGAAATCCAGGAACAGACTCTGGGTCTTCCTTCTGCTCTTCTTTTTTTTTTTTTTTTTTTTTTTTGAGAAGGAGTCTTGCTCTGTCGCCCAGGCTGGAGTGCAGTGGCGCTATCTCGGCTCACTGCAAGCTCCGCCTCCCGGGTTCACGCCATTCTCCTGCCTCAGCCTCCCCAGTAGCTGGGACTACAGGCGCCCGCCACTGCGCCCAGCTAATTTTTTCTATTTTTAGTAGAGACGGGGTTTCACCATGGTCTCGATCTCCTGACCTTGTGATCCGCCCGCCTCGGCCTCCCAAAGTGCTGGGATTACAGGCGTGAGCCACCGCGCCCGGCTCTTCTTTCTTTCTTTTCTTTTCTTTTCTTTTTTTTTTTTTTTTTTTTGAGATGGAGTCTTGCTCTGTCACCCAGGCTGGAGTGCAGTGGTGTGATCTTGGCTCACTGCAAATTCCACCTCCTGAGTTCAAGTGATTCTCCTGCCTCAGCCTCCTGAGAAACTGGGATTATAGGTGTGCCACACCTGGCAAATTTTTGTATTTTTAGTAGAGACGAGGTTTCACTATGTTGGCCAGGCTGGTCTCCAACTCCTGACCTCAGGTGATTCACCCACCTCAGCCTCCCAAAGTGCTGGGATTACAGGCATGAGCTACCACCCCTGGCCTCTTTCTGCTCTTCTTTCTACAGCTAGTCAATCTTGACTGCCCCTTATATGCTTCTGGGATCAACTCCATACTGTCCCCACGATCCCCTGGATGGTGCAGGCTGTCATCACCGTTCTCAGAACAGTCCTTGTCTTGTTTTATTCTCAATAACCTTAGAGTGGGTGCTGTTATCCCCATTGTCCACTGCGTGTTCCCCATCATGAGGGAGGATCACCTTCCTCCACCCCCTTCTCTGCTGCTCCAATGGCTTCCTCTCCTTGTCTTCTTGTCCCCATGTCTAAAGCTTTCACCTTCTGGGGAAGACCACGGGCCTGCTTTCAGCCTGCCTGGCCCCAGGGAAGGCCCTGCCGGGTCAGAGAGCCCATGGACAGGCCACATGATTCAGAAGCCGAGACAGTGCTCTGGCTCTGACCAGCTTTCTTGCTCTTTCTAAAGTGGACTTGTCCTCTTCTCCTTTTCCCTGTATCTGCTCACATCTCCCTTTTCTTTACCCCCACTCCCGTTTCTACTCTTATTTTCTCTGTGGCTCTTGCTTAGTATAGACTTTCTTCCTCTGTGTTTTCCCATTTGTTTCTCTGTCAGTCTTTTCTTTCTTCGAGATGGAGTCTCACTCTGTGGTCCAGGCTGGAGCGCAGTGGTGTGATCTCAGCTCACTGAAACCTCTGCCTTCTGGGTTCAAGTGATTCTCCTGCCTCAGCCTCCCAAGTAGCTGGGCTTACAGGCACTCGCCACCACGCCCGGCTAATTTTTGTATTTTTAGTAGAGACGGGGTTTCACCATGTTGGCTAGACTGGTCTCGAACTCCTGACCTCAGGTGATCTACCTGCCTTTGCCTCCCAAAGTGCCAGGATTACAGGTGTGAGCCATCGCGTCCGGCCTCCTGTCAGTCTTTTCTAGTCCCACTCATTTAATTGCCTTTTTGTTTCCTTGCAGGGAGAATAGGATCTCAGGGCCCCAAGAAGGAAGCAGCAGGGAAAGGCACTACCTGATCCTCCACTGCAGGCAGAAAACTACTTCTGCTTTCTCTTGCTGCCTCTCGGGGTCAGCATGCAAGCCCAGGTGGGGTCCACCCCACCACAGACCCTTGCCCACCAGCCCTAAGGCTGGCCATTACCGTCACGTGGCCCTCTAATCCGCAGGAGTCAGTGTTCTCACCCCGAACTGCCATGATTCTCTCCCTGCTCACATGATTTCCTTGTGGCCGCTCTTGCCCCCTTTCCTGAAATCAGGAAAAGGACCTTTGCCTCTGAGCGTCAGAAGAGGAGGAGTCCAGTGGAGCCCACTGAACCACCATCATCTGTGTTTTAGAATCTTTGGTGATTCTGACAATTCGAGTTCTCCATGGATGACAATATCTGCGGCCCAGTAAACTGGTTTAGAAAACTTCATTAGCTGCCTGCCGCAGGGGAGCAAAGGGCTAGTCTGTCCCTCAGGTTCACCCCACTATGCTGTTGAGGCAGGGGTCCCTGGGCCCTCCCACCTGAGTCCCGCACCCTTGCTCCTCTCCTCAGATGAGGCTGGGACAGTTGATCTGCAGAGCTTTGGTGTCCCCACAGCAGGGGATGAGTAACACGTTTTCCCTACCCAGACAGCTGCCCTACAGCCTCCTTGTTCCTGCTTCTGGCTCAAGAGCCTGCTTAGATCAGGGTCTTTACTGTTACACCCGTTTTTACTCTCAATCGGTTTTGTTGAATTTAACTGGGGTTTGGAAGATTAAAAACAAAGTCAACATTTATTTCGTGATTCTCTGGAAGCCCAGTTGCAGTTTAATCTTCGCAACAGGCTCCCATTTCCACCAAGGTTATAGGGTCTCCACCACTGTTCCCTACCACCTCTTTTTTTTTTTTTTTTTTTTTTTTTGAGATGGGGTCTCACTCTATCGCCCAGCCTGGAGTGCAGTGGCGCGATCTTGGCTCACTGCAAGCTCCGCCTCCTGGGTTCGCGCTATTCTCCTGCCTCAGCCTCCCGAGTAGCTGGGACTACAGGCACCCGCCACCATGGCCGGCTAATTTTTTGTATTTTTAGTAGAGATGGGGTTTCACCATGTTAGTCAGGATGGTGTCGATCTCCTGACCTTGTGATCCGCCTGCCTTGGCCTTCCAAAGTCCTGGGATTACAGGCGTGAGCCACCGTGCCCAGCCCCATCATGCTTCTTAAACCTTGGCATGTATCAGAATCACCGGGTGTGTTTGTTAAAATTCATATTCCTGTGAAATCTCAATCTCGAAGAAATAGCTGCATGCCTGTGTTGATGGCAGCACATAGCCACAACTGCCAAGACATGAATCAAGCTAAGTGTCCATCAATAGATAAACAGATAAAGAAAATGTGGTATATATGCATGCTGGAATACTATCCAGCCTTTAAAAAGAAGGAAATATTGCATTTGCAGCAACCATGGATGAGTCTGGAGGATATTATGATGCTAAGTGAAATAATAAGCAAGCCAGAGATCCTGCGTGCCCCCTGGAATGTGAACTCTAAGGTAGTCACACACAGTAGCAGAGAGGAGAATGGTGGTTGCCAGGGGCTGTGGGCAGGGGGATTGGGGAAGTGTTGGTCAAAAGATACACAGTTTCAGTTATGCAAAGTAATTATCTCTGGAGATAAACAACAACAATAAACAAAGCGTGGTGGCTCATACCTGTAATCCCAACACTTTGAGTGGCCGAGGTGGGCGGATTGCTTGAGCCCAGAAATCTGAGGCCGACCTGAGCATCATAGTGGGACCCTGTCTCCACAGAAAACTTAAAAATTGGCCAGGTGTGGTGGTGCACACCTGTAGTCCCAGCTACTTATGGGGAGGTGGAGGCTGAGATGGGAGGATGGCTTGAGCCCAGGAGTTCAAGACCACAGTGGGCCATGATCACAGCCCTGCACTACAGCCTTGGCAACAGAGGGAGACTGTCTGAAAAAAAAAGGAGAGAGAGAGGCACTACTGATAGAGTATCAAAGAATGTCCACAGTTACCTGGAAAGGCTACTAAAAATATTTGTCTTTGAAAAAGTTAGTGGTTGCCAGGAGTTACGGAGGAAGAGAATGGCTTCAGATATATAAGGTAGCACAAGAGATCTGGGTGATGGAACTGACTGTCTTCACTGTGTGGCGGTTACATGAATCTGTACATGTGATAAAATCACACAGAACTAAGGACACACACATATGAGTTCATGTTAAACCTGGTAAAACCTGAATAAAGTTGCTGGATTTTTATCAATGTTGATTTTCTGGATATGATACTGTACTATAGTCATGCAAGGTGTTACCACTGGGGAAGGGTAGGTGAAAGGCCTGCAGGATCTTTCTGTATTATTTTTTTACAATTGCATGTAAACATATGATTATCTCCAAATAAAATGTTGTTTAAAAAAGTTTTAAGATGCATACCCCTGGGACCCTCCCCATACCTACTGAATAGAAATCTCTAAGAGGGTGAGGCTCAGCTATCTATATTTGAGAACAAGCTGCCCAGGGATTCTGTTGTGTAATCAATCTCAAAACCTGTTCTTCTCAAGACCTGATCTGGTTGAGCTGGAGCTCCCAGTGTCCTGCCTGCTGTGTTTAGGGGGTTTCATTTCCTGAACAGTGTCTTTGTGATTGTGGCTGAGCAGGGCTGGAGGCAGGAGGTAACGAAATACAGCTTTGCACCTGATCTCTTAGTTTTCAAATCTAAGCGTTTCATCTTCCCACAAGCTAGGCAGCTCCCTTGGGTGGGGTCTTGTTCTCTCTTCTCCAACCCTCTCCACCCTCAGTCCAGTGCATGGTGTGAAAGCCCAAAGCCGCAAGTTCAATTTCTCGGGTTCTTTCCTCCCATCCAGCATAGGCCCAAGAGTTGCTCTTTAGGTATTTGAATACTTCCTGAAATAGCAATGCCATTCCCAAAGCCCCTTTCTCCTGCCTCCTCACAGTAAGGACACAGCTTGTCCCTCATCCTACAGTAAACTCCTTGGACCTCTATTTGACAACAAAAACAGTGACTCTGTGCCAGGTGCCAGCTAAGCACTTCACTCCAAGCAACTCCATGAAGCAAGTAATATCATTATCCTTATTTTTCAGATGAGAGAAATAAGGCTCAGAGAGGTCCTGTGACGTGCTTAAGTCCACACAGCTAATAGATGGTGGAGTGGGGATTTGAACCTGGCTTCTGACCTAGAGTCTACTCTTTACCACCAAGTTGCTCTGGGCAGGCACCTGCCTCTGTGTCTCCTTGAGCCTTTGTAGGATATTCCCTGATTGTTCTTTCAATCTTTCCTTCCAGCCTCCCATGCAGGTTCCACAGCTTTGTCAGTTTGACACAGTGCTGTGACTTGACACACACTCTGCATGAGGCTTGATCACTTACTGGCTGTGTGATCTTAGGTAAGTTAATTAGCCTCTCTGGGTCTCAGTTTCCTCATCTATAAAATCAGATGCTATCTACGCATGGGTTACTGGGAGGGTTGTGTACAGGACTTAGCTCAGCACTACCACTAGTCGTTTACAATATCATATATCTAAGACATTTATAATGATTATCCTACGCCTTCGTCTTTTAGGGCAGGGCTTGGTAAACTACAGTTCATGGGTCAAAACTGAACAGTTTTTACATTTTTATTATTTATTTATTTATTGTTTTGAGGTGGAGTTTCATTTGTCACCCAGGTTAAAGTCCCGTGGCACGATCTCAGCTCACTGCAACCTCCGCCTCCCGGGTTCAAGTGATTCTCCTGTCTCAGCCTCCTAAGCAGCTGGGATTACAGGCACGTGCCGCAAACCCGGCTAATTTCTTTTTTTAATTTTTAGTAGAGATGGGGTTTCGCCACGTTGGCCAGGCTGGTCTAGAACTCCTGATCTCAAATGATCCACCTGCCTCAGCCTCCCAAAGTGTTGGGATTACAGGTGTGAGCCACCACGCCCGGGCCACATTTTTAAATCGTTGAAAAATAACCAAAAACATAACATTTCATGACATATGGAAATTATACGTCATTCAAATTTCAATGTCCCCAAATAAAGTTTTATTGGACTACACCACACTCATTTGTTTCCATAGTGTCTATGACTGCTTTCACACTGCCATGGCAGAGCTGAGTACATTGTTGCAACAGAGACTGCATGGGCCACAAAGGCAAAACTATTTTCTATCTGGCTCTTCATAGAAAATGTTTGCCAACCCCCATTCTAGAACATAAAAGTCTTATTCTAAAGGTACCTCCTGCACTTGAGCCCCTAGCAGTAAATATACAGCAGCAACAGTCTTGTTTATCTGCAGAACACATTGGAAGAAGTGGGTTGTGGAGCGCTGGCACAACACGAGCTTGGGACACAGGCAGCAGACAATGGGCATTAGGGACAGAAAAGGTAAGAAGAAGATAAGGTCACTGGCTGGGACTTAAAGAAACCCACCATCCTCTTCCCAACAGACATATTTTATCATTTGGCTTCCAGAATTTCCCAACCTCCCTTGCACTTAGTGGGGTCACGTGATTAAGGCCTGGACAATGACGTGTAAGCAGAATTGCTGTTCCAGCTTATAGAACACTTCCTTAAAATGTGCTAGCATGTGCTCCTCCCCTTCTCTTTGATCTTCCTTTTACCTTGTTGCCTGGAACATAGATGTGATGGCTGGGGTTCTGGCATCCATTTTGGACCATGAAGATAAGAACTACTTTCTAGGGACAGCAGAATAGTGGTGGAAATGGACTGGTTTCCTGAGAACTGGGAAGGACAGAGCCACAATCCAGCCCTGAACTGCTTGCCCCTAGACTTTTACATGAAAAAGAGAAAAAAAAATCCCACAAAAATAAAGGTGATTATATCTGCTAAAGCCATTGTTATTTTGGAATTTTTACTCTGAGATGAACTTACTAATCCTAACTGATATGGTCCTTATAGTGTTTTTTGGTGGTAACTTCCTCTTTTCTTCCCTTTTCAATTGTCCTTGATCTCCATTTAGACAGATGTCCCTGTCTGAAACCGTGGGAGAGCGATGATGGAGAAGGAGACGTGCTGTCCCTGGGGATTGAGGAGGCAGTGGGGAGCGCTGCGTTTTAAGAGGCCTTATGCCAATTTCTGTACCTACCCCCCTCAGCCTGGTAAACGAGGAGGTGCAGCACCTTCCTCTCAGCTTTGCACTGAGCCAGGCACATACAAAGATGTTTCCATTTATTTTATTTTATTTTTATTTTTTGAGATGGAGTCTTGCTCTGTCGCCCAGGCTGGAGTGCAGTGGTGCGATCTCGGCTGACTGCAACCTCCACCTCCTGGGTTCAAGTGATTCCCCTGCCCCAGCCTCCTGAGTAGCTAGGATTACAGGTGCCCGCCACCACACCTGGCTGATTTTTGTATTTTTAGTAGAGACAGGGTTTCACCATGTTAAGTCAGGCTGGTCTTGAACTCCTGACCTCGTGATATGCCCGCCTCGGCCTCCCAAAATGCTGGGATTACAGGCCTGAGCCACCGTGCCCGGACCTATTTATTTTTTATTTATTTTTTATGGCTTATTTTTTATGTCTTAAGCTAGCTACTTTATTATCATCATTTACTGTCTGATAGTCACCCAAGTACTGAAGGCAAGCATTGCCTTTATAAAATTGAGAACTGATCACTTCACTGTCTCCTCTAAAACTTTGGGTGCCTAACATCTCACATTGCTATAAGGGAAAGGACAAAGTCCTTAGTCCAGCCACAAAAGCCCTTCACAATCTGGCTAAAGCCAACCTCTTCATTTCCTCTCCCACCTCTCCCACTCGGAAAACCAGTGTAGCCACTGTGAGGTAACCTACCAACGTCAGCCATCCAGAGGCATCCGGTCCCACAGTGTGGTGTACAGGTGGCCACTAGAGGGACTCTTCTCAAAGTTAACAACAGAATGAGTGTGCCTCTGTGTGTATGCGCGCGCGTGCGTATGTACGTGTGTACGTGCGCACGCATGCGCGTGCCTGAGTAGCACGTGGGCTTGAAGGCTGGATTATCAACTTCCCCACCTAAGAGCAGGTGATAGAAGATGCTGACCTGGATTGGGGCCTTGGGTTGGATCAGGCCCTGGGGAGCAGGGAGGAAACGGGGGTTGGGAATGGAAGGAGGGAAGGAGCCCTGGCAAGTTTGGTATAGACCAGCTTTGCTTTCTTAACCCTCCCCATATGCATTCAGGGACGGAAGACAATGGAATACATTTTTGAGTTAGGGCTTGAATCCCTTGCTTTCCTAACTCAAGAATTCAGGGGCCACATAGAAATGGACAGCACAGTATCCCTCTCTATCTAATCTCACTTCCCCTACTCAGGAATCAACTGGAGTCACAGAGTAAGGAATATTTATACTTTGTATTTTAGGAGAAAAAAATACATTGAGGTATAAGATAAAATATTTGCTCTCTGATACCTAATGATCAGTATTTTATAAAAACCTAATTATTAGTCTTACAGAACTGAAGTGATTACTTAAGAGTCAGGTTATTTAAAATATTGCATCTTTTAGGCTGCTTATATGTGATTATTTTATAAAACCAGAATGATGACAACATGGTTTATAATTGTCATTGCTTTCGTGACCACATTTTGGCTATTTTAGAATGAAGTTCAGTTTCCTCAAACTGATGTTCGAGACCCTCAAGCATATGACCCGCATTTCCCTCAGGCAGCTGGGCAATCTTACTGCCCACTCACTTCTCTCTTTCACTGTCAGAGTTCTTCATGCTAGGAACTTGTCCTGCCCTCTCCTTTGCCTTCGAAATACAATCCCTTTAGAGACAGCTGTTCTGTCATCCTTAGAATCTGCAGCACAGACTTCAACACTGTAGAATATATTATACTGTATCTATTTGTTTCTTCAAGTTGCGTGTGCAGAAGCCTCATTCCTAAACAAAACTGTAAGCTACTTAAAGATGAGGACTCTGACATTCTTTTCTATTTCTCTTCTTTCCTTTTCTTTTTAAATTATTAGGGTCAGGCCAGTAGCAGCAGGCTGTCAATAAATGTCTCTGAATTACCGCTAAATTTGCCACTTGTTCAAAGGCAGGCATTTGACTTGCAAGTGCACTAGGAGCTAAAGGGAACCAGCAATCATAAAACCCGGTGAAATGCAATTTCCTGTTTTGTGTAGCACTCGAGTCAAATATTTCTGCTCTATCTCCTAGGAAATATAGAACAAATCGAACTTGAAAAAATGTAAGGAAGTCATCCTGAATGGTTGCTAAAGAAACAAAATAAAGCATCAGGTTTTCCTAACCATGGATTCCACAGCTGACAAAGTGAATAGTAAGGCCAGCCTTGGCCATGTGTGACCCAGAGCCAGCTGCCACCTGCGCAGGTGTGGCTCATATTCCATTCTTTTCCATTGGTTTTGGTTAACATTTACATCCTCCACTGCAAGTGAGAGGCTGACTGGAGGGTGGTCTCCTGGCAGCCAAGGCAAAGGGCCAAGGACCAGATGGCAGCGGGTGTGTGTGGAGGGGCCAGCGGTCCTTCACCCCTCTTCTGCAGAGTCCTCGGTGTTGCAGGCCTGGGGCGCAGCAGTGGAGGCAGAGGCCAGAGTACATTTCCAAGACCCTCCTTCTGCCAGCTGCTTCTGCTGGGGGTCTGCCTGCGAGAGGCACTGATAGAAGCTGAAAGCAGGAAGAAGAAATGAGGCTCTGTGGCCTCCTGCCTCTTGAAGGGGCCTCTGGCCATGGCAGCAGCCAGAGGATGTGGGCTCCTGGTTCCCGATCAGAACCCCGCGGAGCCCCGTGAGCACAGTGGCAAAGCCTCCAACAGGCCAGTGCCGTGCTGGCCAGTCAGGTTGCCCGCATCCTGATGTCTGGACGATCTTCTTCTCCCTTGTGCTCCCCCAGCCCCTTCAGCACCTTTTGCAACTAGTTTTCTGCATGAAATCCCAGCCTCGGAATGAACTCTGTAAGGCCGGGTCCACACCTGGTAGAGGGGCTGCAGTGAGGGTATGTTCAGCAGGCCTGAATTTCAGCCATAAATGTGGGGATAAGATAAATAGTTCATTTCCTTTGCTTTGCTTTTTTTCTTCTTCTTCTTTTTTTGAGACAAGGTCTCGCTGTGTTGCCCACGTGGGAGTACAGTGGCACAACCATGGCTCACTGCAACGTCAACCTCCTGGACTCAAGCGATCCTCCCACCTCAGCTTCCTGAGTAGCTGGGACCACAGACTTGCACCACCACACTTGGCTAATTTTTACAGTTTTGTAGAGACAGAGTCTTACCATGTTGCCCAGGCTGGTCTCTAGCTCCTGGGCTCAAGTGATCCTCTCAGCTTGGCCTCCCAAAGTACTAGGATTACAGGTGTGAGCCACCTTGCCCAACCATGTTTGCTTTTCTTAAATACACTTAATTTAACCTTCGAGTCCAGTGACTGCTGGGCAGTCATCGCTAGGGCTGTGCTGCTGTCCAGGGGAGCACAGAGGTTCTGGCCATTCTTGGGGCCAGGCACTGGCGAGGCCCCCATGCTGCAGTCAGCAGGCCCCCACTGTATTAGTCTGCACCGTGCTTCAGGGCTGCCCGCTCTGTTGGGCTTTCTTCTACTGGGAGCGCAGGAGTCTTTGTGAAGTCTGGGGCCCAGGCCTAGGATGCAGCCTGCCTGGGCCTTCGCGCAGTGCTTCCCTCTGAGGTCCTGCCACCTCATGAGCTCTGCCAGCGAATAGGATGCTCGCCCTGTTTCCTAGTGGGAATCACACACTTGACTCTCTTGTCTCTACCCTGGAGGAATTTCCTTTGGGTCTGAGACAATTCTTTTCCCTCCTCTGCTTCCTTCAAAGTCCCTCCATCTAATCTCAATAAGCCTGTGCTTTTGGAAATAAAACCCAGGAAGGGGCCTGGAGGGAGCTACCACTCCTGCCCTGCCTCAAATCTCCCCTGAGGTAAGGAGGCCAGGATCTCCTATCTGCTCAAATGGGGGAAGGGAAGGAGAACTCCAGGGAGAATAATTTAAACTGATTTCTTCCAAGCTTCTCCTGCCAGAATTGAATATGCCCGGGAGCTATATCACTTCTGTAGCAT
This sequence comes from Macaca fascicularis, assembly GCF_037993035.2. Taxonomy (NCBI): domain Eukaryota; kingdom Metazoa; phylum Chordata; class Mammalia; order Primates; family Cercopithecidae; genus Macaca; species Macaca fascicularis. The sequence goes on along the minus strand of NC_088381.1, from coordinate 38,858,233 downwards.
TCCTGCCAATATGCCCTAACCTGAATCTAACCATGAAGAAACAATCAAATTCGAATTGAATAACAGTCTACAAAATGTCTGCCTGTGCTCTTCCAAAATGTCAATGTCCTGAAGGAAAAAGGCCAAGCAAGTCTTCCAGGAGAAAGGAGACTCACAAAGACATGACAGCTAAGTGCAGTGGGGATCTTGAACTGGAAGCAGGATTAGGGAAAAAAAATGCTACAAAAGACCGGGCGCGGCGGCTCAAGCCTGTAATCCCAGCACTTTGGGAGGCCGAGACGGGCGGATCACGAGTTCAGGAGATCGAGACCATCCTGGCTAACACGGTGAAACCCCGTCTCTACTAAAATACAAAAAAAATTAGCCGGGCGAGGTGGCGGGCGCCTGTACTCCCAGCTACTCAGGAGGCTGAGGCAGGAGAATGGCGTGAACCCGGGAGGCGGGGCTTGCAGTGAGCTGAGATCCGGCCACTGCACTCCAGCCTGGGCAACAGAGCTAGACTCCGTCTCAAAAAAAAAAAAAAAAATGCTACAAAAGATGTTGTTGAGACAATTGTTAAAATTTGAATATCATCTATCTATCTATCTATCTATCTATCTATCTATCTATCTATCTATTTTTGAGATGGAGTCTCCGTCTGTCACCCAGGTTGGAGGGCAGTGGCGCGATCTCGGCTCACTGCAACCTTTGCCCCCAGGATTTAAGTGATTCTTCTGCCTCAGCGGCCTGAATAGGTGGGACTACTGGTGCACACCACCACGCCTGGCTAATTTTTGTATTTTTAGTAGAGATGGGGTTTCACCATATTGGCCAGGCTGATCTCAAACTCCTGACCTCGTGATCCACCCACCTTGGCCTCCCAAGGTGTTGGGAGCCACCACACCTGGCCTCATCTGTATATTATACAGGGGTATTATTATAGTGTTGAATTTCCTCTGTTCATTGTATTGAGGTTATGTAAGAAAGCATCCTTGTTCTCAAGATGCACACTGAAGTATTTCAGAGGCATGGTGTCTTCAATGAACTCTCAAATGGTTCAGCTACACATATATACATACATATACATATATACATGTATATATACCTATGCATATATGCATACACATATAAACATATATGTATATATCATACGTATGTATTTAGAGCATATGTACATATAGTCAAATTGCATATATATGTATATATTAAGCAAGTGAAATAAGATATTAACAATTGGTGAATCTAGGCAGACTGTGTGGGAGAGTTGGCTTACTCTCAGAGGGGAAACAGTTCTGCCAGCGACGCGTCTGAACTGGCACGAAGACCACAGCAGACAAAAGCTCCCATGGACGCCACTTCAAGTTACCAGGACGGGAGGAGAAGCAGGTGATGAGGCCCATGTTTCTCCCAGGAGTGAAAAGTGAAGGCTTTGGTGGGGGGTGCAGAGTTGGCCCAGGGAGTGGGAGGTGGTGGTGGGAATTGGATTCAGTTAAGGAAGAGCTACAAGATGGAATGCATCAGAGGGGCTCTGGAGAATTCACAGGATTCTACTGAGTGGTGTGTGGGTTGAAAGCAGAGGGTTTCAAAGCAGCCGTGGACAGGGCTGGCTCTGGATGGGGTCTTTGGGAGGGTAAGGAGAGTAGAGGAAGGGTCCCGGGTTCCTGATCACTTGGCAAGTAGTGGGCATAATAATTTCTAATAATTTAGTGGGAGTTGAACATGTTTCAAGTGAGGCAGAGTACAAGGGGGTTGTCAGGGAGAAAACAGGTTGCGGCTTAGATGAAGCGTAGGCAGGAGCCATTGCAGGTGCTGAGCTGACTCACCCCCAGTGGAATCTTCTCCACCATGTTGGTTACCTCAGTTGGATGATGATAAAAGGTAGCTGGCTGCTCTTGAACCTGGGCTGGTATATCAAAAGCAAATCCAAAGAGGCTGTAATCAGACAGGTGAGTGTTGGCTGTGGACTGAGGCATCAGTGATCATGAAGATCCAGGCCAAACTCACAGGCTGCTCCAGCCTTCTGCATGGATGTGTATGTGAGAGGCAGGTGACAGCCCTAGTCTCCTCCTGAAGAAATGCTCTTAGGTGTTGTGAGAAATGTAGGTGTACAAAGGACCAGAGGGAAAAGGGTATGACCCTGTGGGCAACACCACATTCAAATCTCGAGAGGCGGTTTCAGGCGCTCATCCCAGCCAACCATACGGGGTACCCACGTGTTAGCTCGTTACTGTGTCCAGTGCCCTGACAGCAGCATTGCATAATGTGGCAAACCCTCACCAGGGATGCTGGTGTGGAGGAGTCCAAGAGGCTAAGAAAAGGCAGCTTTGGGCTGGGCGTGGTAGCTCACACTTGTAATCCTAGCACTTTGGGAGGCTGAGGCGGGCAGATCGTTGAGGTCGGGAGTTCAAGACTAGCCTGGCTGACATGGTGAAATCCTGTCTCTACTAAAAATACAAAAAATTAGCTGGGCATGGTGGCGGGCGCCTGTAATCCCAGCTACTTGGGAGGCAGAAGCAGGAGAATCGCTTGAACTTGGGAGGCTGAGGTTGCAGTGAGCTGAGTTTGCTCCACTGCACTCTAGCCTGGGCAGCAAGAGTGAGATGCTGTCTCAAAAAAAAAAAAAAGAAAGAAAGAAAGAAAGGCAGCTTCAGCCAGGTGCAGCAACTCACACCTGTAATCCTAGCACCTTGGGAGGCCCAGGCAGGCGGATCACCTGAGGTCAGGAGTTTGAGACCAGCCTGGACAACATGGCGATACCCTGTCTCTACTAAAAATACAAAAAAATTAGCTGGGCAAGGTGGTGCATGCCTGCAATCACAGCTACTCAGGAGGCTGAGGCAGGAGAATCACTTGAACCTGGGAGGTGGCAATTGCAGTAAACCAAGATTGTACCACTGTACTCCAGCCTAGGCGAGAGAGTGAGACTCCATCTGAAAAAAAGAAAAAAAAAAAGAAAAGGCAGCTTCGACCTTCCATTAATCATCACCCCAGGAGTGGGGATCGGGGAATTGGATCTATACAGCTGAAAATTCAGAGCTTTCACGGAACCCAAGGAGTGGAAGGAGAGGTTAAAAGGGTAACAATGAGATAGTTATAAGGTGCAGTGGAGTTACATCAGGCATGTATTTCCTCAGTAAATTCAAACATCTGTGCTAGAGGCTGCAGTAGAAGGCAGAGGGAAAAAGAGGAGAGAATGAGAGCAAGAGCAGGTATGAGAGAAAAATAACCCCCCGGGGTGCCTCACCACTCCTTCTTGTCCCTTTACCTGGGCCACACTTTTGAAAATAGTCCTTTTGCTAAGCGTCATTTAATCGTTGCTAGCTTTGAATATGTCCTCTCCAAAACGCATGTGTTGGGTATTTAATCCTCATGCAACAGTGCTGTGGGGTGTGGCCTCTGGGAGGTGCTCAGGTCCTGAGGGCTCTGCTCTCATCAATGGATCAATGCCATTATCAAAAGGGCTTGCAGGAGTGGGGTTGCCTTCAGCTCTTCTGCCATGTGCAAATGAGTTCTTCTCATGCTCTTCTACCTTCCACCATGTGAGGGCACAGTAAGGAGGCCCACCCCAGATGCCAGTGCTTTGGTTTTGGACTTCCCAGCCTCCAGAACCGTGAGAGGATACATTTCTGTTCTTTTTACATTACCTAGTCTCGGGTATTCTGTTACAGCAGCAAAAGTGGACTAAGATAGTCACCCTCTGTGACTGCCTATTGCTCCTTGCCAGAGCCTTGTCCTAGACAATGGTAAAGGTTATTTAGACTGTATGGGATACTGGCATTCCATGCATTTAGAGGAAAATGTTATCCTCAAAGCTTTTTACCTGGAAATGGTGCAGTTAAATACATACCTGTAGATGTAGAGGCTTTTATCAGTAGAACAGAGAAGCCAAAACCCAGGCCACACTCTGGTGACTGATCTCTTAACTCCCAAAGTCCAAGCTGATCCCACTGGGAGCCGAAGGGTACCACTGTGCCGTGTGTGTGTGTGTGTGTGTGTGGGCAGGGGTGTGGAGAAAAGGGGATGAGGATCCTTCTAGGTTTACAGGTTCCCTGCTCAGATCCAGGACTCTTTACACGTGGTTCCGGATGATTCATATGTGCTTAACGCGTAATAGAAACCCTGTGGTTATAGGTGGAACAAACTCAACCTCCTACAATAGTAGCTACAGAGCACTGAGGTTACAGGTGTATTTGTGTATATATAGAGAAAATTCTAAGAGTATTCGCCAGTTGGTTAACAGTGGTTACTTCTGGCAGACAGGATTAGAGAGGGCTTTTATCTTTCTGCTTTGGATATTTCCCTCTTAATTAGCACTTTAAAACACTTTGTTTTTGAGACAAGGTCTTGCTCCGTTGCCCAGGCTGGAGTGCAGTGGTGTAATCATAGCTCACTGCAGCCTTGAACTCCTATGCTGAAGCAATCCTCCCGCCTCAGCCTCCCAGGTAGCTGGGACGTACAGGCATGTACCACTGCACACAGCTATTTTCCTGTAGAGATGGGGTCTTGTTTTGCTGCCCAGGCTGGTCTCAAACGCCTGACTTCAAGCAACCTTCCTTCCTTGGTCTTCTGAAGTGCTGGAATTACTGGTGTCAGCCGCCGTAATGCCCATTCAGTAATCCCATTTTAAAAAATGGGATCATTGAATGTTACAGAAATTCTTTGAAATTTTTATTTCAGTTGCACTAAATTTCAACAGGAACTTAATAAAGAGTTGCATCTTTAGAATAATTTATATCCGTATCCTGTACATGGTATGTTTCATTCAATATTACTTTTATACTTTACAAAACATTTGGTGATGTGTATATGTGTGTGTGTGTGTGTATGTAAGAATAACTATAAAATACATCAAGAGTCTTCTCTGTGTTAGCCATTGTCCATTCATAGGCCTCACTTTTAAGACTATGAAGCAGGTATTAACAGATGAAACAGGCTCCAGGCTTGGTGGGGAAGTGGGATGTGGAACTGGGCTCCCATTCTAGATCCAGATGAGATAAAAGCTTCAGCTTTTCTCTCCAATGCTTTATTCTACACCATGCTGTACTCTAGGTTTCCCACATTCTAAAGTGCGTAAGCTGGAGAAGCTATGCGATATCTATCACATAGTTCTTTAAGCTATTTCTCCTTTAGGCAACTAATTATGATCCGGAGTATACTCTAAAACATGTATTAGTATAAAGTTATGAATTTTCCCTTAAAAGATTGAATACTCTGAAATGTAACTTCCTTCTAATGACTGTACTGGCCTATAAGAAATACTTTTATTTCTAGAATTCAAGACTTTAATTAGCATTAAAAGTAATCACCCTCAAGCACTTTCGGAATGTACTATACTTTATCCGTTTCACATACCAGTAGTCATTTTTTCTTCAGGGTAGTTTTTAATTATTGTAAAGATATTGTTATCTTTTGAAACAGGCATTCTAGAAGAAAGCTAGTGACAGAGATGTGATGCAGACAGATGTGTGTCTCTTTTCTCTCAGAGCCTCTAAGCCAGCTACAGAGCAGCTCTCAGGGTGGGAGGTGAGAGCTGGAGCTCTGAAGTTCAGTGGAGCTAGTTTGAATTCTAATTCTGTCATTTCCTTGTTGCATGTCCTTGAGTAAATTATTTAACTTCTTTATAAGTCAGGAAAATAGAAACCCACTGGCTATCACCCAGGCTGGAGTGCAGTGGTGTGATCTCGGCTCGTTACAACCTCTGCCTCCCAGGTTCAAGGGATTCTCCTGCCTCAGCCTCCCAAGTAGCTGGGACTACAGGCGTGAGTCACCATGAGCAGTTAATTTTTTTTGACGGAGTCTCGCTCTGTTGCCAGGCTGGAATGCACTGGCGCAATCTTGGCTCACTGCAACCACTGACTCCCCGGTTCAAGTGATTCTCCTGCCTCAGCCTCTCGAGTAGCTGGGACTACAGGCACATGCCACCACACCCAGCTAATTTTTGTATTTTTAGTGGAGACGGGGTTTCACTATGTTGGCCAGACTGATCTCGAACTCCTGACCTCGTGATCCACCGTCCTCAGCCTCCCAAAGTGTTGGGATTACAGGTGTGAGCCATGGTGCCCGGCCTAATTTTTGTATTTTTAGTAGAGACAAGGTTTTGCCATATTGGCCAGGCTGGTCTCGAACTCCTGACCTCAAGTGATCTGCCCACCTCAGCCTCCCAAAGTACCGGGATTGCAGGTGTGAGGCACCATGCCCAGCTTCAACAGAGATAATTTAATATAGAGAATTGGTTAAATTGGTGCTGGAGGACTGCAAAAGTGAAAAGGCAATGTTGAGTGAACACAGAAAGCAAAACTGCAGGAAGCAGCTACTGCCTCTAGGCTGAGAGGGACAAACAGAAGAAGCCGGGGTTTCTAGAACCTAGAGTCTCAACAAAACGAGACTCTGAGGTCCCTAATTCCAGGTTTTTGACTCCTGGATGGCATTTCTGGACCCATCCTGGGCCAGAGAGAAGCCTGCTGCCCTGCAGGGTGAGTCCCAGGCCTGACATCATTCACCCACAAGCTGAGTGGAGAGCCCTTGGGCCTTGAGTGAACATCAGTAGTAGCCAGGTTGTACTTGCCAAGGGCCTGGGGTGGTGGTGGCCACAGGGAGACACTCCTATATATAGAAAGGAAAGGAAAGAATGGGAAAAATCTTTGTCTTGCAGCTTGGGTACCAGCTCAGCCACAGTAGGATAGAGCATCAGGTACATTCCTAAGGTTCTGACTCCAGGCCCTGGTTTCTGGATGACATTTCTGGATCCACCCTGGGCCAGTGGGGAGCTCGCCACCCTGAAGGAAGGACACAAGCATGTCTGGATTCACCACCCGCTGACTGAAGAGCACTTGGGCCTTAAAAACACTGGTGATAGCCAGGCAGTGGTCACCATGGGCCTTGGGCAAGACCCAATGCTGTGCTGGCTTCTGGTCTGACCCAGTGCAGTCCCAGTGGTGGTGGCCACAAGGGTGCTTGTGTTACATCTCCCCCAGCTCCAGCCACCGTGGCATGGAGAGAGAGACTCCGTTTGTTTGGGGGAAAGTAAAGGAAGAGAACAAGAGCCTCTACCTGGCAATCCAAGGAATTATCTCAGACCACCAAGGCGGTATCTCTACAGTCTGCAAGAGTCACAGTGTTACTGAGCTTGGGGGTTCCCCCTAATGCAGATACAGCTGCAGTGACCAAAGATTTAGATCACAACACTCAATTCCTTTTGAATACTTGGAAAGCCTCCCCAAGAAGGACAGGCACAAACAAGTCCAGACTGTGAAGATTGTAGTAAATGTCTAACTCTTTAATGCCCAGGCACAGTCAGACATCCACAAGCATCAAGATTGCCGAGAAAAACATGACCTCACCAAACGAACTACATAAGGCACCAGGGACCAATCTTGGATAAACAGAGACATGTGACATTTTAGACAGAGAATTCAAAATAGCCGTTTTGAGGAAGCTAAATTAAATTCGCTATAAAATAGAGAAGAAATTCTGAATCCTATCAGATAAATTTAACGAATAGATTGAAAAATGTTAAAAAATCAAGCAGGAATTTTGGAGCTGAAAAATGTAATTGACACACTGAAGAAAGCATCAGAGTCTCTCAATGACAGAATTGATCAAGCAGAAGGAACAACTAGTGAGCTTGAAGACAGGCTATTTGAAAATACCGTCAGAGCAGACAAAATAAAAAAGAATAAAAAAGAACAAAGCATGCCTCCAAGATGTAAAAAAAAATCCTCAAATGGGCAAATCTAAGAGTTATTGATCTTAAAGAGGAGGTGGAGAGAGAGATCAGGGTAGAAAGTTTATTCAAAGTAGTAATAACAGAGAACTTTACAAACCTAGAGAGGGATATCAATATTCAAGTACAAGAAGAGTAAGAACACCAAGTAGGTTTAACCCAAAGAAGACCACCTCAAGGCATTTAATAATCAAACTACAAAGGTCAAGGATAAATAAAGGATCCTAAAAGCAGCAAGAAAAAAGAAACAAATTACATACAAAAGAGTTTCAATACTTCTGACAGCAGACGTCTCAGTGGAAACTTTACAGTCTAGGAGAGAGTGGGAAGACATATTTAAAGCACTGAGGGAAATAAACTTTTATCCTGGAATAGTCATCTAGCAAAAATATCCTTGAAACATGAAGAAGAAATAAAGACTTTTCCAGACAAACAGAAGCTGAGGCATCGTTATCAACGCCAGATCTGTCCTACAAGAAATGCTAAAGTGAGTTATTCAATCTGAAAGTAAAGGTAATTAATGAGTAATAAGAAATCATCTGAAGGTACAAAATAACTGGAATGAGGACTTCTCCAGAACATGGTAGAAAATCATTTACTTACTCTAACATGGAGCTCCACCCACAGCAATATGGTGAACACAAGGGCTTTCCTTTGATCGAGAGTAGAAGAGACCAACATGGCAGCCACGCATTTATTCATTAGTGGGGAATGGGGTGAAAGGCATTGTCTCTCAGAAGAGCCCTGAGGCCCTGGTGGAGGCCTCCCGCAGCGTCCAGATCCCCTCCAGACATATGTCTATGTCTGGTGTAGTACAGAGCAACCCATGGTGGTCCTGATGACCCATAGAGTGGGCTCAGTTATCATTTGGAAGGCCATTGTATACAGAAATATTAGCAATATTAGCACTATTTGGATGAAATGTGATTGGCATGTGTTGTAAGAATAATTTCAATGTTAATCTCAGTCAGAATGGAGTTGTTTTCTTCTCTACTTTACAGATTGGTGTATGGAAAAAACAAAGAGGGGAAACATGACAAAATATTGTGCATGGTAATATTCAATTTATGTAGAAAAGTATTTATATGACTAGAAAAAACTGGAAGGATATAATAAACAACAAAATGCTAATAGCAATTCATGCTAATAGCAATTCATGCTATAGCAATCCTTCCTTCCTTCCTTCCTTCCTTCTTTCTCTTTCTTTCTTTCTTTCTCTTTTTTCTTTCTTTCTTTCTTTCTTTCTTTCTTTCTTTCTTTCTTTCTTTCTTTCTTTCTTTCTTTCTTTCTTTCTTTTCTTTTTTTTTTTTTTTGACGGCATCTTGCTCTGTTGCCCAGGTTGGAGTGCAATGGCACGATCTCGGCTCACTGCAACCTCTGCCTCCTGGGTTCAGGCGATTCTCCTGCCTCAGCCTCCTGGGTAGCTGGGATTATAGGCACACCCACCACGCTTGGCTAATTTTTATATTTTTAGTAGAGACAGGGTTTCACCATGTTGGTCAGGCTGGTTTTCAACTCCTGACCTTGTGATGCACCCGCCTTGGCCTCCCAAAGTTCTGGGGTTACAGGTGTGAGCCACCACACCCAGCCACTAATAGCAATTATTTCTGAATGTTGAACTTATGAATAATTTAAAATTTCCCACGTTTTCTAAAATTTCTGCCAAATATATGCAGTTATCAAATTACACCATAAATGCTATGACAATTTTTTTTTTTTTTTTGAGATGGAGTCTTGCTGTGGCCCAGGCTGGAGTGCAATGGTGCAATCTGGGCTCACTGTAACCTCCATCACCCGGGTTCAAGCAATTGTCCTGCCTCAGCCTCCCAACTGGCTGGGACTACAGGTGCGTGCCGACACGCCCGGCTAATTTTTTGTATTTTTAGTAGAGACAGGGTTTCACCATGTTGGCCAGGATGGTCTCAATCTTTTGACCTCGTGATCCACCCGCCTCGGCCTCCCAAAGTGCTGGGATTACAGGCGTGAGCCCAGCCAACAATGTTTTAAAAAGGAAAAGAAAAGTGGTAGAGGAGCAGAGTCCCATGGGCTAGGGACAGGGACACTGGCAAGTCAAGTTCCTGAGCCCAAGGTGTCTGCACAGGCGCAGGGTAAACTTGCACAGACTGTCAATATCTATTTCCTGGTTGACTTATTTAAATCTCTAAGGAAAAGTTATGGTGAATCAAAATGAGGAAACATTTGAAGTGCACATAAGGAAGCCATCCTTGAGTCTTCCGTTTTTCACACTAAGTATCTAAAAGGTCCGTGCATGTAGTCTTAGATAGGATACCACTCCGAGATGTCTATCCAAAGAGAGAGAGAACATTTTAAGGTGTAAGTCCTGCAATGAGAAGGCTAATAAAATACAGTATAAGTTAAATATTCGTATCCTAGTAGGAGCCTCTTTTTTTCTGAAAGAAAAGAAAGAAAATCAGAGCAAAGTTTTGTTCACAGTGACACTCCTACAATGGATTCTCATCTTCATTCCTCCAAAGAGAACATTTCCACAGTTTAGTTCTCTCTCCATTACATTTTGCAGGCCTTTGATCTCCTCAAATCCATCCTTTAGGAATAGTCAACTAATTAATCTTCTCCCAGAAGCAGATGCTTTGGAGAAAATGGTAATTAGGTGAGCAAAAAAGCTTTCATCTCAAATATTTACTAATGAGTAGGAATGTTCAGCTTACCTTAAAGACCTGAGACAGGCCCCAGAAGGCCCCAGAGTTCTGTCCACCCAGTCATCTGTGGCCTGGTTTTGAAAAGCCCTTTATTTTTTCTTCTTCAACTAACTTTCTCATACAGCATCATGCTTTGGTTAGCACTGGACTTTTGAAGTAACCTTTGTTTTGATTCGTGATTTGTAACCCTAATTGTAACAATCAAGCCAGGCCAGGCCACACTGCCAGATGAGCTAATCACATCTTCTATCCTGTCTAATTGGGGTGGCACCTGCTACCCAGTCAGGTGGCCACCGGAGGAGACCCTCAAGGCCCAAAGATGGGGAGGGTTGGGTGGGGTTTCACAAGGGTATGTAGAACATGAGGCAAACCTTACTATGTAGGAACTCCCCTTTGAGTGTCCCAAACATTTCCAAAATTAACCAATTATTTTTTGAATAGATAGTATATGCATGAAGCACAGAATTCAAAAGATACAGGGTGGGCATGGTGGCTCACACCTGTAATCCCAGCACTTTGGGAAGCCGAGGTGGGCAGATCACTTGAGGTCAGGAGTTCGAGACCAGCCTGGCCAACATGGTGAAACCCTGTCTCTACTAAAAATATAAGAATTAGCCAGGCATGGTGACGTGTGCCTGCAATCCCAGCTACTCAGGAGGCTGAGACAGGAGAATGACTTGAACCCGGGAGGCAGAGGTTGCAGTGAGCCGATATCGTACCACTGCACTCCAGCCTGGGCAACAGAGCAAGACTCTGTCTCAAAAAAAAGAATTCAAAAGATATAAAAGGGTATGCAGGTATGCAGTGGCACTAAGTGCGTTTCATGCAGGCACACTGCGTACGGCTGGGCAGGTACTATACTGCACAATTCCAGGGAGCCCCATGCCCATAGTCCAAAATTTTTACACTTTTTTTTTTTTTTTTTTTGAGAGGGGGTCTTGCTCTGTCACCCAGCCTGGAGTGCAGTGGCGCGATCTCGGCTCACTGCAAGTTCTGCCTCCCGGGTTCACATCATTCTCCTGTCTCAGCCTCCCGAGTAGCTGGGACTACAGGCGCCTGCCACCACGCCCGGCTAATTTTTTGTATTTTTTAGTAGAGATAGGGTTTCACCATGTTTACCAGGATGATCTCGATCTCCTGACCTTGTGATCCTCCTGCCTCGGCCTCCCAAAGTGCTAGGATTACAGGCATGAGCCACTGCGCCCGGCCAAATTTTTACTTTCTTACTTTTTTTTCAAGATAAACTCTTTTTTCTTATTGCATAAATAATATATCTTCTTGGGGGAAATGTGGAAAGTAGTGAAAAGTTCAAAGCACATAAAAATAATCTGTAATCCCACCCACTGGCAATAGCACCTGCCTACCTATGGATGTGGTTCCTTTCAGGGTTCCTTTCAGTTCTTTTAGAAACACATATGTTGGCTAAGTGTAGTAAATAAAACAATTTCATTGATTAACATCTGCTAGACTCTTCAGCTCCCTCCCAAAACCCACATATAACCAGGACCTACAGAAAGCTTTGTTTTTTGTAAATAAAACATATTCAGGCCGGGTGCAGTGGCTCATGCCTGTAATCCCAGCACTTTGGGAGGCCGAGGCAGGCAGATCACTTGAGTTCAGGAGTCTGAGACTAGCCTGGGCAACATGGAGAAACCCGTCTCTACAAAAGTACCAAAATTAGCTGGGTGTAGTGGTGTGCACCTGAAGTCCCAGCTACTTAGGATGCTGAGGCAGGAGAATTGCTTCAATCTGGGAGGCGGAGGTTGCAGTGAGCCAAGATCATGCCACTGCACTCCAGAGTGGGTGACAGAGAAAGATTCTGTCTCAAAAAAAGTCCTGGAGTGTTGGGGGGAAGGGAAATGAAGGTAGAGCTTAGATATGGTTAGCAAATCTCAGGCCTCAGGACCTTCCGGCAACTTCTAGATAAAATTATTCCCTTAGTCTGCTCCCATTTTAAAAAGGAGTGGGTACCAGATACCACAGGCTCACGAAGAGGTTTTCATTTCTTTACACTGAGATTTAAAAAAGCACCATGCAATATTTTTCAAAGAGTTAAATTCATTCATTCATATAAAAAGGGTTGCCTTCAATAATATCCTACTTTTTTATGTTAAAATAGGCTTTTCTTTTAGAAACAATGAAAGTTTCAAAACACTTTTCTCAACAATCGCACACACACAAAAGTTGGCAACCCTCTATCACTGCCCTAAATTATTTTTGAAATTTTAATGACTTGTGAAATCTGAAAGTCTCAGAATCATTGAACTCCATATGAACCTCTTACTGGATGAAGACCTCCACAGGGAAGGCTCTGTTATTTATTAATTTGCCTGGCTCACCCAAGGCCCTAAATATACATTCATCAAGCCACTGGACGAGGAGCTGGTGGGAGTGGGGCTTTGGAAGAAGGGGTTGGGCTAAAGCACCCTGGTACACTGGAACTGGGAAAGGCATTCCCATTTGCTACACGGCCATGATTGCCTAATCCCAGGTAGGTGCTTTAGATTCTCTGTATCTTTGAATTGCTTGTGAGGACAGTATAAGTATCAGTATTCTCATTTTACCACAGACGAAATGAAGACTCTTAGAGATGAAATTGCCTGAAATTACATGGCTGGCAAAGTGCAGACTTTAGATTAGAACCCAGGGTAGTTGGATGCTGGAGATCTGATGTCTCCCACCACACCACAGCCAGATCACAGACCACCAGTTAAGGACCCCTGATCTGGGAAAGTTGGGAATGTATACGCCTCCCTTCCCCCTAAAAGTGGGCGAAATGTTAAATGGGAAGAGGCAGGCACTTTCTTAATTCTCAGCACCACTTTTGTTGATGACTCTGAACCCCTTGGACCTGGGTCATAATGGCTCCATTTAAAAAATCAAATTGAGGAAAAATAACAAAGAGCTAATCCAACTCTATGCAAATGTAGCAGATAAATTATGTCTGTTCACACTCAGGTTCCCTTTCTGTAGTTCCCCCCCTCCTCAGATTTACTGGCTTGCACCCAAACCAGCCTCAATTTGATTCACCAGAAGCCCTCAAGGCTGAGTAATTCATATTTATTCACAATTGTATGCACAATGCACTCAGAATGCAGTTCCTGTTAGCTCTGAGCTTCTCAAACTTTAAGGTCGGGTACAAATGCAGATTCCCGATTCAGTAGGTCTGGGGTGGGGCCTGAGAATCTGCATTTCTAACGTGCTCCTAATGGATGCTGATGCTGCTGGTCCTTGGATGGCTTATTGAGTAGTCAGAGCTTAGGTCATATTAATTTGCCTAACTGGGTACTTTCTGAGCTGGGACTCACGGTAAAACCCTCTCTCAGGGAAGATTGTCTTTCAGGCACTTCGTCATAGCATGACTCCATCCTGATCTCTGGGAAATGAGAGGTTGTGTGTGCTACGAACAGAGCTTAGAGCCTCAGCAAACAGTTGTGCAATGTATTCTTTTTGTGTAAGGAGACCTTCCTGGGTTTTGAAGTCACATCAACAGTCACTTGTCGACTTGAATTCTATATAAAAGATGGCTCTTTGTGGAACCTCCTCTTTCACATTTGCCTCAAATACATACTTCCATTGTGAATTATCCACATAATTAAGAATGCACAAATTAGGCATATCAATCTATGTATAACAGTAGATTGTAGCACAGATACTAATATAATCTTATATTTGCCTTATGCCTATTTCTTTAAGGTTACATAATTATATCCTGAAAAGAGCCACAATGGTCATCTAGTATTATTTTACAGAGGAAGAATTGTGGTTCACAGAGGGTGATTAAGCTGTCCAAGGAGACTCAGAGTTAAGGCTGCTAGAACCCAGAACTCAGTCCAAGGAGTCTGGAACTGGCATGCGGACTGGGTCCTCTGTACCAATTGGTAGAGGCAATCCAAGGCACATGAGTTCTCCAACTGTCTGCATCCTTAAATATTCCCCCTGAGGAGGCTTTGACATTCCTGCCTACACCTTCTTTGTGTGTCTTTAGGAATCCACAGACTACAAGGGATGGCAAGAAGGCTGTGTGTTATGTGGTGATGTCAGCTGCTGGCGTCGCTGAGGTCTCAGTGGTGGGAAGTTAGAAGAGAGGGTGTTGGAACCGAACTGTCGATTCCCTCCTGGGCAGGGGTCGCTGCGAAGGATCACCGACACGAGATTCACAGCAGAGAGTTATTTATTACTAGCGCGCTAGGGTCCCAAGCTCTAAGTTGGCCCTGGGACCCCGACTGCTTGTTACAGGCTGTTTATATAGGCAAACACAAGTTCAAACACAGCTTAGGTCGCGAAATTCAAACAAAGCTTTAGGCGCGTGGTAATTGGGTCTGTCTATGGCCTGAGCAAGGTGTCTTGTTCTAATTGGTTAGAGCAGGACCTTATGAGGTTTTTTTCCTGGAGTTGTTGATTCCGGGAACTTCGAGGCAGGGTGGGACCCCCGGAATTGGCAGGGTGGGACCCCATGAGGTTGTTTCCCGGAATTGGCAGGGTGGGACCCTATCAGGGTGGGACCCTATCGAGGCAGGGTAGGACCCTATCCAGAGCCACCTGGTGTTAATTTTTTTAAGTTCTTTTTTTATGAGGCCTAGTTTCTAAGTTTTATGCGGCCTAGTTTCAAGGGTAGCAGAGGAACCCACCCTGTTGCCTCGGGAAGTATAATAGAAAGCATACTCAAGCATGGCTTGCTAGCCACCCCCACGTTTAACCTTGAGAATGTCAGAGCCTGAGGGATCAGCCTATGAGCCTCCCGTCTTTATGAATGAGTACTTTCCTGGGGCTGGCAGGGCAGCTCCTTCCAAAATACAAGTGGGTTCCATGGTGAGCACCACTTGTCTGGATATATGGCAACTTTTCAAAATTTAAAAAAGAAAGTAAGTTTAAAAAAGAAAATTGTCTAAGACAGAAGCAACTTTCAAAGAATTTTTATCCCTCAGGCTCTTTTTTTTTTTTTTTTTTTTTTTTTACCAATTGCACATACATATATTAATACCTGCTTATGCAAAATAATACTCTCCCCTTTTTTCTTCTTTCCTTCCCTCCCTCCTCCTCTTCCTTTCTCTCTCTGTCTCTCTTTCTCTCTCCTTAACTTGGAATTCCCTGAAAATGCAAGTGTGCTGGGAAGCAAACTTAACCTATACAACATGTATGGAGCTAAAATTTTTAGATAATCAGAATTTAACACAACACACTAAAAAGTGTTTCTCAAAGCCTGTTATATGCAACAGAGTTTCCATAGGATGTGCTGGTAAAACCAACCAACCAAAAGAAGAGGTTCTGCCTTTACTTAATTGAACAAATATCCTTAATGCTGCAAGTGGTATGTATCCCTTACAAATTTCCAGTGCCAATTAGCAAATTAAAATACCGGAGAAGTACTTTAGTAATGAAACATTTACATTTTGTTTCAATGTAAAGTGTGGTCTGAAAACTTACTCAGCCGAATGTCTGAACTGTTTTTGTTGGTCTGTGGTAAGTACTGAAATGAACTAGATAAGCATTTAGAAAGTTTAGAGAAATTAGAATAATTTAATGCTTGTTGATACTACTAATTTAAAAAGCTGGGGTAGTATTTCTTTTTGTTTTTTAACATTTTACCTATTAAATAATTAGTTTTACTGTATTTTGCAAAAAAATTGGTCTGAGACAAATTGAAAATTAAAGAAAAGAAATTGGTCCTTTACCACAGGGAGTTTGAAAAGCACTGGTTTAAAACCATTTTTCCCAGACTTATTAGACCAAAGAAACCCTGTTAAACTACCCTGTTAATAGCCTAAGGAACTTGAGTTTTGCAGACTATATTTTGGGAAATGCTATGCAAAAAATTTAACCAGATGCAATTCAATCGTTCTTTAATAATTTCAAAAGCAGCTCAGGAATTTGAGGGCTTCAGGCTCATCATTTAGAGCCACAGTTTTCAGTGTGCTGCAACTGGGTTGTAGTCTTAGCTACTCAGCACGTGTACAGCACAGGCGACCATGCTGCTGTGTTTGCCATGTGAAGAGCCCAGGGGTGAATATTAATAGCCCTGAGAACCTGAGCAAGGAGTGACATTTGCAAAAAGCAAAAACATTTTTAAAAAGGGAGTGACATGAGATGATGTACTTAGCACTAATTAAAATTTCATGCTTGGCCAAATCAAGTACTCATATTTTAGATAAATTTAAGACTATACGTTATGAAAATTTTATTTCCTCTTCTCATTCCTTCAAAACTGAGTTGGAAGAATTTTCTTTTTTAAAAAAATCCTTATTTCCCCCAAATTACCTTAGTTTAGTGCTAATTTAGTGTCTTCATTATTAATTCAAATTTGCAAAGTTAAAAGAAACCAGTTTCTCTCTCGATTGTAAGAGGAAAAAGAAATGACTTTATTTTGGCTGGGCGCAGTGGCTATCGCCTGTAATCTCAGCACTTTGGGAGGCTGAGGAGGGCAGATCATCTCAGGTCGGGAGTTCGAGACCAACCTGGCCAACAGGGTGAAACCCTGACTCTACTAAAAATATGGAAATTAGCTGGGCATGGTGGCAGGTGCCACCCTGACTCTACTAAAAATACATAAATTAGCTGGGCATGGTGGCAGGTGCCTGTAATCCCAGCTACTCAGGAGGCTGAAGCAGAAGAATTGCTTGAACTTGGGAGGTGGAGGTTGCAGTGAGCCGAGATGGTGCCACTGCACTCCAGCCTGGGCGACAGAGGTAGATTCTGTCTCAAAAAAAAAAAAAAAGAAGAAAAGAAAAAAGAAAAAATTTACAAATATGATTGCCTTTTAAATATCTTTCTGCCAATGTGCTGGTCCTTCATGGGTCCTTAGCTTCTGTGCCTTCCCTTCTGTTCCCTGAGGTCTATTTTAGGAAGCTGGAAATTTCACTTCCCAGACACTCTTGTCAGTTGACTTTCTGTTAGGCTCTGCCCTGGGAAGCCTTGACAAGAGACTGGGAGGCAGGCAGAGGAGAGCCTGCTTCAGGCTTCTGAGGCGCTGCAACAGGGGCTGGGGATTCCTCAGCTCCACGCGCTGGTGCTCAGGGCTTACTCCGTGGTGCTGCACTTGGCAGTTTCAACATTAGTCTGTGGCTGCTCCCTGGTGGGCCCAAGACAGCGCAGGACAAGCCAGCGGCAGAGTAGAGAGGATGTGCCTGGTAACCCTTTCCCCTCCTTTTATTCCACAGCCCCAGAAGTGATAGTATTTCCTCACATTCCTAATATTTGGGTTATCTCATCTTCCCCTTTTGTTCTTTCAGCCTTTTCAACACTGTAGTAATGAGTTGTCTGTAGTAAATCCTCTCTGTTTGAAATATCTAGCAAGGTACCCATCAGTAAGACATTCAGAAGAAAAACTGATACTGGTACCCTGTTTAAATATGGAGATATACATATTTGAGTTATATGTACATATATGTTACATTTCATATCCAAAAAGACTGCAATTGAAAATATATTTTAAAGTCTACTGACAAGACCTTGTTTTGCCCAAATTCGTGCAAAGATGCAATTGGTCATTTAGTAATGAAATAAACAAATTAGAAGTTAAGGTAGCTGGATGGTGGTAGGTGAATGGGAGTGAGAACCTGTAGTTGATCAAGTGTATAGTAACAGATACTGGCTTTAAAAATGTATTACTTGGCTGAGTACAGTGGCTCATCCCTGTAATCCCAGTACTTTGGGAGGCCAAGGTGGGAGGATTGCTTAAACCCAGGAGTTCGAGACCAGCCTGGGCAACATGACGAATCCCTGTCTCTAGCAAAAAAAATTACAAAAATTAGCCAAGCGTGGTGGTGTGCACCTGTGGTCCCAGCTACTGGTGGGGGCAGAGAGGGGCGGGGGCGGCGGTTTAGGTAGAGGATTACTTGAGCCCTGGAGGCAGAGATTGCAGTGAGCTGAGATCGTGCCACTGCACTCCAGCCAGGGTGACAGGGCGAGGGAAAGACCTTGTCTTTAAAAAAAAAAAGTACTTCATGTATTTCCTGAATAGTTCGAATAGGTGTTTTCCAAAATGCAATTCATAGAACTCTGGTCTTCACTTAGGGAAGAAAGAGGGATTCTGTGTTCATTTAAGTCTGGAATTTAGATTGTATTTTACTATTTCTCTTCGCAAGTCATAAGGCTATTAGCATATAAGTGGCTCTGAGAGCTTGTAGTAAAGGTACCTGCTTAATTTTGTTTAAATAAAATTTTCTAAAATTTGGTTGATCATGGGATTTTTTTCCTGTTTATCAATAGTAAATTGCCATATTTTAGAACTTATTATTGGACAAGCATTTTGCAAGAATTATTTTATTTAATCCACTGCTTAACTTACACACATGCACACATAATTTTATCACTATCCCTAAATAGCTATTGCTGGTTTTTGGATTCAAGGAAATGTAACAATGAATATTAAAAAATGTAAAAGATAAATATTTCATCACATATTATGCTTATCTCCTCACACATTTCACTCTATGCCATATTTGGCTTGGTATTTTAATTTTATAAACATTTCCTTATGCAATATAAATTGCATAAATAGTGAGTATATGGCTTCCTTAGCCAATGCTGGCAGCACAGTATTATTGACAGCATCTCCCCTGGAAACTGCTTTTCCTCACAAAGTGTCCAGGGATTAAAACACAGAAAGATATAGGAGTAAGGATTTTTTTTTTTTTTTTGAGACGGAGTTGCTCTGTTGCCCAGGCTGGAGGGCAGTGGTGCCATCTCGGCTCACTGCAACCTCTTCCCGAATTCAAGAGATTCTCCTGCCTCAGACTCCCAAGTAGCTGGGATTACAGGCATGCACCGCCATGCCTGGCTAATTTTCGTATTTTTTAGTGGAGACAGGGTTTCTCCATGTTGGCCAGGCTAATCTCAAACTCCTGACCTCAAGTGATCCACCTGCCTTGGCCTCCCAAAGTGCTGGGATTACAGGCATGAGCCACCACACCCGGTTGAAGTAAGGACTTCTTTTTTTTGAGACGGAGTCTCACTGTCTTGCCCAGGCTGGAGTGCAGTGGCACGATCTCGGCTCACTGCAACCTCTGCCTCCTGGGTTCAAGCAATTCTCCTGCCTCAACCTCCCAAGTAGCTGAGATTACAGGCGCGTGCCACCACGCCCAGCTAATTTTTTTTTTTTTTGAAGCAGAGTCTTGCTCTGTTGCCCAGGCTGGAGTGCAGTGGTGTGATCTTAGCTCACTGCAACCTCTGCCTCTAAGGTTTAAGCGATTCTTCTGCCTCAGCCTCCCAAATAGCTGGGATCACCAGTGCACCACCACCATGCCAGGCTAATTTTTGTATTTTTACAAAATTACTATAGAGATCAGGTTTCAGCATATTGGCCAGGCTGGTCTTGAACTCCTGACCTTGATATCCCCTCGCCTTCGCCTCCCAAAGTGCTGGGATTACAGGTGTGAGCCACAGCGCCCGGCCTAATTTTTCTATTTTTAGTAGAGACAGGTTTCACCATGTTGGTCAGGCCGGTCTTGAACTCCTGACCTCATGATCCACCCACCTTGGCCTCTCAAAGTGCTGGGATTACACACATGAGCCACCGTGCCCGGCCAAGGAATTCTTTAATGCTTTCGACATTTATATATAAATGCAACACTTACCTTAACCTGATAAGTAAAAATAACCAAAGTCCACCAGGAAATTTAAGAGAGCATAGCGTATGTCTTTATGCTTTGAGCTGCAGGATAATAACCGGAGTAATATTAAGTTGGTGCAAAAGTGAAAGTAATTGCAAAAACCGCAATTACTTTTGCACCAACATGATGCAATGTTCTGTGTGCCCAGTGGCCTCCTGAATATGGAGGGGAACCCGAGCCAGCCTCCACGTACATCCCAAGAACCCTTTCTATTTCTAGTGAATGGTGTAGAACCATGGCTCATGGAAAAGGTTGCTTGCTTGCTTTTTTTCTTTTTAATGTTAAATCAACTGTAAAAGAAAGAGGATCTTTTAAAAAATTTCTGTTTGTTCATGTGCAAACAGGCTTCAGCATACCCTGTGGCTCCAGAGATGCAAACGTAACTTGGAATTTGAGTCTGGATGATTCTTAATGGGAGCCATGATTTGAATTTGGCTGAAAATTCTCAATCTGTTTTTCCAAGACAGGCTGATGACGGCTGCTGGCCAGCACTCTGGCTGGCCTGGCAGAGCCTGCTTTGTCCCCTCCTGTTTCCCTTCCTTTGAATGGGCCTTTGAAATGCCCAGCTAACAGCTGCTGGAGGCGGGGCAGAAAGGCCTGGCAGAAACAGGTGGCTTCACCTGTGTCACAGTCGTGCCAGCTCCAACAACTGGCCATCGGCTGGGAGAAGGATAGTGGGGTCAGAAAGGCAAAAACAGGAAGGAGGGGGGAAAGGGAAGCACAAATAACGGGGAGGTGGAGGTAGAGGAAAGGCTGAAGTTGAGGAGAGCCTGGATGTTTGGACATCATTTAGCACCAGTGAATTAAGAGAACTCATGGAGATGTTAAGGTGGATGATACTTCTCTGTCTAAAATATGGCCACTTCGTTTCCTTAGGTTCTCTGATCCTGCGATTCCAAATGGAGTTTGAAACCTGATAAATTTAACCAACTCGACCAGACTTAGACCACACACACTTTCCAGGTTTGGAGGTGAATTCCGTCTCAGTCCTCCTGGCAGGAGGGCTAAACAACCCAGGGAGGTTTGGTTTTAGGCATCCATGCCAAAGGCCTTGAGGGGAAAGCCAGAGAGCAAATCAAGAGATATGAGCAGCATCATAACTAAGAGACCACAGGCTGGACAGGCGCAGGCTCCTCAGCGTCCTGGCTGGTTCAACTGAACCCCAAGCATCTGCACCTGCTCCAACCCGTTGAATTCTCACACCATCTATCCTTTCCAGGTAAATCCCCTGATGGGCAGGTGGGACACCTCTGGGAATCCACGTGATGATGTGCCCCTCCCCAGCCTTGGTGTGCTTTTACTACTGGTATGTGTAACTTTTCTTTGGAGGACTGCTTTGAGATGCTGGGGCCATTTGATCGCATGGACATGGAGAGTCAAAAATGCCTGGGACATTCCACCCCTGCAGCCCTCAGCCAACCACTGAGTGGTGACTGGGTCTGGATCCTGGTTCCCTTGCCTAAGCTCTGGACAGACTCTGAGACATAACTTGTCCTCTGGAGCCCCTCTGCAAGAACAGATTGAAGTTGCCTCTGTAGGATTTGGCTGAGATCGAACCTTTCCCTGTCCTGCTTCCCAGTTCCCTTGCTCGTTTCCCCTGGAAGCACTTTAATAAATCATTTGCACCGGGCGCGGTGGCTCACGACTGTAATCCCAGCACTTTGGGAGGCCGAGGCGGGAGGATCACAAGGTCAGGAGATCAAGACCATCCTGGCCAACATGGTGAAACCCCGTATCTATACAAATACAAAAAAAAAATTTAGCCAGGCGTGGTGGCGTGCGTCTGTAGTTCCAGCTACTCAGGAGGCTGAGGCAGGAGAAGGGCTTGAACCTGGGAGGCGGAGCTTGTAGTGAGCCAAGATCGCGCCACTGCACTCCAGCCTGGGCGACAGAGCAAGACTCCGTCTCAAATACAGATAAATAAATAAATAAATAAATAAATAATCATTTGCTCCTGAATTATCTCAGCATTTGCTTCTGGGGAACCGAATGTAAGACAGGCAGTTTTTAAAATCCAGGTATCCCTGAGGGAATAGTGCTTTATGATGGTAACAGGTTAGCTCTGATCTTTTCTTTTTGTGAGACGGAGTCTCGCTCTGTCGCCCGGGCTGGAGTGCAGTGGCGCAATCTCGGCTCACTGCAAGCTCCGCCTCCCGGGTTCACGGCATTCTCCTGCCTCAGCCTCCCGAGTAGCTGGGACTACAGGTTCTCCTGCCTCAGACTCCCGAGTAGCTGGGACTATAGGCGCCCGCCAGCACGCCGGGCTAATTTTTTTTTTTTTTTGTATTTTTATAGAGACGGGGTTTCACCATGTTGGCCAGGATGGTCTCGATCTCCTGACCTTGTGATCCGCCCGCCTTGGCCTCCCAAAGTGCTGGGATTACAGGCGTGAGCCACAGTGCCCAGTCAGCTCTGATCTTTTAATAATAGTAGTACCAGCAAACAGCTGGCCTTGACAAAACTGAACTTAGTATTGGTGAGTTTCAGTGTTTTTTCACTCTCTGGAGAAAGTCTCCTTGGTTTGGGGCACTCTCCAGAAACAGCCCAAGGCTCTCAGGGCTTTATGGATCGGAGGCTGAGAGGAGCATCCTGGAGCTGAGGAAAGCTTTGCCGAGGGCTGCCTTCGCCCGGTGCGATGGAGCCCCAAGCACATCCCTGGCACAGAGGAGGGGCTCTGTCAATTATCTGCAGACAACTAGGGGGCCCGTCAGGGTCCTAGGCTATGATTTCAAAGCAGAAGAGCTGCCCATAGTTCTGACAACTTTTTACCAGTACTCCAATCTGATAAGAATGAAATTGCAAATTAGAAGTTCAAGGCTGAATTATTTTAATAATTTTTGCAATGTTTTCCACTATCTTAGTATCACAGCCTATAGCAGTAATTTGAAAAATCCTTTTAGTAAAACAAATGCTTTTAGCAAATGGTCTTTTCCTCTAGGCACACAGGTGTTTTGTTCTTAACTATATGATTATTGCTCCATTATATATATATATATGAGACATAAACACCTATGTCATGCATGTCTACATTTTATACATATATGTGTATATATGTATATAACTTTTATATATACCTATATAACATATATATGTATAAAGTTATGTGTGAACCAGTATCATTTATGGAACATAAAGGGAACACGTTTGATTTGAGCAGGGCAAGAGATGGGAACAATGTACACCTTGAAGCATGAGTGAGAAGTGATGGTAGAAGTTGAAAAGTCTGAATAAATGGAATCAATTCACATTTATGTTAAACAGACTGGGACCAAAGCATAAAGAATGTAATATTAATTTAAGTTAAATCAGTACTTAGGGTTGATATTATAGGGTTTTGTTTTTAAAATGCAAAGAAATCTAGTTGCAAGTTAAAGTCCTAGATGTATGTGATTACTCTTTTTTTTTTTTTTTTTTTTTTTTGAGACAGAGTCTAGCTCTGTCGCCCAGGCTGGAGTGCAGTGGCACCATCTCGGCTCACTGCACCCATCCTCTCCTTCCTGGGATCAAGCAATTCTCCTGCCTCAGCCTCCCAAGTAGCTGGGATTACAGGCGTCCGCCACCATGCCCAACTAATTTTTGTATTTTTAGTAGAGACAGGGTTTCACGGTGTTGGTCAGGCTGGTTTCGAACTCCTGACCTCATGATCTGTCCAGCTCAGTCTCCGAAAGTGCTGGGATTACAAGCATGAACCACTGTGCCTGGATGATTACTCATACTTTTTTGCTCAGTGTGAGGTTGAGAAAAGGTAAGGGTGTTGATGTTAGGTTGGTGTAAAAGTAATGGCAGTTTTTGCCATTCATTGGAGTTTTTGCCATTACTTTTAATGGCAAAACTCACAATTACCTTTGCACCAACTTAATAGTTCACGAATCTTTTAAAAAACAATTTTTCAAAATAATTGTTTTGAAGTGTATTACAACTGAGAAGAGAAATGCTGTGTAAAGTTCGAAGAATAAAATTGA
This sequence comes from Macaca fascicularis, assembly GCF_037993035.2. Taxonomy (NCBI): domain Eukaryota; kingdom Metazoa; phylum Chordata; class Mammalia; order Primates; family Cercopithecidae; genus Macaca; species Macaca fascicularis. The sequence continues at coordinate 38,834,280 of NC_088381.1, read as the reverse complement.
AGCACACTCCTGCATCCTGTGCACTCAGCATTAGAAATAGGATATTTCCAGTACTTTTGAAGACCCACCCTCTGAATTCCCCCTCCTACCTCCATTACATCCTTTCCTTTCTCTTAAGACATAACAGATATCCCAGAATTTGTATCAGTTACTCATTTGCTTTTCTTTATAGCCTTACATCTAAGTATGGAGACTCCAACAATATATTGTTTAGCTTGGTATGTTGTAGACCTTTATATAAATGGAATCACACTGCATGTTTTTCTGTTAACTTTTTTTTTTTGTTTCAACATTACTTTTGAGATGTGTTTGAGATGAATTTGTAGTTCATTTAGTTTCATTGCATTTCATTTCCATTGTGTGATTATGCCAGCTGGGTTCCAGCCCGCTTAGTGTGAGTGAACGTTGCTAATGCCTTGCCTCAGACCTATGGCACTAACCTCTTACCTCCTGCCCTAGGTGCTTAATTCTAAAATGTGGAAGAGTTTGCTCCCTTTGGGGTAAGCCTCTAACTGATGGTAGCTGAAGGCTATGAATAAATGCTGCCTCTCCTTTTCTCTTCACCATGCACAACCCAGGGATGCATTTTGTACTGCTTCTCAGTGAGGACCCAGGAACCACAGCACCTCTGGCAGCATACAGAATGCGCCCTCATGTTGCTCTCACTCCTTCCCTGCTTTGTTCCCTTGTTGGTACTTGCCCCCTGGGATCACTCTCCAATACAATGTTGTACCTTAGTTGGCTGTGCTTTGGGAATCCCAGGCTAAGACACTTTGATTCCATTATAAACATTTACAGCTATACATTTTCTTTTCAGCACCTTCATTAGCTGTATCTCAATATATTTCAATTTGTAGGTTTTTTGGTTTTTGTGGAATGGGGAGTTCTAAGACTTTCCTAATTTTCACTATTATGTTGTTATTGACCTATCGATTATTTGTATGTGTTTATATTTTGTAGATTTTGAAAGTTATCTTTTCTGTTATTGATCTCTTAGTTATATTGCAATTAGAGGTTTTTTCTTTGAAAAAACCTGATTCTTTCTTTGAAAAAAAACTGATTCTTTGAAATTTATTGAGACTTGCTTTGTGACTTACTACATGACCAGTTTTTGTAAATGTTCTCTGTGTGCTTGAAAAAGTCTTTTCTTCAGTTTTGTGGGTACAATGTTCTATATTATTGTCCTCCCAAATCTTCTATGTACTTGCTGATTGTTTTTCATATGCCTGTTCTGTCAATTACAGAGAGAAGGATATTCATATCTTCCACTATGATGGCAGATTTGTCCATTTCTCTTGGGTAGTCAATTTTTGCTGCATATATTTTTGCTTTATATCATCAGCCAAAGTTAGCCAGGGCTCAATAATGGAGTTGAGGTCAAGAAAATGATTGTTTCAGCATTTCAAATTATCCTAGGCTGTTTTAAAAAGAGAAAAGTAGGTAAGCCTTAGCTGAACCATTTTCTTTAAGTAATGGGTGAACGGGTAAAAAAAAAAAACCCTAATTTGTCTGTAGTAAGTTGTTCTATATGAATATATGGATTTTCCACATAACTGAAGTTTAGACCAATTAAATGTATAAATCCTTAAAAAATTTAAGTGTTTTCTCTCCCCACCCTTTTATTTTGAAAAATTTCAAATCTATATAAATGCAAAAGACTTGTGTAATGAAAGCACATGAAACATGAGCACCTTCTTCAAGATTCACCAGTTATTAATGTTTTTGTCATATCTGCCTCCCCCTCACCCCATATATATTTTTTGGGTTGAATCATTGGGATACAGCTTGCAAGCATCATGACACTTCACCTCTGTATGTTTCGGCATGCATCTCCCAAGAACAAAGATATCCTCCTAAGGAACCACAATACCATTATGACATATGAGGATTAAATATTGATTCAATAGAAAATCATCTATTATATACTCATATTCAAGTTTCCACAATTAAGCCCCAAAATGTCCTTTATAGTTAGTTTTTATGTAAAAATCTAGTATTCAAGTAAATTCCCCATTGCATTTAGTTGTAATGCTTTTTAAAATTTAGAACAGGTAACCACTCCCTTGCCCTGACCCTCAATTTTGTTTGTCTTATAAGAAAGTGACCCTTAGAGACCAGGGCAGTGTGCTGTAGAATGTCCCATTGACTGGATTGTCTGATTGTTTCCTCAAGGGTAGATTTAGGTTACTTTGTGGCAAGAATACTATAGAGGTGATATTTCCCTTGCATCATATCAGGAAGCACATGATGTCATTTCTCTCCCATTATTGGTGATGCTATTTCTTTGGTCAGGTTTATTAAGGTATAATTTATATATCATATAATCTATCCTTTTTAGTGTATAGTTCCATTACCTTTTTTTTTTTTTTGAGACGAAGTCTGACTCTGTTGCCCGGGCTGGAGTGCAATGGCATGATCTCAGCTGACTGCGACCTCCGCCTACCAGGTTCAAGCCATTCTGCCTGCCTCAGCCTCCCAAATTGCTGGGATTATAGGTGCCCACCACCACGCGTGGCTAATTTTTTGTATTTTTAGTAGAGACAGGCTGGTCTCGAACTCCTGACCTCAGGCCATCTGCCTGCCTCAATCTCCCAAAGTGCCGGGATTGCAGGCACGAGCCCCCGCACCCGGCCAATTTTTGGTGTGTTTTTAATAGAGCCGGGGCTTCACCATGTTCACTGGACTGGTCTCAAACTCCTGACCTCAGGTGATCTGCCCGTCTCAGCCTCCTAAAGTGCTGGGATTACAGGCGTGAGTCACTGTGCCCTGCCCCATGAGTTTTTAATAAATGCTTGTGGTTGCCTAACTATCACTTCAATCTAGATGGAAACTATTTCCACCATCCCCAAAGTTCTCATGCCCCTTTGTACTCAATCCCCTCTTTATACCCCCAAATCGAGGAAACTACAGAGTCAATTTCTGCCACTACAGTTTTGACTTTTCATGAATGTAAAATAAATGGAATCATGCACTATGTAAACTTTTGTATCTGGCTTCTTCCATTTAGCATAATAAGTCTGGGATTTACCCATGCTGTTGCATGTATCAATAGTTTGTTCCTTTTTGTTGATTAGCATTACATTGTATACATATAGCAAAAGTTGTTTATTCACTCACAGTTGATGGACATTTGGGTTGTTTTAAGCTTTTAGTTATTATGAGTCAAAAGCACCTGTGGACCTCTGTGTAGACTTACTTACATTTCTCTTGAATAAATACTTAGGAATGGGACTACTGGGTTGTATGGTAAGTCTGTTCTTAACTTTATAAGAATCTGATAAACTATTTTTTTCAGTGGCTGTACCATTTTGCATTCCCACTAGCAATACATGAAAATTCTAGTTGCACCACATCCTTGCCAGAACTTAGTATTGTCAGTCTTTTAAATTTTAACTTTTCTAGTAGATGTGTAGTGGAATCTTATGGTAGGGTGATGCTAAATTTAATTATATGGTATGACGGTGTCCACCAGATCTTTCTATTGTAAATATTCCTTTTTACTTCTGTCATCAACAGATAATATATTTGTGGGCAATACCTTGAGGTCATGTGCATATTCTATTTTATTTCACTCAATGACTTTGGCATCTCTTAATAATATTTCCCTGAATGAATTATTACATTGGTGATTGCAAAATAAGGATTTAAGAAAATTCTGCTTTTTCTACATTTATGAACTGATATTCTTTTTAAAATAATTGTTTTATTTTTAATTTTTGTGGGTACATAGTAGATGTATATATTTATGGGGTACATGAGATGTTTTGATACAGGCATGCAATGTGAAGTAAGCATATCATGAAGAATAGGTTATCCATTTCCTCAAGCATTTATCCATTGAGTTGCAAACAATCCCATTACACTCTTTGAGTTATTTTAAAATTTAGAGTTATTATTTACTATAGTCACCCTGTTGTGCTATCAAATAGTAGGGCTTATTCCTTCTATTTTTTGTACACCTTAACAATCCCCACCTCCCCCAGAACCTCCAACTACTCTTCCCAGCCACTGATAACCATCCTACTCTCTTTGTCCAAGAGTTCAATTGTTTTGATTTTTAGATCCCACAAATAAGTGAGAATATGTGATCTTTGTCTTTCTATGCCTGGCTTATTTTACTTAATGTAATGATCTCCAGTTCCAACCATGTTGTTGCAAATGACAGGATCTCATTCTTTTTTTATAGCTGAATAGTACTCCATTGTGTATCTGTAAAACTTTTTTTATGTTTGTCCATCTGTTGATGGACACTTACATTGCTTCCAAATTTTAACTGCTGTAAATAGTGCTGCAAAAAACATAGGAATGCAGATATCTCTTTAATATACTGATTTCCTTTTCTTTGGGTATATATCCAGCAGCGGGATTGCTTGATCATATGGTAGCTCAATTTTTAGTGTTTTTTTGAGGAACATCTAAACGTTCTCCATAGTGGTTGTACTAACTTACATTCCCACCCACAGTATACAAGGGTTCCCTTTTCTCCACATCCTTGCCAGCATTTGTTATTGCCTGTCTTTTTGATATAAGCCATTTTAACTGGAGTGAGATGATATCTCATTGTTTTGAGTTGCCTGTCTTTGATGATCAATGATGTCGAGCACCTTTTCATAAACTTGTTTGCCATTTGTATGTCTTCTTCTGAGAAATGTCTATCGAGATCTTTTGCTCATCTTTTGATTGGATTATTAGATTTTTTCCTATAGAGTTGTTTGAGTTCCTCATATTTTCTGGTTATTAATCCCTTGTCAAATGAGTAGTTTGCAAATATTGTTTCACATTCTGTGGGTTGTCTTGTCACTTTGTTGATTGTTTCCTTTGCTGTGCAGAAGCTTTTTAAGTTGATGTGATCCCATCTGCTCATGTTTACTTTGGTTGCCTGTGCTTGTGAGGTATTGCTCAAGAAATTTTTGCCCAGACCAATGTCCTAGAGATTTCCCCCCATGTTTTCTCATAGTAGTTTTATGGTTTGAAGTCTTAGATTTAAGTCTTTAATCCATTTTGATTTTTGTGTAAGGTGAGAGATAGGGGTCTAGTTTCATTCTTCTATATATGGATATCCAGTTTTTCCAGCACCATTTAATGAAAAGACTGTCTTTTCCCCAGTGCATGTTTTTGGCACCTTTGTTGAAAATGAGTTCACCGTAGGTGTGTGGATTTGTTTCCGGGTTCTCTTATTTTGTTCCATTGGTGTATGTCTGTTTTTATGCCAGTACCATGCTGTTTTGGTTACTATAGCTCTGTAGTATAATTTGAAGTCAAGTAATGTGATTCCTCCAGTTGTGTTATTTTTGCTCAGGATGGCTTTGGCTGTTCTGGGTCTTTTGTGGTTCCATATAAATTTTATTTTTTTTTTCTATTTCTGTGAAGAATGTCATTGATATTTTGATAGGGATTGAATGGAATCTGTAGATTGCTTTGGGTAGTATGGACATTTTAACAATTGAGTCTTCCAATTCATGAATATGGCATATTTTTCCATTTTTTGGTATCCTCTTCAATTTCTTTCATCAATGTTTTATAGTTTTCATTGTAGAGATCTTTGACTTCTTCAGTCAAGCAAATTCCTAGCTATTTAATTATATATGTGGCTATTGTAAATGGGATTTTAAAAAATTTCCTTTTCCTCATGTTCACTGTGAGCATATAGAAATACTACTGATTTTTGTATGTTGATTTTGTATCCTGCAACTTTACTGAGTCTTATGAGTCCTAATAGTTTTCTTGTGGAGTCTTTAGGTTTTTCCAAATATAAGAGCTTATCATCTGCAAACAAGGATAATTTGACTTCTTCCTTTCCAATTTGGATGCCTTTTGCTATCATTCTCCTGTCTGATTGCTCTAGCTAGGATTTCCAGTACTACGCTGAATAACAATAATAACAATCAGCATCCTTGTTGTGTTCCAGATCTTAGAGGAAAGGCTTTCAGTTTTTTTCCTATTCAGTATGATACTAGCTGTAGGTTTGTCATATATGGCTTTGATTATGTTGAGGTATGTTTCTTCTATCCCCAGTTTTTGAGAGTTTTTATCATGAAGGAATGCTGGATTTTATCAAATGCTTTTCCAGCATCAGTTGAGATGATCATACATTTTTATCCTTAATTCTGTTGATATGATGTATCACATTGATTGATTTGTGTACGTTGAACCATCCTTGCATCCCAGGGATAAATCCCACTTGGTCATGATGAATGATCTTTCTATTTGTTGAATCTGGTTTGCTAGTATTTTGATGAAGATTTTTGCATCAATATTTGTCAGAGATATTGGCCTGTATTTTTCTTTTTTTGTCATGTCTTTGTCTGGTTTTTGTAACAGGTTAATACTGGCCTCTTAGAATGAGTTTGAAAGTATTCCCTCCTCCTCTATTTTTTGGAATAGTTTGAATAGAATTGGTATTAGTTCTTCCTTAAATGTTTGGTGGAATTCAGCAGTGAAGCCATCAGGTCCTGGGCTTTTCTTTACTGGGACAGTTTTTATTACAACTTTAATTTCATTACTTGTTATTGGTCTGTTCAGGTTTTGAATTTCTTCCTGGTTCGATCGTGGTAGGTTGTATGTGTCTAGGAATTTGTCCATTTCTTCTGGATTTCCTAATTTATTGGCACATAGTTGTTCACATCACAGTAGCCACGAATGATTCTGTAAATTTCTGCAGTATCAGTTGTAATGTTTTCTTTTTTCATTTCTGATTTTATTTATTTGGATCTTCTCTCTTTTTTTCTTAGTCTGGCTAAAGGTTTGTCAATTTTATTTAACTTTTCAAAAAACCAACTTTTTGTTTTTTTGTATTTTTAAATTTCAATTTCATTTACTTCTGCTCTGATGTTTATTTCTTCCACTAATCTTGAGTTTGGTTTGCTCTTGCTTTTCTAGTTCTTGAAGATGAATCATTAGATTGTTTATTTGAAGTTTTTCCTCTTTTTTGATGTAGGTATTTATAGCCATAAACTTTCCTCTTAGTATTGCTGCTTTTGCTGTACTTGATATGTTTCGGTATGTTGTGTTTCCATTATCATTTGTTTTAAGAAGTTGTTCAATTTTCTTCTTAATTTTTTCACTAACTCACTGGTCATTCAGGAGCATATTGTTTAATTTTCATGTGTTTGTATAGTTTCCAAAATTCCTCTTGTTGTTAACTTCTAGTTTTATTCCATTGTGGTCAGAGAAGATACTTGACAAATTTCAATTTTTGGATCTTTTAAGACTTGTTTTGTGACCTAACATATGGTCTATCCTTGAGAATGATCTCTGTGCTGAGGAAATTAACTGATATTCTTTAAAAAAAAAAAGAATCTCTTCTCTTCCCCTCCAGCCTGGGTTTATAGTATCTGCACAAATGGATTCTTTTTTATTCAGTACATTATAATCCATTACTTCATTATTAATTTTGGTGCTCAAACGGCCCTGAAGTTGAACATGGGAGCCTCCTCAAGCTGGCTCTTGTGTCCTTTTGGCATGTCTCCATTAGTCTTTGAACATATCCTCACCTTCTAGAATCATAAGACTTTCCAGGCTCATCTTATACTTTCCTGGAATCATCCATTGCTCTAAAGAGCCCTGATTCCTTTTGCCGAGGAATCAATAGTAAATCCTTATGTGTCATAATGGTATTGTGGTTCCTTAGGAGAATATCTTTGTTCTTGGGAGATACATGCCAAAACATGCAGAGGTGAAGTGTCATGATGCTTGCAAGTGCTCCAGTTACTGGGATATCAATGTTTTGAAGCCCTTTCAGTGGGTATACCTGGAGTATATGCTATATTTTTTAAAAATATTGATTTTATATAACATCTCCAATTCAAATCCAACGCTACAGAGTTCTTTTGCATCTACACTCATTCCAAATTCTCCTACAGTGAGAGGCTTGATGTTTTCTTCTCCAAAATATTAACATATTTATTTGTTTTATCCTACAATTATATACAAAATAGTTTCAGATTTATACTCGTTGCTTTACTAACAACAAACCTATTACATGAATTCAAGATTTTTTGCAGTTATTTTTGGCCGCAGGTTGTTACTCACTTAAATTATATTATTTTCATAAATTACTTGAATTGATTATACTTTCTCTGGTGTTATGTTAGCAATTTGATATACAATTAAATTGACTTGTGTCTGCATTTAATGTTAGGGTTTGAACCATTTTGAATATGAAAGACATTTTCTTTATTTCTTCTTCTTATTTTTTTTTTAATTGTAGAGACGAAGTCTCACTCTGTCACCCAGGCTGGAGTGCAGTGGTGCGATCTCGGCTCACTGCAAGCTCCGCCTCCTGGGTTCACACCATTCTCCTGCCTCAGTCTCCCAAGTAGCTGGGATTACAGGTGTGCCCGCCACCATGCCCGGCTAATTTTTGTGTTTTTAGTAGAGACGAGATTTCACCGTGTTAGCCAGGATGGTCTCGATCTCCTGACTTCGTGATCCGCCTGCCTCAGCCTCCCAAAGTGCTGGGATTACAGGCATGAGCCACCGCACCTGGCAACATTTTCTTGGTTTAATCATGTAGGCCTAATCTTGTTTTCAGCAAGACAACTGATAAATTTCTCATGATAACTTCAGATAAAATTTTATCTGTTAGAAGAACCCCAACTAAACAGTTGGGTCAATCTAATTTTGGAGAAAGGTTTCTAGTGACAACTATAGGACCCAGTGACATTATAGAAACAGTTATCAATGCCCTCTTACTAGATGGTAGTAAGCTCCTTTGGAACAGACACTGTCTTTGAATCTCCAGAGCCTAAGAAATGATTAATACATAAAAGTTGTTCAATAAATCTTTACTGAATGAATTGAAGGATGAACAAATAGATAAGTCAGTGGTAGGGAAGAATATCTCAAGAAGCTAAAATGATGTGTTACCCAGTTGAATTAAGTAGGACTGAATGAAGTGTGACATTTATGTTATAAAAAACAATGTACATACAAACGTAGAGAATGTGGGAATCCTGGCTTAGCAACTATGTAAAAAGATTTTTTTTTTTTTGACTCAGGAATATTGGTGCTCAAAAAGCTCAACACCTTGATACAATTATAGACTTCATTAAATATTTTCTGTGTGTGTATAATATCCAGGTAGTCCCACTGTCCATTGCTCTGAAGTGCTGTATCCAATTCCAGGTCACACACTTTTTAAGAGGGACACCGAGGCAGAGGAAGCGCTTTTAGGAGGGTAATCAGCAGGTTGAAGAGTCTGAAAACCACATCCAGGTACTATTATAGATGATAGAAAATGCTGGGGTAGCTTTCCTTGGAGATGATTTTGAGATGAGATGAAATAACAACTGTTCAAATTCCTGAAAGATTGTCACGAAGGAAAAATATCAGTCGCTCTGTGGAACTCAAATGGCAGAACTAAGACCAATTCATGTAAGGCATAGAGGCTGACTTCAGCCCAATATAAGAAATTCCTACAGAGTTGAACAGAGAGGGAATGAGTCACTTCACATTGATGAGTTCCAAGCATGGTGAGGTCCGTGGCATTGTCAGCCACTGCCTGTGTGACCATCTTTCAGGAGCGTCAGAAGGGAATGCCCCGCTCGAATTAGATCAAATGCACCTGAAGGAACTGAACTGGCCAGCTGAAAGAATCCACACTTGAGTCTTCTGGGCTAGTCTCATCAAAGAACATTATTGTTTTCTAGTAATTCGATTTCTCTAATAATGGAGGAACGTTTCCATGTACTGATAGCTGTGATTTTTGTGTCATTCGCCATGTGGCTCTAAACAGTGTTTATCAAATTCAGATCACACATACTAATCCTTCAAATACTGCTTCATATACTGCTTTTAGAGATTCACAATCAATGAGAACATCTTAGAGGGTCTGAGAAGGAAGTTATTTTAACTTTAACTCAAAATTGCTTAAACACAGTTGTCAACAGAACTAATATTTTTAATGCTACTTACTATCTCTGCTTCCAAGTTTCCTTGGTAATGCTGGCTGCTTTCCTCCTTTTTGCATCTCCTGCCTCTGGGGTTATCATTTAATGCTGTTTCTAGTGTTTTGAGACCACAGTCTCAAACACAATTTTCCAAAGCAACCACAAGGTGGCTTTGCTAGTCTTACAAAATCAAGCTGCCGGGCTTTCCTGCAACCTCTGTCTCCTAAGGGCCTTGCGCAGGACTGCTCCACAAGGTCTGGGACCACTAGGTTACCAGTGTACATGAGTTAAGCTAGAACGACTGCGCCTGACCCAGATGAGTGACGTGTTCCAAACAGCGTTATAAGTACTGGGGTTTTCTGGTTGTCTCTTCCAAGTTCCCATTTTGAGGCTAAATTTCCTTAGAATTCATGAGTGGAACTCTTTTCTTCCAGGTCAGTGAAGAGCAGAAGGCCCTGAAATCTGGCAAGACCCGTTTCCTGTGAAGCCACTAGATATTTTCAACTAAGTATATTTCATTTCCTTCCAGGCCTTTGAGCAGAAAGAGATGTGAAGCAGGAAGCCGAGCTGTTGGCACCTCCAGCTTAGCCCTCTGTGCTAATGAGTTAATTCTAATCAGCAGCAACAGGAACAGTTTAATGGTGTTCTGATCCTGATTGCACCATCATCAAAAAATTGATTTTTGCAGGTGTATGCATTTTAATGAATGGGAAAAATAAGCATTGTCCTCAAAGCTAAGAAAGGGATATTTCTCACTGAATCGAAAGAGCTTACACCAGCTGTGCTGCAGGCGGGCAAGAAGCGTTAATGGTTTCCAAGGGCTCTCAGTGGCCTTATGGTTCCCAATTCTAAGAAGATCTATGTGTACATAGACGGTACCTTCAGATATCTTCAGAAAAATCTCTCTGCTTCTTTGTATCAGCTCCTTCTGCGTTACCCGCTGTGTTCTTCCCGTGTAAGTCTTCTCCAAACTTCAGAATTTCATCCATCCATTCATTCATTCATTCACTCATTCACTCATTCAGTAGAAATATTTACACCTACTTTGTGTACAGCACATACGCTACATGCTATAGTTTGTTTGTTTGTTTATTGAGACAGAGTCTCACCCTGTCACCCAGGCTGTAATGCAGTGGTGCAATCTTGGCTTACTGCAACCTCCACCTCCTGGGTTCAAGCAGTTCTCCTGCCTCAGCCTCCCAAGTAGCTGAGATTACAGGCATCTGCCACCATGCCCAGCTAATTTTTGTATTTTTAGTAGAGACAGGGTTTCAGCATCTTGGCCTGGCTGGTCTTGAACTCCTGACTTCATGATCCACTCGTTTCGGCCCCCCAAGATTCTGGGATTACAGGCGTGAGCCATCACACCTGGCCAAGAGTTCTTTAAAAAAAAAAAAAAAAAGACTCTTTGAAGGGACCATGCTTCAATTGTCTTACACATTATGGAATGTCCCTCATTCTGGATTTGTCTGTTGGTTTCTTCTGATGTCTTAAAACTTGCCCTAGTAACCTTCTGTGTTTCCTAGAAACTGTAAACTTAGTCATAAAGATGATCCTGAGTGCACAGTCTTCCTTGAGACTTTCAGCCAGTAATGAAAAAGACAACAAGTGTTGGCAAAGTTGTGGAGAAATGGGAACCCTCATACATTGCTGGTGGGAATGCAAAATGGTGCAGCCACTGTGGAAAAGTGTGTCTATTTCTTTAAAATTTACAGATACATTTATCATACAACTCAGAAATTTCACTTGTAAGTATCTACCCAGTAGACATAAAGACATATGTCCACACAAAGACCTACACATGAATGTTCATAGCAGCATCGTTTTTAACAGCAAAAAGTGGTAACAAGTCAAATGTCTGTCAACCAACGTGTGAATAAACAAAATATAGTGTAGCCATAGAACATTGTTCAGCAATCAAAATTAATGAACTATTGTGATTCCTCAAAATGTTAAAAATAGAACTACCATGTGATCAAGCAATCTCACTTCTGGGTGTATATCCAAAACAATTGAAAGCAGTGTCTCAAGGAGATATTTGCACACCCGTGTTCATAACAGTATCTTTCCAAATAGCCAAGAGATAGAAGCAACCCAGATATTCATTGATGCATGAATGGATAACAGAAATATAGTATATACATGCAATGGAATATTTTTAGCATTAAAAAAGAAGGAAATTCTGTAATTTCTGTAAATGCTACAACATGGATGAAACTTGAAGACATTAAATGAAATAAGCCAGTCACAAAATGACAATCATTATATGATTCCACTTATCTGAGGTATCTAAAGTAGTCCTGTATGCCCTTTTTAGTCTGAGTCTGGCCATGGTTCTGCTGGTCACCTCTGGGGGTTTCAAGAGCCCATTCCACATCCGCATCACTGGTTGTGGCCTCTGGAGTCCTTTCCTAAACTGTTGCAAGCTGAAGTGATCTTAGAACTCACGAATGGATCAGTTCAGCTTGCAACAGTTTAGGAAACTTCACTGGATGCATGGCTAGCTACAATGATAGCCTGACTCAAATGAGCGCTTTTTGTCACATGTTTAATGTAGCCGAAAGCCCATGTGCCATATTGAAAACTCCTCACAATCAAATCCTAGTTAAACTTCACTTCCATCATCATCATCACCCACACACAAGGATAAACAAGCCTTATTGAGAGGAGAAGTGGGGTTGTGACCTTCATCCCCAATTCAAACATGTATGTTCTTTCATGTTTCATTTGGTTATATTTTCTTCTTGTGGGTGCATGGGATTTGTCACACACCTGCCTCTATAAGCACTGGAAATGTCTGTGAGGAGACCTGGTAGCTCCTGACACCTTGACATCAGAAACAATTAGGAGTTGTTCCAGAGCCTGGCATCAGATGATAAACTAAATATTGGAAATACAAAGCCCTTAGCTCTGATGCGTAAAGGTAACGGACCCCAGCTCTAACTCTCCAGCTATGCCTTTGATTATGAGGAAGGTGTATGAATATTTATAAGACTTTAAAAAAGAATTTGGATTATCATCAGATGGCTTTGAACACATGTAATGTTAAAATGTTCTAAGAGGAAGACTAAGGGAAGACAAACACTGGCCAAGGCAGGCTTTAGTCCATTTCCCTGCCCCATTAAACTGAGTTGCCTCAGTATACATTTCCTATTTCTGTTATTTACTCATGTAATCTAGGGTCAGTCATATAACCAGGGAAAGTATGAAAATATATTCTTGGCCGGGCGCGGTGGCTCAAGCCTGTAATCCCAGCACTTTGGGAGGCCGAGGCGGGTGGATCACGAGGTCAGGAGATCGAGACCATCCTGGCTAACACGGTGAAACCCCGTCTCTACTAAAAAATACAAAAATCTAGCCAGGCGAGGTGGCGGGCGCCTGTAGTCCCAGCTACTCGGGAGGCTGAGGCAGGAGAAAGGCGTGAACCCGGGAGGCGGAGCTTGCAGTGAGCTGAGATCCGGCCACTGCAGTCCAGCCTGGGCAACAGAGCAAGACTCTGTCTCAAAAAAAAAAAAAAAAAAAAAAAAAATATATATATATATATATATATTCTAATATGGGGCAGGTTCTGACCCATCAGAGGGATGGTCCCCAAGATTCCTGCTGTGCTAGGCATTAACCTTTCACTTGGTGAATTGTAGTGAAGTCTAGGATGTCCTGGGGGATGGTCTAGGACAGCCAGGGGTAAAGAGAGGTTTTGGGATAAAAGCTTGAATAACTATTAGCAGAATAACTTAGAAGATTTGGGGCAACAGTTATTTACCACCTGGTTTGGAATTTCTTTTCTTTCTTTCTTTTTTTTTTTTTTAAACAATTGGTATGGCTGCACTAGTGCATAACGGCCACGTATAACCTTTCCATGGTTCTGTTCCTCATCTGCAGAATGGGGATAATATCCAGGCTGCCTGCCTTGTAGAGTTATTGAACCTTATATATAGATATTCTCTGAGCACAGTAAAGCCTGTAAAACAGAAATACAGAGTAGAAGTTTTTGAGAGTAATTCCTTCCTGTTGGAGGGCAGGAAGCTTTCCCAGCTGGTGAAGGTTCTCTGGGGCTGAGGTTGTTAGAGGGCCGACTCCAATCTGAGATTACACAGTATTCCAATAAAACTACGGACTAAAAATAGACAATGGGATTGGCCCGCTAGTAGAGCACTTCAGACAGCTACTGGGGCCAGAGTATGGGCGACCGGAACTGAAGCTCCAGGAAGCGGAAAGAACGAACCCTTCCATCCTGGGCTGTCTCTGATGTCTGCCCTTTACCTGCTCTCTGTAGGGTGATTGGGTATGCGTGAACAAGGGATGGAGGGGAGAAAAAAACCCATGTTTCAACTCTGATCCCATCAGGAGGTAACTGTTTTCTGTCAAGGGGAGTATAATTAAAAGAGCTTGGCTCATAACTGAAACTCATTAAATATTTGATAATTAACTCTGTAGTCGTACTAGTAGGACACAGGAGAACACAAGACAGGACACAGCACTCAGAGACAGGGAGAAAGCAACTAACTACTAAAATGGAAGAGAATCCATTTTTGGGAATAAGTCATTAATGGCAGGTATGTTTCAGAGCATATTGAAACAGTGCCGTGTCTTTATTATCTCTCGATTCATTTATTTAACATAAAAATTCATGGCATCTTATGGTAGATGAGGATATACTTATCTTACATGACGCTGCCATCACCCTGTCCTTCTCATATACTTACTTGTCTTAGTCCGTTTTGTGCTGCTAAATCCTGGCCCAGTCACTTACTAGCAGTGTCTCTGGACAAGTAACCTATGTATCAAGGGTTGCCAGACTTAGCAAATAAAAATACAGGATGCCTAATTACATCAGAATTTCTAATTGTCCATGCATACATGCACTCAGATAATAGGAAAATATTGCACAGAACATACTTTAACAATTACTTGTTTATTTGAAATAAAGTATCAGTATCTAAATTACATGCCTCTTTAATTATATTTCTCCAATGATTTGGCTCTCATTAATGGTTCTTTGTTTCGTAGAATGTGCTTATAAAATTCCTTACAGTGACAGTCTAAGTTCCATTTACATTGTAACACAGCTTCTACAGTTATCATATGCTCATTTTATTCTTTTGTCCATTGAACCTTCATTAATGAGAAAACATATGCAATATTAGCATGATAAGCCAGTATACTGGGCATGTATTGGCATAAAGTTAACAACCCAGAGACCTTCTCTTCAAATATGATTTGTTGAAGTATATAATACCATCTTTCATGGCATAAATGGCTTTCCTACTCTTCAGGATTACATTGCATCTCTTCATCAGATAGCTTTTTAAGAATCCACTGACAAAAAAGAGCATTGTCATCAACTTTTATTTTCTTCTTCAATGCTACATATAAAAATTTCACTTGCTCACAGGCCAGAAGTCCATGTAAAAGAATAGAGTTCTCCAAGGGCTGAAACCATTTCAAAAGATAGTCATGGCAAGTGCCATAATAATTATCCACTTAAACAGGAATTTATTTTCCTGTTCTTAAGTAATATTGTTCTTTTTAAGAACAGCTTGGACACTTAAAGGGATAATTTTTGGTCAATACTTTCTTTAATGTACTCAACAGGTTCTTTTAAGCTCTGAAGTACTTCAATAACACTGTTTGCTTTTCTTCAATTTGCATAATCCTATTGCTGAAAGAGATACTAAAAATTAGGAACAAGAAATTAGTAGGCTTCATTTAATGGGTTATTTAAAAAGTCAGCTGCATTCGTTCAAGAGTGCTAACGGGGTTTTGGATGAGAGGGAATTGAAAAACTGTATCAGGTCTGCAAGACTATCCCCACCCTCAGAAATGTACTAGAAGATGGATTTAACCATTCTACGATGTAAATGTTCTTCAGAACATACTGTTCTATACAATAAAACATACAATGTTATCTGTCAACTAAAAATGATAAATACTTTTTTTTTTTTGAGACAGGGTCTTGCTCTCTTGCCCAGACGGGAGTGCAGTGGCATGATCATGGCTCACTGCAGCCTTGACCTGGTCTCAAGTGATCCTTCTGGCTTAGCCTCCTGAGTAGCTGCAACTGTAGGCACACACAACCATCCCTGGCTAATTTTTATTTTTTTGCTTTATTTTTTGTTTTTAACGTTTATTTTAAGTTCAAGGTATATGTGCAGGTTTGTTATATAGGTAAACTTGTGTCATGGGGGTTTCTTGTACAGATTATTTCATCACTGAGGATTAAGCCTAGCATCTGTTGGTTATTTTTTTCTGTCTTTTTATGAGATTTCATACCTCTATATTGTAACTCACAAGAGGAAATATTTTTCTGTTACATTCCAGAATACATATACACAAAACCCCCAAAGTGTCATAAAATAATACTTATCCTGCAATATGTAATGCATTAAAAATTTTTCTTGAAAAAAATACTGGTTGCAAACCATGAATGGTTGTGATCCATGGTTTGAAAAGAACAACTCTAACACAGCTAACATTTATAAAGCCATACCATAGCCAGACACTATACATTCACATTTATTACCCTCATTTAATCCTTCCGTCAACTTCATGATTTATCATCCCCCTTTTACAGATGAGAAAACTGAGGCTTAAGGAAGTTACTGCTCCAGGTCACATTTCGGTAGTAAGGTGTGGTAGTAAGTTGCCAAGCAGGGATTTGAACCAAAGACTGAAGCTAGGAACCAAATGCTTGGTCACCAGACTATGTGGCTTCAGCTGCAGAAATTCAGGGCATTCTTATGCCCGTGGTAGAGCACTCGTGTCCCCCAGAAGAGTTTTGACAGACATTCCTGTGCAGCGTTTGTCATCTCTCCTTGGATCCACTTCATTGGCTCCTCCTGTGTGCGCGTGTGCGAGGACAGAGCGGGACCCCTGGGGGCCACTCTGCTTCACTATGGCCATCATGCTGCTCAGTCAGCAGGGATGCTTTCTTGAGGGAGAGGGTGGGAAAAAGAGGATTTCAGTGTGAGTGTACACTGGTCTGTGGCTTGCTGCTGCTTCATTATGATTCTTTATCTTCTCACCTTCTGTGAGATGATACTAAGTCAGATATGTATTTAAAGGATATAAGAAAAAGCCACATGGGCGTTGACCACAGATGGAAAGCAAAGATCAGGGCATGTGCACGTATCCAGGGTGCTAACATGTCCCTGACTCTAAACTGCTCACTGACTACCGTTCCCATGTGGAGGTCCCTTGGTTCTATTATTTTCTCTTTCCCTTCTGGGCTGCTTCTTCACCTAAAGGGCCCTTGGTCTAGAGACGGGTTCAACTGATGAGATGCACAAGGAGTGGTAGGCAGGCTAATAATTTGGATCCACTTCATACAGACTTTTCATTGATGTCTTGGCAGTCATTTGTTGGGGAGGCCACAGAGGATGAGGGAAGGAGGTCTCGGTGGCTTCTCAGGGGTGGGAGCATATGCCTGTGTCACAGTCAGCCCACTTGACTGCACGATGCTGAGCTCAGCAGCACACAGGACCCATATCACCAGTGGGCATTAGGGGCCACCTGAAGAGTGACCCCTGCAAGCCCCAAGTGGATTCTCAAACTTGAGAATTAGTCAGAATCACCTGGAGGCTGTTAAAATACAGACTGCTGGGCCCCACTCTCAGTTTCTGGTTCAGTAGGCCTGGAGTGGGGACTGAGAATGTGCATTTCTTTTCTTTCTTTCTCCCTCCTTCCTTTCTTTCTTTTTTTTTTCCTTTTTTTGTCAGAGTCTCGCTCTGTTGCCCAAGCTGGAGTGCAGTGGTGCAACTCGGCTCACTGCAACCTCTGCCTCCCTGGTTCAAGCCATTCTTTTGCCTCAATTTCCAGAATAGCTGGGATTACAGGCTCCTGCGACCATGCCTGGCTCACCATGTTGGCCAGGCTCGTCTTGAACCTGACCTCAAGTGATCCACCCGCCTCACCCTCCCAAAGTACTGGGATTACAGATGTGAGCTACCACACCCAGCCAAGAATGTGCATTTCTGACAAGTTCTCAGGTGATGCTGATGGATGTTGATGCTGCTGGTCTGGGGACCTCAAGAAGAGCATCCTTGAGGAGGAGTCCAGCAAAGTCACTCTTCCCATTTCTTTGATGTTTATGAGCCCCTTCCAGGTGGGGCCCCTTCCTTTTACTGGCTGACTCACCCTTTAAACTGATGCGCTGCAAGTCTTGAAAAGAGAGAAACCAAAAACCCATTAGTCTGACTGGGAAAGCCCCGCCCAGCCTCCCAGAGAGGAGTTTCTGTGTGATGCCAAACTCACATAGGTGTTTAAAATGTTTGTTAATTTACTTCACCTGAGGTTGCAGTGAGCTGAGATTGTGTCACTGCACTCCAGCTTGGGTGACAGAATGAGACTCTGTCTCAAAACAAACAAACAAACAAATTTACCCCACCTGAAAGGTTTCTGCATCAGGGGATGGTGGATTCTAACTACCTAAGTGGCCTAGCCAGATGAGCAAAAGCTGGTAATATTTTGGGCTCTTTCAAGAGGGGAAGTACAGGGCTGGGCACAGTGGCTCATACGTGTAATCCCAGCACTTTGGGAGGCTGAGGCAGGATGATTGCTTGAGATCAGGCATTTGAGACTGGCCTGGGCAACATAGTGAGACCCTGACTATTAAAAAATAAAAAAAATAGGTGGGCATGATGGTACATGCCTGTAGCCCTAGACATTCAGCAGGCCAAGGCACAAGGAGCACTTGAGCCCAGGAGTTCAAGGCTGCCATGAGCTATGATTGCGCCACTGCACTCCAGCCTGCGAGACACAGCAAGACCTTGTCTCAAACAAAAAAGAAGAAATACAGTATGAAAAGGACAATACAGTATGATGAAAAGGAGACTTAGCACATGCACTTCTACCCAAATGTACTTTGTGTACATGATGTCACCAAGCCCATTCAAATATGCTTAGATTATAGATTTGCTTGAACCTAAGCCTTTTGCATATTCAGTCTGGTTGCTATGAACACAAACCTGAAGTTGACAGAAGAAACCTGGGGATCAATTAAACCAACAAGGCGCATCTTTATTTTTCACTCCCACTCCCCAGAACCCAGGTTCTGAAAGACTGTGGCTACTACTCGTTCATTTCCCATGAATGCACCAATGAGTACTATCAGAACTCCTGCACCCAAGCCAAAAGCTGGGGCTGCCTTTGTGCAGAAAGAGGTCCTCTTTCATTACATCTGGAAATACTGAGGAGAGCTCAGGGGTGCTTCTTCCTGCATGGGAGCCAGCTGGGAACCAATCACTGGGCTGCAAACAATGGCCACATTCCTCTGTCACTGTGCTCTCAGCAAAATGTTATCAGTCTCAATGAATATGAAATAGGGGCCGGGCGCGGTGGCTCACGCCTGTAATCCCAGCACTTTGGGAGGCCGAGGCGGGCGGATCACAAGGTCAGGAGATCGAGACCACGGTGAAACCCCGTCTCTACTAAAAATACAAAAAATTAGCCGGGCGCGGTGGCGGGCGCCTGTAGTCCCCGCTACTCAGGAGGCTGAGGCAGGAGAATGGCGTAAACCCAGGAGGCGGAGCTTGCAGTGAGCCGAGATTGCGCCACTGCACTCCAGCCTGGGCGACAGAGCGAGACTCCGTCTCAAAAAAAAAAAAAAAAAAGAAAATGAAATAGGAAAAATGCTAGGAGCCTTGAGGTATTCCTATCTTCTGAATGTAGCTGGCTTGAGAGCTGAGGAACATTCATTCTTTCTAGCCAAAGGCCAATAAAAACCCAGAGGTAGAATCCTATGGGATGTCTGAAGGAATCCCACTCTATGGGAAAGATAAACATAGTATGCACAAGTTTAAAGGGTTAGTTTCTATTTTTAGGACTCAAAAATAAAATTCAATGCATCTTCAGCACTATCGACTTCATTCCTTAGAAATGCCAGCAGGAAAAGAACTAACCTGGCTCACTTTAAAGAATGCCCTTGAAGATGGAGTATTATCAATCTCTCTCCCCTAGGGGATGGCCCAAGTTGCACTGCTGCTCTAGTCATTGAATACAATCACACTTCTTTCATATGCCTAAGTGAACCGTAAATTTAAAAATGCTTTAAAAATGCATATTGAGAACAAATGCTATCAACTTGATCTAAAACAGCATTCTTTTTTTAAATCTTAGCATCTCAGCCTTGCCTGTAGAGCATGAAGACCACCGAAGAGGTGAGTCAAAGTTAACTAACTCAGAAAAGCTCTTAGGAGAGCCCATCAACACAATTGATTCAGGCTGCAGAAAGCAAAGGAGACAGACCTGGTGGGGTAAACCAATTCAGGAGAGGGACCATAGGCCGGGTGTGGTGGCTCATGCCTGTAATCCCAGCACTTTGGGAGGCCGAGGTGGGTGGATGGCTTGAGGTCAGGAGTTGGAGACCAGCCTGGCCAACATGGGGAAACCCCGTCTCTACTAAAAAATACAAAAATTAGCCGGGCATGGTGCTATTTGGAAGGCTGAGGCATGAGAATCAGTTGAATTCAAAAGGTGGAGGTTGCAGTGAGCCAAGATTGAACCATTGCACTCCAGCCTGGGCAATAGAGTGAGACTCCATCTCAAAAAAAAAAAAAAAAAAAAAAGGACAGGCACCATATACTCCTTTAAAACCGAAAGAATAAAATAGCCTCAATCAAGAGAAGGAGCAATGAAACAAACGCCCAGAGAAAACTCCAGTAGACTGTGACAGTTGGCTTTCCCCTAATGGTAACGCTGCCAGAGAGGAGAGCTAAATCAGAACAGGTTTAGGAAAAATTGTGTTGCATTTTGTTTCCATGTGGAAGCACTAACAGAAGTGAAGAGGCAGCATGTTCCATTCACTTTTCTGAAAAATCACATGGCTTGATTTAAGGGAGGAGACCACCCCTCATATTGTCTTATGCCCAATTTCTGCCTCCAAAGAAAGAAGAAGTAAAAACTAAAAGGCAGAAATGAAATCTACAAGCAGACAGCCCGGCACCACACCCTGGGCCTGGTAGTTAAAGATCAACCCCTGACCTAATCAGTTACTTGCATTAAAAAAGCACTGTGAAGATCCCTGTCCTGTTCTGTTCCATTCTAATTACTGGTGTATGCAGCCCCCAGTCATGTACCCCTGCTTGCTCAATCGATCACGACCCTCTCACGTGGATCCCCTTAGAGTTGTGAGCCCTTAAAAGGGACAGGAATTGCTCACTGGGGGAGCTCAGTTGTTGGAGACATGAGTCTTGCTGAAGCTCCCGGCCGAATAAAGCCCTTCCTTCTTTAACTCAGTGTCTGAAGGGTTTTGTCTGCGGCTTGTCCTGCTACAGATTAACTTTCTCCCTACCCAGGGCAGGATTGAATAAATTTTACCTCCTACCCCCAGCCGAAGCAAAAGCTACAAAAGGGGGGTTTGTGGCAACAGCTTAAAAAACAAATCAATGAGTGAGAATGCCCAGATGGTCAATCATTATATTTGTTATTTTTGCATTTGGAGGGCACTCTTTACCTCCTTCACCTCTCCCCACCATGACCATCTCCTTCAAACAAGAGTCACACAGAAAATACCTCTCAAATGGAAAATCTATTCTGTTCCAGTGCCACAGGCTTAGGTGTATCTGTGGATTCCAGATAATGGGATGGCCATATGTCAACTTAGAAAGGGTGGGGGCTGTGATGTGACCCCAGCATCCTGGTCAGCTCCATGCCAGTACAACAGTCTTCCAAGTTAAAATGTAGATAAGACACAAGTACATGTACATTTATGGAGGTTAAATATCAGAAAGTGAATCCACTTTAGAGGTTTATAAAACGAGAGGCGGATGATGGTAGGGCTCCATGTGTTGGGCACTGGTGCCTGTTGCAGTCATAATTAACACTGCTTAACTGACATCTTGCTGAGGAAGAGAGGGCAATGGGGTGGTAAGAGAGAAAGTAGACATAAGAAAGGAAAATGGAGGCTGGGCATGGTGGCTCATGCCTGTAATCCCAGCACTTTGGGAGGCTGAGGTGGGCAGATCACAAGGTCAGGAGTTTGGGAACAGCCTGACCAACGTCTCTACTAAAAACCCCATGATGAAACCCCGTCTCTACTAAAAATAGTAGTAGAATGGTGAAACGCCATCTCTACTAAAAATACAAAAATTAGATGGGCTAATAAATGTCTTCTTTTGAGAAGTGTCTGTTCATATCCTTTGCCCACTTTTTGATGGGGTTCTTTTTTTTTTCTTGTAAATTTGTTTAAGTTCTTTGTAGATTCTGGATATTAGCCCTTTGTCAGATGGATAGATTGCAAAAATTTTCTCCCATTCTGCAGGTTGCCTGTTCACTCTGATGATAGTTTCTTTTGCTGTGCAGAAACTCTTTAGTTTAATTAGATCCCATTTGTCTATTTTGACTTTTGTTGTCATTGCTTTTGGTGTTTTAGTCATGAAGTCTTTGCCCATGCCTATGTCCTGAATGGTATTGCCTAGGTTTTCTTCTAGGGTTCTTACGGTTTTAGGTCTTACGTTTAAGTATTTAATTCATCTTGAGTTAATTTTTGTATAACGTGTAAGGAAGGCATCCAGTTTCAACTTTCTGCATATGGCTAGCCAATTTTCCCAACACCATTTATTAAATAGGGAATCCTTTCCCCATTGCTTGTTTTTGTCAGGTTTGTCAAAGATCAGATGGTCGTAGGTGTGTGGTGTTATTTCTGAGGTCTCTGTTCTGTTCCATTGGTCTATATGTCTGTTTTGGTATCAGTACTAGGCTGTTTTTGTTACCGTAGCCTTGTAGTATAGTTTGAAGTCAGGTAGTGTGATGCCTCCAGCTTTGTTCTTTTTGCTTAGGATTATCTTGGCTATGCAGTCTCTTTTTTGGTTCCATATGCATTTAAAGTAGTTTTTTTTTCCAATTCTGTGAAGAAAGTCAATGGTAGCTTGATGGGGATGGCATTGAATCTATAAATTACTTTGGGCAGTATGGCCATTTTCACGATACTGATTCTTCCTATCCATGAGCATGAAATGTTTTTACATTTGTTTGTGTCCTCTCTTATTTCCTTGAGCGGTGGTTTTTAGTTCTCCTTGAAGAGGTCTTTCACATCCCTTGTAAGTTGTATTCTTAGGTATTTTATTCTCTTTGTAGCAATTGTGAATGGGAGTTCGCTAATGATTTGGCTCTCTGTCTGTTATTGGTGTATAGGAATACTTGCGATTTTTGCACATTGATTTTGTATCCTGAGACTTTGCTGAATTTGCTTATCAGCTTAAGGAGATTTTAGACTGAGATGATGGGGTTTTCTAAATATACAATCATATCATCTGCAAACAGAGACAATTTGACTTCCTCTTTTCCTAATTGAATACCCTTTGTATCTCTTGCCTGATTGCCCTGGACAGAACTTCCAACACTATGTTGAATAGGAGTACTGAGAGAGGGCATCCTTGTCTTGTGCTGGTTTTTAAAGGGAATGCTTCTAGTTTTTGCCTATTCAGTACGATACTGGCTGTGCGTTTGTTGTAAGTAGCTCTTATTATTTTGAGATACATTTCATCAATACCTAGTTTATTGAGAGTTTTTAGCATGAAGCACTGTTGAATTTTGTCGAAGGCCTTTTCTGCATGTATTGAGATAATCATGTGGTTTTTGCCATTGGTTCTGTTTATCAACTAACAGGCAAAATAAACAGCTAGCATCATAATGACAGGATTAGATTCACACATAACAATATTAACCTTAAATGTAAATGGGCTAAATGCCCCAGTTAAAATACATAGACTGGCAAGTTGGATAGAGTCAAGACCCATTGGTTTGCTGTATTCAGGAGACCCATCTCATGTGCAAAGACACACGTAGGCTCAAAATAAAGGGATGGAGGAATATTTACCAAGCAAATGGAAAGCAAAAAAAAGCAGGGGTTGCAATCCTAGTTTCCGATAAAATAGACTTTAAACCAACAAAGATCAAAAGAGACAAAGAAGGCATTACATAATGGTAAAGGGCTCAATGCAACAAGAAGAGCTAACTATTCTAAATATATATGCACCCAATACAGGAGCACCCAGATTCATAAAGCAAGTTCTTAGAGACCTACAAAGAGACTTTGACTCCCACACAATACTAGTGGGAGACTTTAACACCCCACTGTCAATATTAGACAGATCAATGAGACGGAAAGTTAACAAAGATATCCAGGACTTGAACTCAGCTCTGCACCAAGCGAAACTAATAGACATCTACAGAACTCACTATGCCAAATCAATAGAATATACATTCTTCACAGCACACCGTCACACTTATTCTAAAATTGACCACATAATTGGAAGTAAAATACTCCTCAGCAAATGCAAAAGAACGGAAATTGTAACAAAACAGTCTCTCAGACCACAGTGCAATGAAATTAGAACTCAGGATTTAGAAACTCACCCAAAACCGCACAACTACATGGAAACTGAACAACCTGTCCTGAATGACTACTGAGTAAATAACAAAATGAAGGCACAAATAATGAAACCAATGAGAACAAAAACACAACATACCAGAATCTCTGGGACACATTTAAAGCAGTATGTAGAGGGAAATTTGCAGCACTAAATGCTCATAAGAGAAAGCAGGAATCATCCAAAATCGACACCCCCAACATCACAATTAAAAGACATAGAGAACGAGGTGGCAGGCGCCTGTAGTCCCAGCTACTCAGGAGGCTGAGGCAGGAGAATGGCGTAAACCTGGGAGGTGGAGCTTGCAGTGAGCTGAGATCCGGCCACTGCACCCCAGCCTGGGCGACAGAGCAAGACTCCGTCTCAAAAAAAATAAAAAATAAAAAATAAAATAAAAGACATGGAGAAGCAAGAGCAAGCAAATTCAAAAGCTGGCAGAAGACAAGAAATAACTAAGATCAGAGCAGAACTGAAGGAGACAGAGTTATGAAAAACCCTTCAAAAAAATCAATGAATCTGAGAGCGGTTTTTTTGGGGGGAGGTACCTTGAAGGGAATATGAAATCTTGGCCAGGAAATGGAGGATTTGTGACTGCAGGTGGTGTTTTCATTATTTTTTCCTGCTCCAGGTAGAACTTCAGGGAGGGGATGATTTGGGAGGTAAATGGCTGAAATTCCACTGGATTTGTGTTTGTGGCCTATAGCTCCTAATACCAGAAAGAAGGGCCTTTTCTGGGGTTGAAGTATTTCTTAAGAGGCCTAGGAAGAATGTGATTGCCTTGAGCTAACTGGCCTTATGAAGAGGACCTTAAACTGAATTGCCAAGTTATTAATCTCAGGATTCACAGACTTTGGAGGATAGCAGGTATGACTCAGAAAGATTTATAGGAAGGAGCCGGAACCATATATATTTATGGCTTCTGATGTCCACAGTGACAACTTGAGAGTAATAAATAATAAGCAAAATGGAACTTGAGATAAAGCATAACACAAAGATGGGAGTGGGGGCAGGAGGGAATGGGATCTGGTCGGCCACTGGGTATATCCAACTTGCTATGCTTTTAAGGAAGTTGTTTTCTGGTGTTTCAGGCAACATGTGAATTACTGAATTGAATTCTGTGGTAGTACTTTAAGAAGGCTCTATTTGATAAATTTAGGTTCATTTAGAGAATAATAGCCAGGATTGGGAAGAGATTCTATTCTGTGTGCTAGGATAGCTGGTTAAATTATTGTGGATTCAGAGAGGAAAACATGGGGGTTCACCATAGCTTGTCTTCAACTACTTGAAGGACTACATATGTGGAAGCACTAGTTTTTATTTGTTTTTGGTGAACACAGGGCATAAAACCAGAACTAATAAGTCAAATTACAAAGAGGTGATTTTCAATAAGGAAGTAATTTGTAACTATTTAGAGCCATCTGGTGATGTGATATTTAAAAAATAGAATGTTCCTCATCCTTAATAACTTAGAAGGCTGAGATGCTAAATGAGAAATCATAACTTCATGAGATCCTTGTACAGCCTAAGAGTCTGTTTCTGAGTTAACATGTACTAGGGTAACTCAAACTTCATTTTAACAGTCACCTTCAATCTTTTTTTTTTTTTTTTTTTTTTGAGACAAAGTTTTGCTCTTGTCGCCCAGGCTGGAGTGCAGTGGCACGATCTCAGCCCACTGCAACCTCTGCCTCCTGGGTTCAAGCGATTCTCCTGCCTCAACCTCCAGAGAAACTTGGATTACACCCTCAACCTTTTTTTTTTTTTCCTCCTTGAATAACTCTTTTTACTTCTGTAAAATCTGGATTTCTGAGTTCCGGGGTACAGAGTTTATGGAATAGCATACGGAACCATTGCCATTCCAGAGTTACGGAAGAGCATCTGGAACCATTGGTTATAAACCATTGTTGTTATTGATAGGTAGAGTTTTAATGATCCATATATATACACACACATACGTATATTTATATATACACACACACACATATATATATATTTTACCATAAAAAACAATGTTTTTCAAATGTAAATTGTGATAGAGGGTGTAGAAAATGTTACGATTACAGAGGGGTCCCCACATGCCTGTGATCATAATTGATACTTCTAGGAATAATCTTAGGAAATCTCATGGACCTGTGAAACTGACTGTCTAATTACTTCTAGAGGTAATAGTTGCAGTTTAGTAGACTCAAATGGTAATTGTCATGCAGTTTTACTGAAGTTTGTGTTGCTTCTTTTTTGTGGTTGGAAATCTTACAGAAGGAGGGGAAAAGATCACAATTTGTTAGGTTAGTTATGAAATTCTCTGTAGACCCTCAAATTATGAGTAATTTAACGAGAATTTTCAAACACTCAAATTCTATTATGTGACATAATCCACATTATGGTGATTAAAATCTAAATATATCCAGTCCTTACTTTGATCATTTCTATGGTTGGGATAGTAATAGTTGCATTTAGGGTAAAAATATGAGTGATGACATAAGACTTCAGAACTTAGGCCGGGCGCGGTGGCTCACGCCTGTAATCCCAGCACTTTGGGAGGCCGAGGCGGGCGGATCACAAGGTCAGGAGATCGAGACCATGGTGAAACCCCGTCTCTACTAAAAATAGAAAAAATTAGCCGGGCGCAGTGGCGGGCGCCTGTAGTCCCAGCTACTCGGGAGGCTGAGGCAGGAGAATGGCGTGAACCCGGGAGGCGGAGCTTGCAGTGAGCCGAGATTGCGCCACTGCACTCCAGCCTGGGCGACACAGCAAGACTCCGTCTCAAAGAAAAAAACAAAAAACAAAACAAAAAAAACTTCAGAACTTTCTCCAGAAGTTCTTTGTTCCTACAGTTATTTTTAGTTATATTTGCTTTACATGCTTATATATGTGTTTTGGGGGCTAACATCCTTTTAAGAATCATTTCTGTATAGTCAGAATACATATTAACTGTGGTGTTGATACCACAGAATAGTTATCTGGGCAGGATGTTCATCTGTAAAGCTCAGAGAAACAAAAAATATTATTTTTATTAAAAAACCCTTAGTATTACATATGGATGTGCTAAGCTCATTTTGAGTTCTGTCACATGGTAAAGCAATACTGTTTTTTATTTATGTGTTTATTGAGACAGGGTCTTGCTCTGTTGCCCAGGCTGGAGTGCAGCATGATGCAATCATGGCTCACTGCAATCTCTGCCTCCCAAACTCCAGCCATCCTCCCACCTCAGCCTCCTAAGTAGCTGGAACTGCAGGTGCATGCCACCACACCTGGCTAATTTTTGTATTTTTGGTAGAGACAAGGTTTCTCCATGTTGCTCAGGGTGGTCTCGAACTCCTAGGCTGAAGCAATCCATGCACCTGGTCCTTGCAAAATATTAGGATTACATATGTGAGCCACTGTGCCTAGTCCGATATTTTTAAACATTTTAATTTATCATTTACTTTTGCTTTTTTGTTTAAAATCTTAAATTTTTTTCAATATTGTTTTTTGTTTACTTACCTGACACCTGCAGCCTAATTTTTGCCATATCTCCCAAAATGTTCTGTGAGTGCAAATATAGGGGTGTGTTAATAGATGTTTGCTTTGTGGGGATTGCAAGGTTTTGGGGAAGCCAGGTTCAAAATATCTTTTACTAAAGGACCTCTTGGAGCCTTAATGCTATTTTCTATTTTTTCCAAATTTGTTTAATAATCTACCGGACAGCATCTCAGAGGATGGTGTCCTTTGGCTTACTCTCTGGGAAATGCTTTGTTGGAAATCTGGAGTTCTGAGTGACTCCCATGTGTTTTCTGCCACAGAGGGAGAAAGGCTGATGTGATCCCTTAGTGGGCAGATGTTAGAGCTCTCTTTTGACAGATTTTTACAAAGTTGATCACAAATATACTTTTATAGTGAGTGGAAGTCCCAGGTTGGGTGTGAAACAGAGTTGTTTATAATTGTGTAAAGTTTCATGTTGTTGCCTTTAAAGCTTCCCTAGACTGTTTTCAATTAGGCAGTAAAATTGTTATAAAAGTACCTCTCTTGTCATAAAACCTCGTGATCAGTTTTGGAAGTTGAATGTTAGGTAACCCAGCCACATATTCACATATCCAAAATAAACACAAGACTGAGAAATAGTAAAGTTTTAACCTTTGTGTCTCTTCCTCACAACACCAGCCTTTTACGAGCTACCAAGCCAGAGCTGTTATCTTTTTCACAGTTTAACGTTAAAATATCTTTTTAATGAAGCCCTTACTGATTGGGGAGAAAAGACATAACTATTGCGCTTTAGTTTTATGTGCTTGTTTATAAAATTGTGTATGTTTACTCAGTATTCCCATAAGCATTGGAAAAGGAAGACAGGTCATTTTTTGTTCAGAATCTTATTTGAGAGAAAAAAAAATGATCAAAGAAAAGATTTGGAAAAAAATCTGCAAATTCAGGATAAATGTCTAAAAACATTTTTAAATGTGATTATAAAATTGACCAGTATAGCTTTTCAACATTTTGTTGTAAGAATCCCAAGAATTTAAGTTTATGATCTTAGTTTACCACCTACAATAGAGACAAATACATGAAGTTACGAATAATGCCATTTTCAGTTTTAAAATCCGTTACAAGTTTCTTCATTCTTTTTTTGCCACAGTGTGTTGTCATTATTCAAATGAGTAATTAGAGTAAGTCAGCTTGTGACCTACCCAAATAAATCTTCTGATTCCTAATAAAGTGTTTTTCATTATACCAAATGCCAGCTATATCAGAGGGGATTAAAAGTACTGAGTACTCCATTGATTATCAAATCCTAAGCAAGGACTTAATTTCTCTTTAAAGCAGCAAAAAGTTGCCCTGCCAATAGTGACCTGAAGCCTTCATGAAGTAGGTGGGATCTCAGCTAGGCAGTGAAATGTGAGTGGGGTTTGGTCAGCTGGTGGAAGTTGGAGGAAAATTATTTACATAGGTGAAAAGTAAACACATTCGGGTATCTAGGAAAAAGAAAGAGGTATTCAGAGTATACCAGACCAGTCTGAGCTATAACACAAGAAGGGCAGGATTCATGTAGAAGAGTTGTAGGAAATAGTGCTGCTGTAATATCTTGTACTTATACAGTTCTTATACCGCTTCCATCCACTATTATGGAGGGAATGGTAGTTGAGTTAAATAGTGAAACCCTGGAGCACACAGCCTTTAGGGGAGCTACTAACCTATTTATATGGTCAGGAAAGACACCTATTTTTCCCTGCTGTCCTCAGCTTCCAGTTATTCTTCTACAGAGTCCCCTAGTCTGTGATCCCGTTCAGACGAGAGATTTGTTTTTGTTTTTTCCAGGGTAGGAGGAAGTGGTCACCACTTATACTAGGCAGTCTAGTCTTCTGTTTATAAATGACCTAGGATGGGGAGCCAAATTCTAGAACCTTGAGTAATCCTGAGATTCTCCAAGAGAATCCAAGAGAATCTCGAGATTATGCAAGATAGTAAAGTGGTCTCATGTTAGTTGTTTCTACAGCTCTCATCAGAAGCAGACACAGATGCTTTTTGTAGGAAAAGCATCTCTAGTTTAAGCCTGTAGGATTCCCAAAGATTAAAAGCAGGCAAGTGTGAATTCAGCCAATCATAGCAGTCAAGTAGTCAACCCAATATATTTGAGAATTGTCAGAAATCATGAATAGATATGTTTCCCAAAGACTATAGGTTTTGGAATCATCAGATACAGAACATAGACTTCAGATATTAGAATTGTGAGAAAATAGTTCCATGTGAAATCTAACATAAAGAAAAAAAGAATCATAAAATTGAGCAAGCAGTAAGACCACCAGGAATGATGAGGAAGACCTGAAAAGAAAATGGATGAAATAGAACTTACAGAAATGAAAATATATAGCTGGGTATAGTGGCTCACACTTGTCATCCCTGCGCTTTGGGGGACTGAAGCAAGAGGATGGCTTGAGTCCAGGAGTTTGAGACCAACCTGGGGAACATGGTGAGAACTCGTTTCTATAAAAAATAACTCCCACCCCCCCACACCGCCCAAAAATATTAATTGGGTATGGGGCACGTGCCTGTAGTCCCAGCTACTGAGGTGGGAGGTGAGGAGGCTGAGGTAGGAGGATCGTTGGAGCCCAGGAGACCAAGGCTGCACTGAGGCATGTTCGTGCCACTGTAGTCCAGCCTGGGTGACAGAGTGAGACTCTGTCTCAAAATAAAATAAATACAAAATGTAATTGTTGAAATAAGAAACTCAGTAGATGGATTAGACATCAGAAAAGAGAATTGATTAGACAATTATCTCCAAAAAATAAGTCAGAATGTTACACAGAGAGACATGAGGATGGATGATAGTGCAGAAGTTGGTGAAGTGGAGGCAGGGAGAGAGACAGCAGAATGAGGTCTAAAATATGTCATAGTGGAATCCTAGGAGGAGATATTAAAATTACATTAGAAAGTGGCAGAAATAGAAGTTCTAAAGGTTATAGAAGCAAGTCCACATAAATCAGTCACAACAAATGTAAATGGACTAAAGTTACCAGTTAGAAAGATTGAATTAGAAAAACAAAATCCAGCTGTTTTAATCCATCATATTTAAACTATGAGGATACAAAAAGATTGAAAGTTTTTATAAAGGAGAGTGATGATGATATACCAGTATACATTAACCAAAAACAAGTGATGTAGTTTTAGTATCAAACAAAATAGGATTTTGGAACAGAAAGCATTAGTAACAATGATGCTTTGATAAAACCATCTGTTAATTAGATGATAAAAGATGATAAAAGTCTGTTAATTAGGAGGATGTAGCAATTTTTGTACTTCATGTACCTATCAAAATGGCCTCAAAATACAGAGGAAAAACTGATAAAATCGCAGGGAGAAACTGACAAGTTTGTTATCATATTTAGAGATTTCAACATACCCTGCTTACCATAAATAAGTTAAACAGAATGTCCATATGTGGATTCGAATAACTATTCAATGGGCATGGTATAACGGACAAATATAGACCTCTGTACCCAATAATTAGATATTATATATTCTTCTCAAGCATATATGGACTATGGGAGAAAAATTAATTATATAGTAATCCATAAAGCAAGTCAGAAGATTTAAAAACAATTGGTAGCACATATACCATATAATTTATAATTTAAATATGAAGCAATTAAGGTTAGAAGGCAATAATGAAGAGATTAACAAAAATCTACATGAATTTGGAAATTAAACACCCTTGTAAATCATGGTTTAAAAAATCAAATTAAATTTTTAAATGCTTAGAAGTGAAGCATAATTAAAATACTAAACTTCTATCTATTCCTCTCTCTCCCCCTCTTCCTATCTGGAACATTCATGAAGCTAATCTTTTTCAATGAAGAACACCTCAAATACTGAAAAGTAGAAAAAGGACAGATGTCATTCTCGGATCTTAGTTAAATCTATAAGTTAATAACAAAACCAGAAAACAAATACTTGTGGAATTTTAAAACTCATGCAAACAGCCCTTAGCTCAAATAGGGATCTGAAATTAAAACAGCAGAATACCTAGAGAATAGCAATAATGCAATTATTACTTACTAGAGACTAAAGGAGAGCTCTGAGGAACATTCATTGCCTTAAAATCCTAATGTCATTAAGAATGAAAATGAATAAAGCCTCTTAACTCATTGTCAGAAAGGACAATCAAAAAACCCGAAGGAAAGAAGGGGGAGATTATTAAATATATACATGCAGAAATCAGTGAGTTAGAAAAATAGAAAGGGCTAAATCCCCATTACGGTAAAGCCTCTGTAGAAACATTCCTTTAACTTGGGCTTTGCGTACCTTGCTACTGATGATGGAGACTGGGAAAGGCCAACATTCTTATTTTCTCCTTGTGTTTTGGGTGATGGGCAGTAGGGTTGGGAAGTGACTGCTTCATAATCATTTCGGAGTTTCAGGGTATTTGTACTTTTTATGCATAGTTTGTCTCTGAATCTTTTTTTTTTTTTTGTCCTTTTTGTGAAAATACTGACTGACTAAAAAAACACTTTTTCATTGATGTTAAGAAAAATGTGTTACTACACATTTTATATCTTAGTTTTTTAGGCGCATTATGGCAGGGCTTTACTATTTTAAAGAGCTCTTAGAAGTTGAAAAGGACTACCCTGTAGAAAAATGGGAAAAGTGCTTACGTAAATGTAATGTCATGTTTTTTTTAAAAAAAAAAAGGGAAAAGGGGCCAGGTGCAGTGGCTCACGCCTGTCATCCCAGCACTTTGGGAGGCCGAGGCGGGTGGATCATGAGGTCAGGAGATCGAGATTATCCTGGCCAACATTGAAGCCCTGTCTCTACTGAAAATACGAAAATTAGCTGGGTGTGGTGGTGTGCGCCTGTAGTCCCAGCTACTCAGGAGGCTGAGGCAGAATTGTTTGAACCCCGGGAGGCAGAGGCTGCAGTGAGCCAAGATTGCACCACTGCTCCAGCCTGGCAACAAAGAGAGACTTTGCCTCAAAAAAAAAAAAAAAAAAAAAAAAAAAAAAGGGAAAAAGGATATTAAACGTCTGTTTACAGAAACAAACAAATGGCTCATGAACATAATAATGGAGACATGCTCAGTCTCACTCAATAATATAAATACAAATGAAAACTATACTAGGAGTCCATCTTTCATTTAGAATATTGTCAAAAATCACAAAGGTTTGAGGTACTGTGTTGGTACCTCAAACCTTACACACCAGTGTCTGTAAGCATGCAACTCTTTGTGAGGGAAAGCAGGGGGCAGTGGCTAATAACAATTGGCTATGCATGAATATTCTTCTATAATCTTAAAGAAGAACATACAAGAATAGTGGTTAACTTGTGTGGAGGAAGGAGAATGAATGAGAGGAAACTGGGTGGTTTGAGGACAAGAGTAGAAGGGAGAGTTTTCACTTAGGATGTAGACATTTTTGAGTGTTGTACTGTGTGAATTTATTACGCAAAAAATTCTGGGACATAATATAGTAGATACATGCGTACCGCTACAGAGAATGCTGATGGTATATTAATTGGAAGTTAAGGTACAGGTTGGTTGTACTTACAGTGACAAAATTAACTCTCGATTTAGCTCCTTAAAAAGATTGTATATTTTTAGGGCCAGGCGCAGTGGCTCATGCCTGCAATCCCAGCACTTTGGGAGGCTGAGGCAGGTGGATCACCTGAGGTCAGGAAGGAGTTTCAGACCAGCCTGACCAACGTGGCGAAACCCCATCTCTACTAAAAAGTGAAACTCCATCTCAAAAAAAAAAAAATTGTATATTTTTACCAAAAGAGAACTCCTTTAGTAATGGCTTGGTGCCAATTATGGGCATTCTTTAGATTTCTTTTCTTTTTTTTTTTTTTTTTGAGCCGGAGTCTCGCTCCGTCGCCCAGGCTGGAGTGCAGCGGTGCGATCTCGGCGCACTGCAAGCTCCGCCTTCCGGGTTCCCGCCATTCTCCGGCCTCGGCCTCCAGAGTAGCTGGGACTACAGGCGCCCGACACCGCGCCCGGCTGTTTTTGTATTTTTAGTAGAGACGGAGTTTCACCTTGTTAGCCACGATGGTCTCGATCTCCTAACCTCGCGATCCGCCTGCCTCGGCCTCCCAAATAGTTCGATTACAGGCGTGAGCCACCGCGCCCCAGCCATTCTTTAGATTTCTAACTTAAAATGTCATTCCTATGTGTAGTCATGGAAACTTAATATCTTCTTATCTGAAAGTAATATTTTGTAGTTTTAATAGAATTTATGAGGGAGTTTGAGTTTTATTAACATCCAGATAGCGTCCTTTAACTTGATTCCTCAATATGGAGATAGACTCTAGAACCAGAAAGCTTTGTAGTTGTCCAGTGGTAGGAAGACTTATAAAAATGAACTGTGAGATTTGTTGATTTTTATTGGGGTACAATTTTGGTTTTGTTATTCTTATAAAAATGTAGAGATAATTGAGAAATAAGACTATTAAGTTAAAATTGTTTTTGAAATGGAAATATTCAGTTTCCTGTGTACTTTTAGGCACAGTGGTAATGCATTCATACATTGTAATAATTTTCACCTAATTTTGATTTAACATGTGTCTCTTTCAGAATCCATATAATCTTAGGAAGAGCCGAACAATCCTGTTATTCCATTGTACAGATACATGAGAAAAATAGTATGTTTAATACAATGTGTTTATTGACATTTAGGACGTTTCATATAATGTACTTGATGTGGTTTGGCTGTGGAATCTCAACTTGAATTGTATCTCCCAGAACTCCCACATGTTGTGGGAGGGACCCAGGAGGAGGTAATTGAATCACCGGGCCGGTCTTTCCCATGCTATTTTCGTGGTAGTGAGTAAGTCTCACGAGACCTGATGGGTTAATCACGGGTTTCCGCTTTTGCTTCTTCCTCATTTTTCTCTTACTGCCACAGTGTAAGAAGTGCCTTTCGCCTCCTGCCATGATTCTGAGGCCTCCCCAGCCATGTGGAACTGTAAGTCCAATTAAACCTCTTTTTCTTCCCAGTCTTGGGTATGTCTTTTATCAACAGCATGAAAACGAACTAATGCCGTATTGATATTTACCCTGTTTTAGTTTTCTGTTTTTGCTTTAGTTTCTTAAAAAAGTACAGTTACCGTAGTGAAAAATTTAAACTTGTGCTGCATCAAAATATTTTAACGAATCTTTAACACTGCTTCAGTCAAAATCTTTGTATCCTGTACACTTAACCTAGGTATCTCAAGTCAGTATATATATATTTTTAAGTGCCTTAATGAATGACCCACTCTACTTACTCGAAATCAATGGTCTTAGGTTAGGAATTGAGTTAAAGGCAACTCTTTATAGATGGAGTTCTTGTTGTAACTGGGTAAATGCAATCAGAATCGTGACTTGCTGTTTCTGAAACATCTTCAGACTATACTTAATACTTTTGACACTCTTACATATTTATCTATTCAAGTAAGAATAGTTTAATTTCAGTATATACTTGAGTATTGAATTGTAAATTTTTTTAAGTTAAATCTAAAATGTCTTTCATAAATGTAGTGGTCTTTAAATTTTGCTTATACCTTATTCACAGTGCATGTTTTGAGTTTTTGTCTCTAACAGTGAGATTTAAAAAAAAAACTAGACTTGAAATAATTTCATAAATAACAAGACAAGAAATAATTTTATAAAGCCTTTTAAAATCATGTAGAACATATTTTTATATGCCATATTATACTTTGCACTAAAATTGTTTCTCTGTCTCCTTGTTTTACAAGGTTTTCTTTTACTAAGTAAATGAACCCATCACATTTTCTACATTATTTGGTGGGGGATCAAGGCAAAAAGGAGGTGGGGGCGCTTTTGGCAGGGTGAGGAGAAGTAGGGCATGTATATAGAATTTTTAAAAAAGGTTCCAGGTAAATCTCTAATTAGAGTGATTTTGTCCCCTGTACTTCCATTTCATTTATTCCCAGAGCCGTTGCATGGACATTAACAGAAAACAAGTAATCACTCTGCTAAGCTTTCCTATATTGACCTCAATGCACAAATGTTTCATTTGTTATCTTCCATTTGATGCAAGAACTGTGCTTGCAAATAAAATGTCAATGAGCTTGTTAAGCAAACAGAAAACGGAACTTACCTGTAATTAGAAGTTAACAAGAAGCTTTTGAAAATATATTAGTTGACAAGGAAGTCAAGAAAAAGAGGATAATAATAAAATATATCAAAACAAAGGTAAATTAAAAATGGAGGAATTTTTTAAATTAAACTCAAGGCTGCCAGATTAGAAAGACAATATAAATGTAATACAATCTCTTTTCCATTAATGTTTAAAACTTGTCCTATACTGACCTGTAAATTTGCCCCACTGATGAAATGGAATCTGAAAATCGGGATACAGATACTCTGGGAAGAACTCCTCCAGATCAGCTCCAAAAAGATACATACTATTAACGGGGGAAATATTGTGAACTGCAGTCTTTAATAGATAACATTGATCAAAAACATTCCTGTGGGTAAATTACATAAAATGCGTTTCTCACCAACAAAAGCCTCTATAAATTTCAGACTAATCTGATGACAATTTAGCTTGTTTTTTAAAATGTGTAATGATATCAAGAAATGCCACCTTAAAGGCCTGAATACAGTCTCTGAGCCTAAGATCTTCCCCGTCTTCACCTCCGTTTCACATGTGGTTGTACATATATTTGAGAGAGCTTCACTCATTTGTTTTGGGAGTAATCTATAACTTTGGACATTTCTTGACGGCAAGAATCAAACCTTTTACAGCTTCTAGCATGCCTCTGTGCACCCCACAGATCCTCAATAAATAATGTTACCCTACTTTGTCATAAAATACAGGACATACTTAGCTGTGCAGCACAGTGTGATTTGATCACACCCAACCTATGAGTGGATAATAACAGCCCTGAATCTGTTTAAAAACCACATTTTCTATTCCCTTTTCATCTGCATGGTATATTCGTTTGGTTTCTAGTAATGTTGGCTCTATCCATATGTTTTTAGATAGTAGTACAAACTATGTTGTGCCTAAGTAAAATTATACCAAAAATTTTTATGGGGAAAAGCTAATGCGCTGCTCTTAATTTTAAGATTTTAGACATTTGAAAATATAAATTTTCAAATGAGATACTGGACAGTGAGAGTTTTATTTTGGAGGCTGCAGGAAATTGAAGTATCGGGGTAAGATTGATAGGCTCCTTTGGCTACTTGTGTATGGGGTTAGGGAGAATACACAAGTTTACAAAATCTAATAAATTCTCTCAGTGCTTACTTTTGTGACTTTACAAAAACTGGAATTATTTTTTCCTAGCTCTCAGTGGAGAAATGTAAGCTGTGAGTTTAACATCATGTTTACTGTGCTTTGGCCAGGATTTTGCAAGCTTTTGTGGAAAAAATTATATTGCTTTCCTTATCCTGTTTGTCACATATATATATCAATATGCTTCCTTGTATTTTACTATAGTAAACTGTATCTTGCATATAGAGAAATAAGTTAGAGTGAATTAAAAGAAATCTTTACTCTGAGGTGGAAGCGTTGTCTAATGGACCATATGTTTAAGCCTTGTTAATAAATCACACTAGAGCCCAGCGCAGCAGTGTGCGCCTGTAATCCCAGCCACCTGGAGGGCTGAGGCAGGAGGATGGCTTGAACCTAGGAGTTCAAAACCAGCCTGGACAACATAATGAGACCCCATCTCAGTCAATCAAGCAACTAATCAATTACACTAAAAAGAGCAAGATCTTAAAACTGTTCTAACAAATGTCTGGGTGTCTAAAGCAATGAAAATAGTTTATGACAGAGTTACAGCAGTCATCAGAGAAAAACCCTGGACAAATTACAAATGTGTGCCAGTTGTGAATTGCTATGACTGCAACTGAAAACCAAAGTTATTTTTGTACAGTCTTCTTGGGTGTATTTGTGTTTAGTAATAACTTGTTTGCAAATTTAGAGGACTCTAGCTATGATTTCTTAGAGACTTTGAACTTGAGGAGCTCACCGTTTAATAGAAGAGAGAACTAGAAACCAAGATTAAATGTGGAGAGTGATGTTCTGCAGTACAGGGTGTATGCAGGGTGCAGAAGCACTATGGCATCGTGTTCTGGCCTCATCTTCTACTGCTCTAGACTTCCTGAAGTGCCATGTCCTGAACCTATCTTTTTTTCCCACTATCTGGACCTCTCTCTGTAGGTGCCATTCTCTCTCCTTGCAAGCCTTTTCCACACCTTATGTGCCTGGTAAGTTCTGTTTCTTCAAAATCTTCTTGAAGCCTGCCTCTACCTCATCCAAATAATTGTTTTGTCTACTTCTCTGTTATTTCCTTATAAATAATTACATTCAATTCTCATTATTTGCAGCAGTTATATTCTATAAAGTTGCCTAGAACACTGAATTAAAGAAATACTAGGCCGGGCGCGGTGGCTCAAGCCTGTAATCCCAGCACTTTGGGAGGCTGAGACGGGCGGATCACAAGGTCAGGAGATTGAGACCATCCTGGCTAACACGGTGAAACCCCATCTCTACTAAAAAAATACAAAAAACTAGCCGGGCGTGGTGGCGGGCACCTGTAGGCCCAGCTACTCGGGAGGCTGAGGCAGGAGAATGGCATGAACCCGGGAGGCGGAGCTTGCAGTGAGCTGAGATGCAGCCACTGCACTCCAGCCTGGGCCACAGAGCGAGACTCCGTCTCAAAAACAAAAACAACAACAACAAAAAAGAAGTACTAAACCCTTGTTCCCAGGGAAAATAGGCACATATATACATATCTTGCATAGCTTATAATCTTAATTCCTAAAAACAACTCATCCTGGTAGATTGAATTTTCTTTATTTACAAAAGAATAAAGGAAGTACAGAAGCGTTAAGTGATTTGCTTGAGGCTGCTTCACTAACAGGTGCCAGAGTTAAGATTCAGACTTCGTCCAATTGGTCCCAGAGCCACAGCTTCTTGCACTACCCTGCACTGCCCTCTGCTGTCTCTATCCTTGGGTCATATTTGTATGAGAGCTGAAACAAGGCGGCTCAGGGTCACCTTAGTTGACCGTAGCTTGGGATGTGTGCAAGGAGTGACAAATTTTTCACTACTATGTGTATATTCATGAGTCACCTGGAAAGCTCCACAAGTATTAATTTGGAGATTACAAACACATTTTAGTAAGTAAGCAAATTTGCAAATACAGGATTCACAAATAATGAGCATCAACTGTATTTGTAAGTGACTGCTAGGGTCTGGTTCATGATAACCCTTTCCCCCAACAATGTGGAATGTTTCTTTAGCTTCTTTGATAGTTCGTTCATTTATTCATTCATATTTTTATTAAACACTTACATTAAGCCAGATTCTGCTGTAAACTGCGGTGAACAAGCTAGAGATTAAGGTCTTGCCCTGTGGATTTTATATTACAGTAAGAAAGACAGAGAGCTAAGTCTGGAGCTCGGGGGAAGTAGACAGTCACTTGACCAAGGTGAAATCTGGTGTGCCCCTTCCTACTTCACATCCCCAGACATACTTCCAGAACGTTTCTGTTCTGTTCTTGGGTATAAACTCTTCCTTTTGAGCCTCTTTCCACTGACGCATGTCAACCTCTACTTGTCTTTTGTTGATTTTGAGGCCACTTGCCCATGTTACTGGCAGGGTATTGCAGAAGAATCATGCCGACTTGCTCTTTGAATTCTGGTTCTGCTACCTACCAGCTGAATTGCTTTGGTCCAGCTCTTGGACTTCTGAGCCTATTTCCTAATTTCAGAAGTGGTGGTACGATGTGTTAGACCCTGATGGGTTGCAAGGAAGAGGCACATACATATCATCTTTGGTAATGAGGGCTGAATGTAAACTTGGATGGGAAGTCATCTAAGTAGCCATATTGTTTCTTGGCTCTAGTACTTTCAAAACGTCACAGAACATTAATTTAGCAGTATATAGGATAGGATTTGAGCTCTGAAGACCTGCCCTCTTTTCCTTTGTTCACCCAACATTTCTATTTTCCAAGAGAAGAGTATCTGATTGGATTAGCCTGTCACCTCCTAAAAACAGAAGGCCCCTATTGGAGAGAATTTTGAGCCATGCCATGTTCTTGGTGATTGATCTCCCTTAAATTCAACCTCTATGTTGTCCTTAGCTGAAACACTGATCCAGCTAACTGATCCTTGGTCCAGTTACTTGTGGCCAAACAAGTAAGGTTGGTTTTATGTGTTATTGGTCACATGGATATGCTACAGATATGCTTTTTGTGTACGCTACAGTTGCACAATAGTTGTATGACTATAGCATATTCAGAAAGAACCATTAGGAGACAGTTTCTTTAGAAGACAATTGAGAGTATAACAAACTCTAGCAGTCCTAGAGTTTCATGGCCTTCTGTCCAAATACTTATCTAATATGATCATAGATAATTGTTAATAAAGCATCTAACAAGGTGATTGACACATGTCAAATATTCAATACATTTCCCTTTTGGTATTGTAGTTAATATTATAGTGTGGTTATTACTTGTTAATATGGCTGTTTTTCCATACTAGACCATGAGCTCTATGAGGGCAGTTTCTACAGTTTCATCTTTCTCTCCTAGACACTTAGTTCAGTGCCTGATACATAGTAATAGAGGCACAAACATTTCAAGAGTTAAGGAATTCTCAACTCTTACTGAAAGAATGGGAGGATATAAAGGTTTTCCAGAGAAGGTGTTATTTAAGCTGATTGTTTAAGGGTGAGGAGGAATTCTTTCTAGGTGAATAAAACCTTGAGGCATCATTCCCAGCAGAGACTAGCAGGTACAAAGACACAGAGATATAGATAGGGTGAAGTTTACCAAACACTCCTAGATTTAAAAATACCAAAAAGAAAACAATCAAAATCAAAAATTAAAATTAAAAATCACCTACAGAAAAAACTATGAATGGGCTTGACCAGAGAGCATGTCACAGTTGATTTAACTATGGCCGTAGATACTCAGTAATGGATGGAAGTTTTAGGGGAAGAGCATAACATTCTCAGGTTGTTGGCAGAGCATCTACAACAATTTAGAAATACAGGTATTGAATTCTGGGAAAGATGACACTGTAGGGAATCATTTCCTTCTCTGTGTAGGAGGCATGTATGTTCAAGGTCACACACTGTTCAAGGTCACACATTGCTCAAAGAGACCATGAGCAATCAAGGGAGACAGATGGGCGAGTACCTGGTTATCATGTGACAAGTGAGGTAATACAGATATGAAGAAAATGCTATCTGAAAATGAAGAAGGAATAATTAGTAATATATGGAGTGCTAGGGAAAGGTTTCTCAAATGAAGCTGGCTGGGCATGATGGCTCACACTTGTAATACCAGCACTTTGGGAGGCAGAGGTGGGAGGATCCAGCAGGATCTAGGAGTTCACGACCAACTTGGTTGACTGAGCAAGACCCTGCCTGTCTCTATATCGAAAAAAAAAATTTTAAATGAAGTGATATTTGAACACTCTGGAACACTATGCAAATATAGGACAGACTGAAAGAATATATCCAGCTTAGTTTGAATTAACATTTTTAGAAATTTTACATTGCAAAAATTGTACATATTCACTGTTGTGAAATTAGAATTGATAAACAAGGAGGGGGGATCTACAAAGCACTCCGTAGGTCCAACATACTGAGACAATGCTTAATGCTTTGATGGATTTATTTTATACTTTCTATGCATATGCATGTATTGTATACATACATATGCATTGTTAAATAGAAATTGTTATGCTGGGTGTTCTATTTATCCATTTATTTTATGAAATACATCCTCAAAGAGTACATTTGCTTTGCTCAAGGGAGTCTTTTGCTACATACTGCTGTACATAATGAAAACTAAAAAAGGAATTAACTTTCCAGCCTTGTGATCTTGTGCTGATTTAAATAGAGGCTTCATCAAAGGCACATTCAGAAATGAACTTGGTGTGTGGGTGGTTATCCTTGGCATTATTGTTTGTGATAGTATGATGAGGATGGCTTCAGTGTCTGCCCACAGGGAACAGGTTAAATAAACTGTGGGACATCCAAACAGTGGAATACTGTGTAGTTGTAAAGAAGAATGAGAAAGACCTATGTACTCAGGTAGAAGAACTCAGATATATTGTGTGGTTTTTAAAAAGGAACAAAGAATGGTATGGTGTATATGGTATGCTGCTTTTTGTGTTGAGAGATAAGAGCAGTATTTGTGAATGTAAATTCTGAAATGATACATGAGAAACCGATTAAAAGTGTTTGGCTGTGGAGGGAGAATAGGATATGAATGGGATTTTGCCACATACTTTTGTAGTTATATTTTTAAATTTTTCGAATTATGTGTTTGTATACATTACCCCTTTAAGAATAAGTGAATGAAGGAATGAAGTGAGATTATGAAAAAAGGATCTAAGGGGCTGCCCATCTTTTTAGTACCCAGTGAATATTAATACATAGCAATAGCAGCAAAAATTGGAAGAGTAACCCCAGAAAGGTGGGGAGTCAGCCTTTCCTTTGTCTTTGCCTCAATTTCATATATTTTAAAAAACGCTGAGAACAAGAAAACAATTTAAAACAAAAATGTTTCCAGACATTTTAAAATAAAAGGAAGATGGGGCAGCTTCGTGTAGTGTACATTCCAGAAATTGACTGAATGACCTCAAGAGGCAGGGATTCTACCTCTCGAGCCTACATGGGATACATACATGAGAAAAAGTAAGAAAAGGAAATTTAAATATAAATAAATGAAAATAACACTTCTTCTTGATTATAAAGGAAATCACATTCTGTAATAATTTGGATGACAAAATATAAAGAAACATCTTTAATTTTGCCAGTCAAAACATTCTGGTTTGTTGCTTTTTATACTTTATGCATATAAACATTGTAAAAAGTAGAATCATAATATATAATCTTTTGTCACTTACTATATTTTGGGCATGTTTCTATGGCAATAAATATATCCTGGTATCATCTTTTTTTTTTTTTTTTTTTTGAGACAGAGTCTCGCTCTGTTGTCCAGGCTGGAGTGCAGTGGCCGGATCTCGGCTCACTGCAAGCTCCGCCTCCCGGGTTCCCGCCTTTCTCCTGCCTCAGCCTCCCGAGTAGCTGGGACTACAGGTGCCCGCCACCTCGCCCGGCTAGTTTTTTGTATTTTTTAGTAGAGACGGGGTTTCACCGTGTTAGCCAGGATGGTCTCCATCTCCTGACCTCGTGATCCGCCCGTCTCGGCCTCCCAAAGGGCTGGGATTACAGGCTTGAGCCACCTCGCCCGGCCGGTATCATCATTTTTAATGGCTGGATGTATATTAAGTTAATCGTTGCACCTCAGGGGTGAATTTCCTCATATGTACATTTTAATGGACTCGAGCAAGCATTTTACGACTGAATTCATAGAAGTAGAATTTCTGGAGGAAAATAATATAAAACAGTTTTAGGGATTTTAATAGAAATTTTCAAATTATCGTGCAGGAAATTTGGTTCAGTTTATACTCCCACCAACAGAGACAGAGCTCTAACTTCCCCCTTCCATTTGCCATCTTTGCTGGTCTTTAAGCAGAAAATCTCATTGTTTTCATTACATTTCTTTGATTTCTAGTGCTTTTGAATCTTTTATATGCTTACTGGCTGTTTTTATTCTTGTGGAAAGTGTCTGTTTCTCCATTGCCCATTTTCTGTTGGAAACCATTTGTTTTCTTCTGAGTAATTTTATAAAATTATAAAATAATTTTATCTTTTAAAATCATATTTCTGAGTAATTTTAAAGTTTTCTTTATGGACTGGGGATTTAAACCTTTTTTTCTGTCACCGAGGTTACAAAAACTTTCTCCTACTAAGTAATTTGTTGTTTAGCTTTATTTTTTCTTTCCTCTTTTAGCTACCCAGGCTCCAAAATCACACTTCACTTTATTTATTTATTTTTAATTTTTTGAGACAGAGTATGGTTCTGTTGCCCAGGCTGGAGTGCAGTGGCATGATCTCGGCTCACTGTAACCTCTGCCTCATAGGTTCAAATGATTCTCCTGCCTTAGTCTCCTGAGTAGCTGGGATTACAGGCACCCGCCACCACACCTGGCTAATTTTTCTATTTGTAGTAGAGGCGGTGTTTCACCATGTTGGCCAGTCTGGTCTCAAACTCCTGAACTCAGGTAATCAGCCTGCCTCAGCTTCCTGAAGTGCTGGGATTACAGACGTGAGCCACTGTGCCTGGCCACATTTCACTTAATTTTTTTTTTTTTTTTTTGAGATGGAGTTTCACTCTTGTTGCCCAGGCTGGACTGCAGTGGTGTGATCTCA
Source organism: Macaca fascicularis (assembly GCF_037993035.2). NCBI lineage: Eukaryota > Metazoa > Chordata > Mammalia > Primates > Cercopithecidae > Macaca > Macaca fascicularis. The sequence continues at coordinate 38,790,315 of NC_088381.1, read as the reverse complement.
GCTCACTGAAACCTCCCCCTTCCAGGTTCAAGTGATTCTCCTGCCTCAGCCTCCTGAGTAGCTAGGATTATAGGCATGCACCACCACACCCAGCTAATTTTGTATTTGTATTAGAGATGGGGTTTCTCCATGTTGGTCAGGCTGGTCTCTCGAACCTCCGACCTCAGGTGATCCACCCACCTCGGCCTCCCAAAGTGCTGGGATTACAGGTGTGAGCCACCACGCCCTGCCATTTCACTTAATTTTTATCCTGCTGAATGAAAGCGTTTTAACTTAGTGATTTTAGTGTAAACAGGAGCTGGACAGAATGTAATTATCTAGGTCTCACTCTGTCACCCAGGCTAGAGTGCAGTGGCATGATCGTAGCTACAGCAGCCTCGAACTCCTGGGCTCAAGCGATTTTCCCACCTCAGACTCCCGAGTAGCTAGGACTACAGGCGTGTGCCACCAGGCTTAGCTAATTTTTAATTTTTTTCGTAGAGATGTGAATTCCCTATGTTGCCCAGGCCAGTCTTGAACTCCTGACTCCAAGTAATCCTCCCACTTTAGCTTGCCAAAGTGCTGGGATTACAGGTATGAACTACTGCTTCTGGCTGAGAGTTTACTTTTGTTTGCTAGTGGTGTTTTTGGTATCTTTTCATATTTGAGGCTTTAGTGCTAGTTCTGAAGTATTACACTCACCATCTGAAGTTTACAGGACTTTTGTTTTAATATTAACAACTTTAGTTCTGCATCTTTGCAAGTATACACAATATGCCTACCAGGACTCTGCTTTATATCAGTCAAAAGCAAGAAGTAATAAAGTAAAACTTTGCCTGGCTAGAGGCTTTGAAAGAATGGAATATTCTGGTTTAATTCTATTAACTTGGAAGTATAAAGTTGAAAAAAAATTCAAAACTTTAATTTCCTGTTGAATGCAATTTGAAAATACAGCCAGTGATCCACTTTTCTTCTCTAGTAAGTTTGGACATTCAGATCTACTTGGTCTTTTATTATAGAACTCCTAGTGTGCCTTAGACTTATATTGTGAAGGTCCCTTTCTAAAACTTTAGATGTAGGAGGATGTAAGTGGTATTGTGTAAGATCAGACTGGATAAGAACAGATACCTGTAAATATACTTTTTAGATTAAATCTCTGATTGACACTTGTTTTCCTGTTTAACTTATTAAAAAAACACATTAGCTGGAGGGTGGGAGTAGGAAGGAGATTTATGTCTTTTAATTGCATGTCTTTGTTTCATATAAAGACAGAACATGTAGTATCCCTGGCTTTGGGCCTACAGAAGGAAACACATTTTTCTACCTGCTGTATGCCAGAGGTTCCTGAACACCTGCAGGGCTTATTGCAGCACAGATTGCTAGGCCCTACTCCAGAGTTTCTGATTCATCAGGTCTGGGGTGGGGCCTGAGAATTTGCATTTATAAAAAGTTCTCAGGTGATGCTGGTGGTGCTGGTCCAGAGATGACATTTTTGAGAACCATTCTTGTATACTAACTGTAAATTGTAGAACTCTAGAAGAAAGCTTAGTTTGGTCTGGGACAAGAAGCACACAGGTTATGGAGCAAATCATGAAAGATTGAACCCTTGATCCCAGCCTAGTGTGGAATTCAGGTAACAAGCAATACATAGTGACATAACACAACTCTTGGTTTTCTTTTCTTTTTTTTTTTTTTGAGACGGAGTCTCGCTGTGTCTCCCAGGCTGGAGTGCAGTGGCGTGATCTCGGCTCACTGCAAGCTCCGCCTCCCGGGTTCACGCCATTCTCCCGCCTCAGCCTCCCAAGTAGCTGAGACTACAGGCGCCCGCCACCACGCCCGGCTAGTTTTTTGTATTTTTAGTAGAGACGGGGTTTCACCATGTTAGCCAGGATAGTCTCGATCTCCTGACCTTGTGATCCACCCGCCTCAGCCTCCCAAAGTGCTGGGATTACAGGCTTGAGCCACCGCGCCCGGCCAACTCTTGGTTTTCATGATTACAAGTCATAGCCAAGTATCGAGTGAGAAATTCAGTTTCATTTGCAAGGTTTGGAGAGGCCAGGTGATTCTCGTCAAATAGGATTTAGTGATTAACCCCTTGAGAGTAGGAGTTATTTATGTCCTTTTTCTCTCCCCCATCACTTAGCATTTAGCCTTACTTTAGAAGGACCTTGTACTTTTTTTTAAACTGGTAAAGAGCTTTGAGTGCTTATTAAATTGAAAACTGTGTTTTTAAAGATATTAGACATGTTTCTTATTTAAAAAGTCTTAACAATAATGTAGGAGAATAAAATAATCTTTTTCCAAAAAAGAGAAATCATTGTGATTATTTTATCTTATTGGAATGTTGGATAATATAGTCTGCTGCATTAATCATCAAGCATGCTATGAGTTTTCCACTTTTATAGGATTTGTACCACAATTGAGGTAATACTGGTAATTCTTGTGCTCCATTTGAAGATGAATAACAAAGGCCGAAATCAAAGACCTGGTATAGAAGCTGTATAATGAAGATAGCTCTGAAGGAACACATATACACACACATAGACACACATATATATAAAGTACGTGCAGATTTTCTTTTTAAGTTTTAAAGTTTTAAAAGTGAAAGTCAGCCCTGCCCCTCTCCTGGAGTGGGCAGGGACAGCAGTTGCCTGTGCAGCTTTCCTTGTGAAACCACAGGTCCCTCCGGCCACACTGCCACCTGGCCATGTCTCCTTTCCCTTTTTTTTCCCTTTTACCTCCTTTCTCATTGACCAATGGGCTTGGAGCATTGAGGCCATGACCTTATCCTGCGTTCTATTGCGGCCCTGGTTACGCCTCCGCTGGCTCAGTCGCACAGCTGCGTGGTAGCTGGCTAGAAGTGTTTAGCAGTGGTTGCCAGGATCACACTGATGTGGTCCCAACTCCGCCTCCCTCCCTGCCCTGTGGTGTCGGAAGAAACTGACACAGCAAATTGGACACAGCCAAGAAAAAAAGGTAAAATGCAGCCAATTGGCCACGGCCAAGAAAAAAAGGTAAAAATGCACGGGGTCGTGGCTACCTGACCTAGTCCCAAGCCCCCTCCGACAGCAGGACCACTGCCAGAGTCTGTGCCACTCCTGAGGCATACTGGGCTGGGCCTCTGGGCTTCCCCAGCCAAAGTCTTGTCAGCCAGCCCCACCCCATCAGCAGCCCAGCCCCCACCCTCACTGGTCACCCCTGGGTGACTCTGGGCTAATGACTCCCAAGGCTCTCCACTCCAGATTTGGTCCTCACCTCCTGCCACCCAAGCCAGACCTCCCTGGGCTCTTTGAGCTCACATCTCCAAGCACCCCCTCCCCCACTGCAGAGCAATGTGGCCCCCCCAAGGAAGGAGTTGTTGGGAGAAAAGCTGAGTATTGGGAGAGAAGCTGAGGCAGGGCTTGCATGTCTGACATAAAGCAAAAGAGTCTTGGAACATGTCCGGGGTTCAGGGTATAAAACCCCTCATGAGCTTTGGAATACCAAGCTCTGTGCTAAAGAGTGGAAGGCTGCCCTGCTGCACCACAATCTAAGCCCAGGGCATAAAACCCCTTGTGGCTTGGATGGAATCCAGGGCTCAGGGCATAAAACCCCTCGTGGCCTCTGGAATGTGTCTAGACTTGCTGGCTCCTTGCTTCTAGCAAGTCCAGGTTCATAAGACGAGTGTATCTTAAACTAGAACATGTTTTCCATTATCTCAAGTAGAATAATGTGTTCCATATACTGCAAAGAAAATGCTAAACTGTCACAGCTGTAGCTCATTCACTTGATGCACTGCTTTCTCTCAACCCTCACATCCTTACTACCTGCTGCTTTGTTTGATCACCAGTAAACAGTGTGGGCTCCCAGAGCTCGGGGTCTTCGCAGTCTCCATACTAGCGTTGGCCCCCTGGTCCCACTTTATGCCTTAACTAGTCTTTTCTCATTCCTTTGACTCCGCCGGACTTCGTAGCCCCCATGGCCTGGTGTAGGGTCTGATCATCCCAACAAGGAATGGAATGTAGTGAGTCACAATCCCCCGGGAACTGTCATTATTGCCACAAGACCGGCCTTTGATCTTAGGACCCAATCCCCTAACTGTTCTCACCCCCTTTCTGGTTCTTCTGGTTGCAGCACAAATTTCCAGCTGGAAGGGGAATGGGAACTATGGAACCTGGGAGCAAGAGGTTTCAGGTTGCCTTACTCCCTTAACTTAGACACTGACAGTGTGAAAAGCTTACACTCCCCACCATCGCCTCCCCCTGCACCGGTGAGCAAACATTGACAGTTGTCAATGGGAGAATGGGATTGGTTGGTTTCCTTCCAGGCTTCTACTCTTAAGAGAGACTTTAGCATTTTGTTTTCTGAGTTCTCTACCTCATATTTGAGTTCTCCATGGTTCTGAGACCAGAGTGCCTTTCAGTCAGTGGTCTCTGGAGTGAGATCTGCTCATCTTCTGTGGAACAGATCTTGGGAAACTGAACTTGACAGCTTGAATCTTCCTCATCTCATCTCAACCTGGGGTACTTTGAGTGGCACAGGATAAATATGGGGCATCTTTCTGAAGCATCAGCTTGGCTTCATTCTCTTGAAAGAGAAAAAATAATATACTTAGGGGTGACAGTCACATAGATTTCTAAGAGTATACCAGACTTCTCTCTGAAATGAGACTTGGGTTGTCCTCTTTCTGATAAATTCCCAGATTTAACAGAAAGGCTGCCTTCTGTCATGAGGATACATTGATGTAAAAGTTTGAGAGGTGCTGGTGTACTTCTTACACTAACAGATGTGTGACGATGTGTGACTCTGAACTGCACAGTGTACAGTTCCTGCCTACTTCATGTTTACTTTTCTACATCTGCCTCTGGTTTTGGTCCCTGGCAGCTGCTGATTCATGGCAAAACCCCAGAGCTCGGAGTCAGAAGACTGAGTTTAAGTTTCATTATTGCCTTTTTTTTTTTTTTTTTAGCCATCGTATCAATCCTTGTCTGTCCTTAAGTGATTATGACAACACCTTGTACAGTTGTTGGTGGCATTAAATCAGATGGTGTATAAGAGTATTTTGTAAAAACCATAACGTAGGATGTGACTGTAGGGGCTTGTAGTTCTCATGAGTATTACTGCTTTTCTTTTCCAAAGTTGAGAGAATATTAGCAGAGGAACAGCCCTTGTGTTCGGCAGGAGTAAAGAGGAAGAAAAGGAAACAAAATGGCAGTAGCACTGAGACAGCAACTTCTGGTGGTTGCCACTCACCTAGGGATGTGAGTCTTGGCTGGCCAGGCTTCTGGGGACAAGGGGCCCAAGGGGCAGTAGAGGGTAATTGTTAAGATTGTGGAAAAACTGTCAGGTACTGGTTAAGAATTCTGGGTTCGAATCCTACCTCTCCATCTGCTAGGGATAAGATTTAGGGCAAATTGCTTGAGCTCTCTTTGGGCCTCCTTTTTCACATCTGTAAAATAGGGGTGCTGTTGTTTTACATATATTTGTGAGGTTTAAATGAGATTTGTTATTGCTGTTGTTTTTATGTTAATCCCTAGTACAGGGCCTGTTGTAAACACCCAGGACACCCAGGAAATGGTAGTTACTGTTTGATTTTCCTCATCCCCATTCTCAAGGGGAAACCAGGCCAATGAGAACAGCCATTTGCCATCAGGCTGTCCCTTTAGGAGTCACTGAAAGGGCCCCAGCATGTGGTGAGGAGAACCCCAGGCACTAGGGTTAGGAGAAGATCTAACTTTTGCGTTCATCTCTGCCATCAGTTTGCTGTGTGACCACAGAAAAATCACTTCTTCCACTGGGCCTCAGTTTCCTCCTCTGTAAGATGATACCAGATAAGATCAGTGCCTTCCAAATTTGTTTTTTAGCTGGAGACCCCTTTGTTCAAGTGAACCATTACTCAAAAGTCTGGTTTTTAAAATAGAGGTGGAGGTCTTCTGGAGCTCTCCCAGATTCATCGCCCATGTCCTGGGCCTGTGGAGAGGGGTCCAGTGAGCATATGAAGAGCTGCACTGGTCAGGTGACCCCACTCCATGCTTAGGGGACTTTCCCTAAGCAATGCAGTCACATGGAGTGGGGTCACCTGACCAGTGCAGATAGATGACTTTCCCATCTATCTGTTCTGGCCCTTGGCAAGGCAGCAGGTGGCCATTTGGTGGAAGGAGGTCACAATCACAGGTCGTGGTTTTGACCTCCTCCACTCTTCTTTAGCATTTCGTTTCCCTGAACCCATATCTTCCTCATTCCCTGACTTTCTTGCCTCTCTCTAAGTGACTCTTTCTCCCCCTGCCCTTGTTTTTCCCTTTTCGCTTCCTGTAGATTCAGGACCTTGTGAAGGTGCTGCGTTCCCCACACTGGACATGTGGAAGGTGAGGGGGTGCTGAGACTTCTCTCTGGCTTGCTCTCTCCAGCTGTGCATGCCCTTAGGCTTCTCTGGTTTGGGGGAATACTTTGTCTTCGGCTTATTTTATTTTGCTGCCTTAACCTTCAGCCTGTTTGTGTCCACTTCTTCACCTGTTTGACTGTTTTTTTTTCCTTCCCCCACATCTTTTATCATTTTAGAGAAGGTGAGACATACCTTAAAGTTTAACAACAATTTGAGAATAACTTTCAGAGCAGGCCTGTGGGATTTAGGGCTTTTTTTTTTTTTTTTTTTTTGAGATGGAGTCTTGCTCTGTTGCCCAGGCTGGAGTGCAGTGGCCGGGGCACGGTCTCAGTTCGCTGCAATCTCTGCCTCCCAGGTTCAAGCCATTCTCTTGCCTCCACCTCCTGAGTAGCTGGAATTACAGGTGCCCATCACCATGCCCAGCTAGTTTTTGTATTTTCAATAGAGACAGGGTCTCACCATGTTGGCCAGGCTGGTCTCGAACCCCTAACCTCAAATGATCTGCCCTCCTCGGCCTCCCAAAGTGCTGGGATTACAGGCATGAGCCATCATGCCCAGCCTGAGATTTGGGCTTTTGAATGCCCAATGTGATGCTCTCAGACTAGGAGGGATGGAGGGAAAAACCCAACCAACCTTTAGGTTTTGCCCTAAAGGCAAAGATCATTAGACCACATAGAAGTCTGTCACTTTTTAAAATTAATTCACTTTGGTTTAAGAGAGAAAACACAGGGTTAAGAGAAAATGAGTTCACATTATAGTTGGAAGGATTGAAGCTATTTTTTCAGAGGAACTAACTGTAAAAGATATGAGGTTAACCAAACAGATAAATGACTGAAACATTCTGCCCCTAATCTCTTTAAAATAAAATGAACACTTAGCCATATTCATTGGGCTCTTGATAGCAAAGGCACTTTGCTAAATAAACAATGGAGAGAATAGATGAACAAGGTAGGCTGCACACTGAGGGAGGCAGACTCGTCTGAAGGAGGCAAGAGAGAATTTTGGAACATTCTAAATGCTCGGCTCTGGGGTAGCTTGGTTCCGAATGGACTTGAGGCTGGGGGAAGTGGCATTTGAGGCTGACTTGAAGATTAAAGGTGGGTAAACATTCATCCAGAAGGGGAGTAGGGGAGGCAGGGAGAGTGGTGAGGTCATGGCCATCATTATGAACTCACAGAGCACCTTTCAGGAGCACAGGGAGCCTGGTGGGGGGCAGGGCATGGGGGTACACGGGGCTAGGAGATGACTTCCTCTGGTTGTGATTTGGCATTTCCTTCATATCTTACTTGCCTGGGGTGCTCCTGACAGGCCAGAGGAGCAGGGCACAAATGGCGCCAGATCCTGTTGAAGATGAGCATGGGGAGGGGGACTGAGACAGAGCACCCTTGCCTGCTGTTAGAGACTTTTCAGTCTTCACACCTGTTACCCGCCCCCGCCAGTGGGTCAGGTCTGTCCAGGTGCTGTGACTCACCTTGCCAGCTCAGAGGAGGTACTGAGTGGTATGGTGCAGAGTACAGGCCTAGAGGCATCTTGCAGCCGTGTATTTGGCTTTTTCTCTGCCGATGGTCCAGTGGATTGGGGGGTCTGGAGCCTGTTTCCTAATGCTCTGAGATTCTGTGCCCAGCCCAGGTCTCTCTGTTCTGGAAACAAAGGCCCAGATCCCCATATTTCCTTTTTGCTGTTTAGTTTTAGTTTTTGTTTTTGAGACAGAGTCTGGCTCTCTCTCCTGGAGTGCAGTGGTGGGATATTGGCTCACTGCAACCTCTGCCTCCCAGGTTCAAGTGATTGTCGTGCTTCAGGTCTCCCGACTAGCTAGGATTACAGGCATCCACCACTGTGCCCAGCTAATTTCTTTTGTATTTTTAGTAGAGACGGGGTTTTGCTATGTTGCCCAGGCTGGTCTGAAACTCCTGGCCTCAAGTGATCCACCAGCCTCGGCCTCCCAAAGTGCTGGGATTACATGCATGAGCCACTGCATCTGGCTCCTTGTTGCTTCTATACCTTCTCTATATCCATAACTGTTTCCCATGTAAGTTTTTTTAAAATTTCTCATTTTTATTACCATGTAAATTTTCTTTCCTTTTTTTTTTTTTTTTTGAGATGGAGTCTCGCTCTGTTGCCCAGGCTGAAGTGCAGTGGCGTGATCTCGGCTCACTGCAAGCTCCGCCTCCCGGGTTCATGCCATTCTCCTGCCTCAGCCTCCCGCGTAACTGGGACTACAGGCGCCTGCCACCTCACCTGGCTAATTTTTTGTATTTTTTTTTTTTTTTTTTGAGACGGAGTCTTGCTCTGTCGTCCAGGCTGGAGTGCAGTGGCACGATCTCGGCTCACTGCAAGCTCCGCCTCCCAGGCCCACGCCATTCTCCTGGCTCAGCCTCCCGAGTAGCTGGACCACAGGCGCCCGCCACCGCGCCTGGCTAATTTTTTGTATTTTTAGTGGAGATGGGGTTTCACTGTGTTAGCCACGATGGTCTCGATCTCCTGACGTTGTGATCTGCTCACCTCGGCCTCCCAAAGTGCTGGGATTACAGGCGTGAGCCACCGCACCCGGCCAACCATGTAGGTTTTCTACTCCAGGAGTGCAGATCTGTGATTGTGGTATCCTGAGTAGAGCTGATAACATTTCCAGAAGTAGGGAATAATGGAGAGAGAGAAAAATATCTTAATGTGATGGGACCATTTGAGGAGAGTAGGCTTTATTTATTTTTTTTAACTCCATTCTTAGCTACAAGACTTAAAATTATCTTCAGTTCTGCTAGCCTCTGTAGCACTTGCTCTAAGGAGGGAAGCAGATTTAGGTTTTCAGAGGCCAGGACCGAAGGGTCCAGTGAGCAGGCAGTCCTTTCCCTGGAGCGAGGTGTAGCCACTTTCCCCAAACCCAGCTTCCTGTCCAGGCCCTGGCTCCCTGGTGTTTCTCTCTTGTCATGCTTAGCTGGTCAGCCAGCTTTTTCCACTGTCTGCCCACCTGGCCTGTTGGATATTAGAAGATCTCTAGAGCCAGATGCTTGGGCCAAGAGTAAGGCCACAGTCTGGAGAGAGGCTGAGTGGGGCTCTGGTCAAGCAAGTAGGTCCAGCTGGGGGCAAGGGAGAGGCTCCACATGACTCCAAGTCCTGAATCCCAGGATGGTCCCCAGCTGCTGTTTCCAGGAAAGAGGCCCCACAATTTCTAAGTTGCCAAGAGCCATAGGGCAGATGTCTTACCTCTGTTTTTTTGGGTGGTTTCTTGGTTGGGTTGATGTTTCTGGATGTAAAAGGACAGGGTAGGCGTGATGACTATGGTTGATTCTCTTTTTACCTCCAGAGAGTGAGGAGAGGCTTCTAGTTGGGCAACTTTTTTTTTTCCCTGAAAAGGCCTGAATCAGTAACACAGTCAATAGGTGCAGTGGCTTATACCTATAATCCTAACACTTTGGGAGACCAAGGTAGGAGGATCACTTGAGCCCAGGAGTTTGAGACCAGCCTGGGCAACATGGTGAGAACTTAGAGAGACAGGGTCTCGCAATCTCATGGGTAGCTTGTTCTCTAGGACCAATTGGCCTTCCTGGGGATGGGGCTGGGGGAAGGCTGAGACTGGCCTTTTACTTGAGGTCTGGGGAGATGCAAGATTGTTGGAATGAGCTTGGGAGCTTCGCTCACCCCACCCTGGGTGCCTGTTACCAGAAATTGAATGACCCTCTTATATGTTTCTTCCCACACAGAAACATGATGCTGACAATGACCCTCATCTTACGGATGAAACCAAGTAAGTGTCTCCTATTGGGGCAGCAGTCTCTAGGCCGAGGGAGTCAGGAAGGCCACTGCCCATGACCTTCTTTTCCATCAAGCCACCTGCACCCCTGACCCATGTCTCCACCCCTAGGACTTTCTCATCCACCAAGAGCCTGTGGTAACTCTACCAACAGCTCAATGATGTTGCCTCTGAGGTACCTCAGAAATTGAAGCCCAGAGTGGGGTGCAGGGGCAAGGAAAGTAGGATAGAAACCGAGGCAGGTTTTCACAAGAGAGGGCAGATCCTGGGAGATCAGCTGATTTGCTGCTGGGCAATGTTGAGGAAGTCGTCTCTTCCCTCAGCCTTCTCCCTTGAAGCTGTTCACATGAAGGAGTTGGACCACGTGACTGGTTGCATCATTTTTTGCTGCAGAAGCACCAGATGAGTGCTGCTCTGAAGGGAGGGATGGTGGGGAGATAAGAACCATGAGATATTTTGGTACAAAAGAGTTGTGGAATGAAGGGTTCAAGATAGGCAGGAAAGAAAATGTTGCCAGTTGCTGGGGAAGAAAGGAAGTCAGAGGGCTTAGACACTGAGGGGGCAGAAGATCTCCATGCGCACCATCATCTCTTGTAGTCAGCAACAGGTATCCACGGGGAGGGCCCTGCATCATCTTGTTAAGAATAAAAAGTTCCTCTTCAAAGTTTCTGTTTTTAAAAACAATAAGTGTTAAGAATAATAGTTCCTTTTAAAAACTTATTTAAAGTTTTCTTTTTATGCTATAAACTAATAAATCTTTTAGTTTACTAATGACTCTTTGTTATGCCCTAGGTAGCTGTTAAATATAGTAGAGAAATAAGTGTATTCTGTTTCTATGTCCTTATATTTTAAACAAAGCCTAAGCTGTTTATTCTAGTTTCTAGTCTGCCTAGATATGCTCGGACATGCCTAGGCCTGTCCCAGCTCATAGCCTATGCCTTTTCCTTATTTGGAAATGTTATTATTATCCTAGTTTCCTGTAAGTAACCCCCTCCCTTTCTTTGTTCTCCATCGTGCCATTACCTATTTAGGGAAGTTTTAAGATTTTAGCAAATCAGAATCAGTTTAGATTGTGAGTTCCAGCTCTAGGACACAGCAGTAGAGTCTTGATGCATCAGGGATAAAAACTCCTGCTTTCCTTTGTTTGGTGTGCTCTCATGGCAATCTGGCTTGCAAACAGGATCCTTCTGCAGAAGTAAAATTGCCTTGCTGAGAAATCTTTTGTTTGTGTGTTCGTGTTCCTTGCGACTCCGAATTTTCATTTCTAACAATGTGCTATCCTGAAGAATCTGGAGGTAAGAGGGCCTGGGCCAAGGTGCAGTGACCCCCTGGGCCAGCCCTCAAACCTCCTCCCACAGTGGGGGTAGGGTGACCCTCTGTCCCCTGAGACAGCCCAACAGCTCCCACCCCTAATTATTGCCCTCTCTAACTCTCCCCGCAGTCCTCCAGCTCCTCCTCTCTGCATGCGTCTCAGAACCAATACCAAGAGGTAACTGTACCCTGAACTCCAACTATCTAACAATCAACTCAATAGAATGATTGAGACATTCTTAAGAGTCCAGTAGGGCCCCCTGGTGCCACTCTGCCAATCCTGGGCTCCAATTTCCCCTTGGGGCCCTGAAGAAAGGGGCTAGGGGTGCCTGGTGCCAAGGGTATATGGGGAGCTGGGGGGCCCAGGTCTCAGCTGGAGGGACCCCATGGAGCATGCATCATGGCTCTTCTGTTGCTGCCCTCTTTGCCTACTGTCTCTTTTCCAGACACCCCTGCTCCAGTCCTTGCCACACACGCCTTGGGATTGTTGCCTCTCAGGGAAGTGCTAGTCTGACTGGTTGCTAGGAACTCCACATTTCTGCCCTGACTCAGTCCCTAATTTTCTCTTTGATTCTGGACAAGCCACCTCTCCTCCTTGGGCTTGTGTTTCCTGAGGAGGTAGAGAGTATCAGATGTCTCTGCTAGCTCTGAGAGTCCAAGATTTAAAGGTCCACTAGAATGTAAACCTCAGGGCCAAGGGATCCTGTCTGTCCTTTTTTGTCCTATATCCCTGCTATGAAGAATTGTACCTGGCCCGTGTGTGCTCAGTGTTGAGTGAATGCATTTTCCAAATCACAAACTGGCAGAATGTTGGGCTTTTCTCAGACTCCATCTATACATGTCACTGGTAGAAGGTCGTGACTACAAGTTGTCCAAGATCTTGGAATTTTGAACAAAGAATTGGATAAAATGCCCAGCAAAGCAAAGAAAGAATGAAGCAACAAAAGAACCAAAGCAGGGATTTATTGAAAACACAAGTACACTCCACAGTGTGGGAGTGGGCCTGAGGAGCCTCTCAAGGGCCTGGATACAGAATCTTCCTGGGTCCAAATATCCGCCAGAAGTTTCCCATTGGCCACTTCATGCTCACCTCATGTAACTGAAGTGGTAGCCGCAATCAGTCTGATTGGTTGCAGAAAGCATCCAAGCAGAGGCTGAAGTGAAGTTACAAAAGTCACACTCCTGTGCAAACAATCTGATTGGTTGCAAAAAGCAACCAGCAACCAACCAGAGGCTAGGGTGAAGTTACAAAGTTATACGTCTTTGCAAATGAAGACTTGACCAGCAATCAGTCTTAACTTGTTGCAGACAGCCAGTTTCCCATCTGCCTCACAGAAAAGGTGAAAGGTAGTAGCCTCTGGTTCTTTCGTTACTCAGACATGGAAAGCTAGGGTTTTCTTTTCATTTTGGTTCTAGGAAGTCGGCGCGAAACAGTCTTAGGTTCCCTGCCTCCGGACCCTATTTTCCTGCCTCATAGAGGTTTATGTTACTGTCGTTTTGGGAGAATCCAGATTCAGACTTTCAGTTCTGTGGCTGTGGGCCAAAACCAACAAAGACCCAAATCCTCTGTCCTTGGGAGCTTGAGGAGAGTTGACCAGTTCGTGGTCCCAGTGGGTCTGAGAACTTTGCCTTTAAAATCCACTCCTGGCCTCTACCTACCGCTTCATGGTCTGGGCAATAGAGTCGAGGGGGCCACCCTTGGTCCCCTTCCTTTGACCCTCCCCACGAAACAGCACAACCAAGAAATTGTGGATCAACTGGAAGTAGTAACGTGATTTCTTTGCTCACAGCATGACTGCTGGGTTTGGGGGGCACTCAGATGTAGAGGCCCCAGTCTCGTCTTGCCCACTCCCAGCCTGGGGAAGAAGGCTTATCCCCCATATTCCACCTCATCCCCACAGGGTCCCTGATAACCTAGTCCCATGGGTGGGCCTGTCCTGGGGCATTGGCGGCATTCAGGAGGCAAGTCCCTTGCTGAGCCATCTCTGCCTCCCCCTAGTAAGAGCTCTGTCTTCCTTTTCCTACAGGAAAAGCAAGAAAGCCAGCAAAACCAGGGAGAGCCCTAAAGAGGCAGAGGTGAGTGGAGGGTGTGAAGTTCCCTCCTGTCCTCTGGAGAGTGTTGCTTTCCTTTTCTTTTAGCACTTGCTTGGCTTTTCTCCCAAAGGTTCAAATCCAGAGAACCAACATACTGATGTCTGAGAAAGGAAAATTAAATACTGAACTCTATCATATGCAATGTGCTGCCAGGAACTTTGAAGGTGGGAATCTGGGCACCCCGTCATCCTTCAACCTGGTGCTTTGACAGGCCTTTTGGGGGAGTCCTTTGGGCCCCATCTCAACCTCTCTCATTTCAGGAGAGTCCACGGATCTGGCCAGCCACCTGCAGTATTCCCAGCAGCGTGTGGGAGAGTTGGATTGGACTCTTTGCTGTCTCGACGCAGCAGAAGAACATGGACAGGGTGAGTCCTATTGCCTGCCCCATCCCTTGGCAGCCCAGGTTCCCAGATGGAGGAGTGAGGGACCTTTAGGTCCCTTCTACAGGATGGAGTGTCCTGCCCAGAAAACAGCATGGGCCATTTCTCATTGCTTTTGTATGTTGTTGTTAGAGGCAGCCTAGGGCTGAGTTGGCTGCTGTGGGTGAGTTGGGGAGCGCTGTGGGGAGCAAGCAGAGTTTGGACGTGCAGCACTGGATGCAGAGCTCGGAGGCCAAGTGCCTACCGTGCCCTTACCTGGCTGTGGCCTTGGCCAAGTCCTAAGTGGGGGATATGGTACTTACACTGTGAAGGTACAGAAGAATATCTTTAGTATGTTACCATTTGTGTAGAGAGAGGGAACGTGTGTGTGTGCGTGTCTGTGTGTGTAAGTACTATGATAATATACATAAAACATGCTTGAAAGTGGTTTCAGAGCCACTGGCTGCGTTTTCTTGAGGCTCAAAAATGAGAAACAAACTAGGAAAGAAGGGAATTTATTGCTGTAACCGGATACAGGGAGAAGGCTGGAGATAATTCCACCAGGCCAACTCGAAGTGTTACAATTTTCTTAGTGCTTATATAGGTTGGGGTTATGTGCCTACGTGCAGCATAGCATTCACCTAAGTCTATTGATAACTAATTTTGTTTCAACTAGAAAGTCAGAGGCAAAAAGTGCTGGCTAAGTCTGATTAAGCTGTGAGGGCCCCAGTACCCTCAAGGCCTGTCTACTGTGGTATCAGAGTGATTATTTCTATCTTATCTCCCTCACAGCTTGGTCTGGAGAGCTGCCTTAGACTCTCCAATGAATCTATTCAAACAGCTGCCTCTGTTACCTTGACTCGTCTCAGATTCCGTCAACCCGAGACTAGGAATATAAGACTGTCTTTATTATTTTGACTTGCTCCAGGTTAGGGAGAAGCCTATGCAAGGGTCCTACTGACCATATGTTTCTTTTCTAGCTTTGATACCTGGGCATGAATTTCTCTAGGTTTAACTATTTGCTCAATGTTAAGGCAGCTCTGTGGAAATTTGTTTGTGTAAACTGGAGTGCTGTGCAGGGCTGTCTGTGTGACTGTCATGAAGGCCTGTCTGTGTGATTGTCAGGGAGAATTGGCCTGCCACAAAAGGATTCATACAAAACTCAGGAGAGAGACACAGGGTGGCTGGGAGATATTTCCCTTCTGTACCTTCTGAGTTTTGGACTATGTGAATTTATCATCCTTTCAAAAGGTGAACAAAAGATTAATTTCCTCCTTCCTTTCTGTGTCCCAACCCCCATTAAAAAAAAGGGCTTAGAGAATCAGATATACCTGGGTGTTCAAATCCCAGCTCTGTCTGAGTGATCTTAGGCAAGCAATTAACCTCTAATACCCCATGTTTTTTACCTGCTCAACAGAGGTAATAGTAGTAACTGTCTCATATGGTGGTTGTGAGAATTAAATGGATTGCTAGCATGGTGCCTGGTGAAGCACTCAAAAGTTCAAATAGTGATAGTAATAATGGTAATAACAATAGCAATATTCTCTGATCTCTCTGGGCCTCTGGTAACCAGCTATAAATTCGATCTCTTTCCCTGTCCCTTCCACCCTTATTGAGTTCTTTGAGAAACAAATGAGACTATGGGCTTGGAAATGCCTTGAAAATATGTCAGCTGTGATTGAGAGTAAGGAAGTGTTAACTGGGGAATAGTTATTATAGCTATTGTTACTGGTCAGCCAGCTGCTCCTCTGCCTGCTATATCCTGACTTAATCTTTCTGTATTTGCAGTATAACAAGGAGGTAACCAAAGACAGAGATGCCCTCAGGCTGAAGTTATACAAGAACAGGTAGGACGGGGGACAGTGGGATGGGAGGTCTGGGGCCCTTAGCATGGGTGATGTGCTGGGAGGTGGGAGGGGTGCAGGTGAGCTTGGTGAGGTGGTCATACAGGTTTGCATGTGTGCACAGGCTAAGCTCTAGCGCTAGCTGTGCCCCTGACTCACGGTGTGGCCTTGGGGAACTCATGTCTTCTCTCTGGTGTGCCACCTGTGACTTGATTCCTGAAGTCCCTTCCAGTGCCACGGTTCTGTTGTTGTGGGGCGAAGGTAGAGGAGCCGTCCTTTCTGCTCTTCATTGTAGTCCTTTCTGTTCTTCGTTCATTCCTTTCTCTCCTGCCTCTGGCCATAGCCAAAACAATGAGGACCTGAAGCAGAAGAACTCAGAACAAGAAGAGAAGCTTCAAGTCCTAGTGACTGCGAAGTCAGGGATTTAACTCAACTTGAAGGAGCTGCACAGGAAGCTGGAGAGGACTGAGCTCCTGCTTCAGGCAAGAGGCTGCAGCCCCAGGGGTGGTGGGAGCCCCATCCGGCTGAGGACATGGTCTAGGGATCATGCAGGGTATGGGGAGGCTCCAGCCAAGAGCTGGAAAATTTGGGTCCTTGTTCTGGTCCTGCCATAGAATCCTCTAGAGACTGCTAAAAATCTACAAACTGGGGCCCTGCCGTAGACCTGGGGAATCAGAATCTCAGGGTTAGGGCTTACATTTTTTAAAAAATTGCATCATGGATGAAAACCATTATTTTATAGATTACACTTATATGGCTAGCTCATGAGTCTGTTTATTTCCTTCTGAGGTTCAAGCCAACACTTCAACTATTCCACGGTAATAATCGAGAGTAGAGTTTTTGTTTGTTTGTTTTTTATTTTGGGACGGGGCCTCCCTGTATCACCGGGGCTGGAGTGCAGTGGCGTGATCTTGGCTCACTGCAACCTCCACCTCCCAGGCTCAAGCGATCCTCCTGCCTCAGCCTCTCAAGTAGCTGGGACTACAGGTGCACACCACCATGCCTGGGTAACTTTTGTATTTGTAGAGACGGGGCTTTGCCATGTTTCCCAGACTGGTCTTGAACTCCTGATCTCAAGCAATCCACCCACCTCCACCTCCCAAAGTGGTGTTATTACAGGCATGAACCACCATCCTTGGCCTGAAATCTTTAAAAAAATTATTTAATTTTTTATTTCTAAAGCAAAGAAACTCGACAGTAGAGATCTTTATTGACCAAGTTGTACATTAAGCCGGGCTCTGGACCTTTTAAAGGGCACTATGTGGAACAGCCCAGGCTCCCCAGATCTGAACTTCTCACTATTTACTATTTGATTTGATTCTAGGAAGTCGGCGCGCAACAGTCTTAGGTTCCCTGCCTCCAGACCCTATTTTCCTGCCTCACAGAGGTTTATGTTACTGTCCTTTCGGGTGAATCTCTTCTCTTTCTGCACTTGCTTGGCTTTTCTCCCAAAGGTTCAAATCAGACAGTTGGAATCTTGATGTTTGAGAAAGCAGAATTGAAGACAGCACTGTATCACACTGAATGTGCTCCCAGGCAGTTTGAAGGTGGGAATCTGGGCACCCACCATCCTTCAACCTGGCGCTTTGACAGGCTTTTAGGGGTAGTCCTTTGGGCCCCATCTCAACTTCTCTCATTTCAGGAGAGTCCATGGATCTGGCCAGCCGCCTGCAGTATTTGCAGCAGTTTACGGGAGAGTTGGAACGAACTCTCTTTGCTGTCTCCACGCAGCAGAAGAACATGGACAGGGTGAGTCGTACAGCCTGCCCCATCCCCTGGCAGCCCAGCTTCCCAGATGGAGGAGTTGAAGCTGGTTATGAAGCTCTTGATGCTAACCAGCAGTTACAGCAGGCCATGGAGGAGCGGGCACAGCTGGAAGCACACCTGGGGCAGGTGAGGCTTTGCGGAGGGAGGGATGTGGAAGGAAGATAACCCCAGGTGGTCAGGAGCAGGTGAGGACCAGTGACAGCCCTTCCTAACTTCTGTGCCCATTCTTGCAGGTGATGGAGTCACTGAAACAACTACAGATGGAGAAAGATCAACACGCTGAGAATCTGAAAGGAGAGAGCACTTTGTGTTGGCAGAGGATGCGGGAGATGTCAGAGGAGGTGAGACCTGACCCTTCAGCCCCAACCACAGATAGGTCACTTGATTGTTCCAGGCATCTGTGAAATGGGAGGAGCACAGCCAGAGGGGGTTCATGGGTCTGGGCTTTGTGGAGGTAGGGGCAGAGAGGGAGACGGTAGCCTGTCCAGCCACCAGCCCTGCTCTCCAGGGCCCTTTCCCCCTGTGCTTTGGGCAGGTGCACACGTTGAGGGAGGAGAGGGCACATAGCATGAGTCGAGTACAGGAACTGGAGACGAGCTTGGCTGAACTAAGGAACCAGATGGGTGAGCTGGGGCTGGGGTGACCTGGGAGCAGGACTGGCGTCAGAGGGCTGTGGGGATGGCTTAGAATGCCCCAGGGAGGTGGGCGCATGGAAAGGCTTTGAGGCAGAGGGAAAGAGGTCTGTGCCAGGAGATGGCAAGTCTTGTCATCTTCACGAGCCTCAATGTCCCCATCAGCCAAGAGGAAAAAGTTGTCAGCCACCCACAGGTGTCTCTATCTGAAAGTGGCTTGGAAGATTGGCTACCATCAGGGTGTGAGGAATCATTAGCAGGGAGGCCAAGTTTGGGGAGCTTGAGGGGAGGAGTGGATCAAGAGAAGGATTTTTTTTTTTTTTTTTTGAGAATGCAGAGGGTTTTTTTGAGAATCATTAGCAGGGAGGCCAAGTCTGGGGAGCCTGAGAGGAGCTGTGTACCAAGAGGAGGGTTTTTTTGAGAATCCAGAGGCCCTTATTGTCTGCTTCCTTTCTCAGCTGAATCCTCACCCCTGGAGCCCCCAGTAGGGGGCACAGCCCTCATGTGAAGTGGCACTTCTGAAGGGACCTGTGAGCCAGAGCCCTGCTTTGATGGCTGTGGGCGAGAGAGGATCATTTTTCTGATCTGCCTCCATCCTTCCCAGTGCCATGGGAGGCAGACACCAAGTTCTGGGGTCTCCAGCTGCAGCAGCAGCTACAAGCAGAGGCTGAGCACCTGTGGAAGGAGCTGGAGAGTGTGGCAGGACAGCTCCAGTGGGCCCACATGCAAGACAATGAGGGCTTGAAACGCCTGAACTGGGAGCAGGAGGAGAGGCTGCTGGAGCTGAGCTCTGAGGGGAGCAGGCGGAGGTACGCAGGCAAACCCTGGGGACCATGCAGAACGACCTCACCACCATCAGCCCTGCACTCTCCCAGAACCCTGAGCTCAAGGAGCAGCTGCAGAGAGCAGCTTTGTAAAACTGGTGCATCCCACCTGGGGAGACTGTCCTCCTCCCTAGCCCTCCAAGACTTTGTTTCCCCACCTGTTAAGTGGGGGCAGTGTAGCCCTCATGTGAAGTGACACTTCTGAAGGGACCTGTGAGCCAGAGCCCTGCTTTGATGGCTGTGGGGGAGAGGGGATCATTTTTCTAAACTGCCTCCATCCTTCCCGGTGCCATGGGAGGCAGACACCAAGTTCTGGGATCTCCAGCTGCAGTGGGAGGCGTGATTGCTTGTCTCTGTCCAGAACAATGAGAACATGGAGATCACCAGTGCACTTTAGTCTGAGCAGCACATCAAGGAGGAGCTGCCAGAGAAGCTGGGTGAGCTGTAGGAGATGGTAATCCCCACTGATTATGCCACTGTAAGGGAGAAGGCAAGGGAGAAGAGAGAGGCAGACAGCTACATTGTACATTGCCCAGACTACTACTTCCTCATCACTGTCCTCTGCCCAGGAGGGGCCCAGTTAGGGTCACCTGCGGCACAGACTGGCCTTCTGGAAGAACAGTGCCTTTCTCCTCCCTGACTTTGGTGCACCTTCCTCCAGCCTGCTGTGGCTGCCACAGGTCAGAACCTGCTGCTGTCTTTTGCTGAGCTCCATGGGGAGTGAGGTCCTCATGTGTTCATGAAAGAGGCTGTGCAGCCCCTGCTTTGAGCTTTGGCCATTCGAAATTCTGCCTAGCAGCCCAAGGCCTGGGCAAACCATATCCACACCCCCAAGTGGCTCCAAGCATGCGTGACTGTCAGTCTGACTGCACCAGCATCTGTCCTACCTGTTCCACACTCTTGTGTCCATGGCACCAAGGCACCTTCTCTCCCGCATGGCCCCCTAACACCCTGCGCTCTGTTCTGTGACAGACGCCAAAGACCATGCTGCGTCTGTATAGCCACCTGCTGATGACACCGTGTTACCTGGTGGTGTCCCTTGCCCTGGTGCCAGTCTCGCTAGTATAGTGGCACCTCAGGTTCATGCCTCCTCCTCTGCCTACTGCCCTCCTGTACCTACTATGGATTCTCTTCTTTTTTCACAAGTAGTTTGTTCCCTAGGGCGAAGTGCCCTTCCTGGGGACTGGGATGGGGGAAGGCTGAACCTGGGCTTTTCCTTGAGGTTTGGGGACATAGAATATTGTTGGAATGAGCTTGGTAACTTGGCTCACCCTGCCCTCGGTGATTCTTACAGAAATTGAGTGACCATCTCATATGTTTCTTCCCACATAGAATGATGATGCTAGCCCCAATCTCATGGATGAAAGTAAGTGAGTGTCTCCTATCAGGGCAGCAGTCTCTAGGCTGAGGAAGTCAGGGAGACCAGTGTCTAAGACCTTCTTTCCCATTGAGCCACCTGCACTCCTGACATCTGTGTCTCTGCCCTTAGGACCTTCTCATCAACCGAGAGCCTGCAACAACTCTCCCAACAGCTCAATGGCGTTGCTTCTGAGGTACTTCAGAAATTGTGGCCCAGAGGGGAGTGCGGGGAGAAGGAAAGTATGATAGAAAGAAGCTGAGGCAGGGATCACAAGAGAGAAGGAAGATCCTGGGACCAGCCGATTTGCTGGGCAATGTTGAGGAAGTTGCCTCTTCCCTGAGGCTTCTTCCTTGAAGCTGTTCATATGAAGGAGTTGGACCCTGTGGCTGGTTACATCATTTTATGTAACCTCCTGTAGAAACACCGGATGAGAGCTGCTTGGGAGGGAAGGATGGTGGGGAGATAAGAACCATGAAAGAAGTTGGCACAAAGAGGTTACAGGATGAAGGGTCCAAGTTATGCAGAAAAGAAAATGTTGCCAGTTGCTGGGGAAGAAAGGAAGTCAGAGGGCTCAGACACTGCGGGGACAGAAGATCTCCATGCGCACCCTCATCTCTTGTAGTCAGCAACACGTATCTATGCGGAGGGTCCTGCATCATCTGCTACCTTGAAGGATCTGGAGGTAAGAGGCCCTGGGCCATGACCCAATGACCCTGCAGGCCAGCCCTCCAACCTCCTCCCACAGCGGGGGCTGGGTGCCCCTCTGCCAGCTGAGACAGCTCACACACACCCCAACCCTAATGATTGCTCTCTCTACCTCTCCCCTCAATCCTCCTCCAACTCCTCTCTTCATGTGCCTCAGAGCAGATACCAAGAGGTAACAGTCACCCTGGGCTCAAGTTATATAACAATCAGTCAACTGAATAAAACCATCAAGTCATTGGTAAGAGTTCAATGGGGTCCACTGATTCCACACTGCAAGTCCTGGGCTCCAGTTTCCCCTTGGGGCCCTGAAGAAAGGACTGGGGGTCCCTGATGCCAAGGGCAAATGGGGAGCTGGGGGGCCGTGGCCTCAGCTGGAGGGACCCCAGAGCACAGAGCATGCATCATGGCTCTTCTGTTGCTGCCTTCTTTGCCTACTGTCTCTTCTCCAGACACCCCTGCTCCAGCTCTTGCCACACATGCCCTGGGGTTGTGGCGTCTCAGGGAAGCACTGGCCTGATTGGTTTTCAGGAGCCCTGTATTTCCACCCTGACTCAGGCCCTAATTTGTTCTTTGATTCTGGACAATCCACCTCTCCTTGGGCTTGTGTTTCCCAAGGAGGTAGAGTTAGAGAGTATTAAAAGTCTCTGTTAGCTCTGAGAGTCCATGATTTAAAGGTCCAGTAGAATGTAAACCTCAGGGCCAAGGGATCCTGTCTGTCCTTTTCTGTCCTATATCTCTGCTGTGAAGAACCATACCTGGCCCGTATGTGCTCAGTCTATGTTTGTTGAGTGAATGCACCTTTCTAAATCATAAGCTGGTAGAAGGGTGAGCTTTTCTCAGACTCCATCTCTAAAGGTTTATGTTACTGTCCTTTCGGGAGAATCCAGATTCAGACTTTCAGTTCTGTGGCTGTGGGCCAAAACCAACAAAGACCCAAATCCTCTGTCCTTGGGAGCTTGAGGAGAGTTGACCAGTTCGTGGTCCCAGTGGGTCTGAGAACTTTGCCTTTAAAATCCACTTCTGGCCTCTGCCTACTGCTTCCTGGCCTGGGGAATAGAGTTGAAGGGGCCACCCTTGGTCACCTTCCTTTGACTCTCCCAAGGAAATAACACATCCAAGAAATTGTGGATCAACTGGAAGTAGTAACGTGATTTCTTTGCTCACAGCATGACTGCTGGGTTTGGGGGGCACTCAGATGTAGAGGCCCCAGTCTCGTCTTGCCCACTCACAGCCTGGAGAAGAAGGCTTATCCCCCAGATTCCACCTCATCCCCACAGGGTCCCTGATAACCTGGTCCCATGGGTGGGCCTGTCCTGGGGCATTGGTGGCATTCAGGGGGCAAGTCCCTTGCTGAGCCATCTCTGCCTCCCCCTAGTAAGAGCTCTGTCTTCCTCTTCCTACAGGAAAAGCAAGAAAGCCAGCAAAACCAGGGAGCCCTAAAGAGGCAATTACAGGTGAGTGGAGGGTGTGAAGTTCCCTCCTGTCCTCTGGAGAATGTTGCTTTCCTTCTCTTTCAGCATTTGCTTGGCTTTTCTCCCAAAGGTTCAAATCAGGTAACTGGAATTTTGATGTTTGAGAAAGCAGAATTGAATACAGCACTGTATCACACTGAACATGCTGCCAGGCAGTTTGAAGGTGGGAATCTGGGCACCCATCATCCTTCAACCTGGCGCTTTGACAGGCCTTTAGGCCTTTGGGTCCCATCTCAACCTCTTTCATTCTAGAAGAGGCCGAGGATCTGGCCAGCCATCTGCAGTATTCCTGGAAGCATGTGGGTGAGTTGCAACGGGAGCAGAGGAAGGCAGATAGGGTAAGTCCAACCACCTGCCCCATACCCTGGCAGCCCGGCTTTCCAGATGGAGGAGTGAGGGACCTTTAGGTCCCTTCTGCAGGATGGAGTGTCCTGCCCAGAAAGCAACATGGGCCATTTCTTGCTGCTTTCGTGCGTGGTTGTTAGAGTCAGCCTGGGGCTGTGTCGGCTGCTGTGGGTGAGTTGGGGGCACTGTTGGGAGCGAGCACTGGATGCAGAGCTTGGAGGCCAAGTGCCTACCCTGCCCTTACCTGGCTGTGGCCTTGGCCAAGTCCTAGGTGGGGGTATGGTACTTGCACTGTGAAGGTACAGAAGAGTATCTTTAGTATGTTACCATTTGTGTAGAAAGAGGGAACGTGTGTGTGTGTTTGTGTGTGTACTATGATAATATACATAAAACATGTCTGCAAGGATTTGTAAAAAACTTAGGAGAGAGGAACGGGGTGGCTGGGAGATATTTCCCTTCTGTATTTTCTGAGTTTTGGACTATGGGTGTGTACCCTTCAAAAACTGAACACCAGATTATACCCCTTTCTTTCTGTGCCCCCACCCCCAGCTGTTAAAAGTGGAGGGTGTCCAGCTTCTTGGCGTCTTGAACAAAGAATTGGACAAAATGCACAAAGTGAGGAAGGAATGGAGGGATTTATTGAAACTGAAAGCACACTCCACAGTGTGGGAGTGCACCTGAGCATAAGGGCTCAAAGGCACCGTTAAAGAATTTTTGGGAGTTTACCCCCTAGAGGATTCCATTGGTTACTTTGGGTATGCCCTATGTAAATGGAGAGGATGAAGTAAAGTTACAAAGTCATTTAGCCATAGGCCCCATAGGGAGGATATTTCCTGTTATAGCTGAAGTGTGAGCAGGCCTTATGTTCCCTGCCTCCAGATCCTATTTTCCTGCCTGACAGCAAAAAAATGGGCTTAGAAAATCAGATATACCTGAGTGTTCAAATCCCAACTCTGTCTGATGATCTTAGGCAAGCACTTAACCTCTGACACGCCATGTTTTTCAACTACACAATAGAGGTGATAATGGTAACTGCCTGCTATGGTGGTTGTGAGGATTAAATGGGATTGCTAGCATGGTGCCTGGTGAAGCACTCAATAAAGGTTCCAACAGTGGCAGTCATAACGGTAATAACAATAGCAATATTCTCTGATCTCTCTGGGCCTCTGGTAACCAGCTATAAATTTGATCTCCTTCCCTGTCCCTTCCACCCTTACTGAGTTCTTTGAGAAACAAATGAGACTGTGGGCTTGGAAATGCCTTGAAAACATGTCAGGCGTGATTGAGAGTGAGGAAGTGTTACTGTGGAATAGTCACTGTAGCTGTCGTTCCTGGTCTGCCAGCTGCTCCTCTGCCTGCTGTATCCTGACTTCACCTTTCTGTATTTTCAGTACAACAACCAGTTAACCGGAGACAGTGATGCCCTCAGGCTGAAGTTATACAAGAACAGGTAGGACGGGGGACGGTGGGATGGGAGGTCTGGGGCCCTTAGCATGGGTGATGTGCTGGGAGGTGGGAGGGGTGCAGGTGAGCTTGGTGAGGTGGTCATACAGGTTTGCATGTGTGCACAGGCTAAGCTCTAGTGCTGGCTGTGCCCCTGACTCATGGTATACTTGGGCAACTCATGTCTTCTTTCTGGTGTGCCACCTGTGACTTTTGATTCCTGAGGTCCCTTCCAGTGCCACGGTTCTGTGGTTGTGGGGTGTGGGTAGAGGGTTGATCACCAAAGCAGCACTTTCTGTTCTTTGTTCATTCCTTTCTCTACTGCCTCTGGCCATAGCAACAGCAATAAGGAGCTGAAGCAGGAGAACTCAGCTTTGGCAGAGCAGCTTCCAGTTGTACTGACTGACAAGGCAGGGATGCAGCGTAACTTGGAGGAGCTGAAAAAGAAACTAGAACTCACTGACCTCACGCTTCAACAGGCGAGAGGCTGCAGCCCCGGGGGTGGTGGGAGCCCCATTCAGCTGGGGACATGGTCTAGGGATCATGCAGGGTATAGGGAGGCTCCAGCCAAGAGCTGGAAAATTTGGGTCCTTGTTCTGGTCCTGCCATAGAATCCTCTGGAGACTGCTAAAAATCTACAAACTGGGGCCCTGTCATAGACTTAGGGAATCAGAATCTCAGGGTTAGGGCTTAAATTTTTTTTTTTTTTAATGCATCATAGATGAAAACCATTATTTTATAGATTACACTTATATGGCTAGCTCATGAGTCTGTTTATTTCCTTCTGAGGTTCAAGCCAACACTTCGACTATTCCATGGTAATAACAGAGTAGAGTTCTTGTTTGTTTGTCTGTTTGTTTGTTTTGGGATGGGGTCTTGCTCTATCACCGGGGCTGGAGTGCAGTGGCGTGATCTTGGCTCATTGCAGCCTTTACCTTCCAGGCTTAAGCGATCCTCCTGCCTCAGCCCCTCAAGTAGCTGGGACTATAGGCACACACCACCACGCCTGGGTAATTTTTGTATTTGTAGAGACACGGCTTCGCCATGTTGCCCAGGCTGGTCTCGAACTCCTGAGCTCAAGCAATCCACTCACCTCAGCCTCCCAAAGTGTTGGGATTACAGGCACGAGCCACCATGCCCAGCCTGAGATCTCTTTAAAATTATTTTTTATTTCTAAAGCAAAGCAACTTCACAGTAGAGATCTTTATTGACCAAGTTGTACATTGAGCCTAGCTTGAGCCCTTTTAAGCGGCACTGTGTGGAACGGCCCAGCCTCCTCAGATAGAAACTTCTCTTTCTTTACCATTCAGTTGTCTAGCTGGTGTGAAGGCCCTAATGCTAACCAGCAGTTACAGCAGCCCATGGAGGAGCGGGCACAGCTGGAATCTACCTGGGGCAGGTGAGGCTTTGCAGAGGGAGGGATGTGGAAGGAAGGTGACCCCAGGGGGCCAGTAACAGGTGAGGACCACTGACAGCCCTTCCTGACTTCTGTGCCCATTCTTGTAGGTGATGGAGTGGCTGAAGTATCTGCAAATGGAGAGAGACCAGTATGCCCAGTATCTGCACGGAGAGAGTGCCATGTGGTGGCAGAGGATGCGGGAGATGTCAGAGAAGGTGAGACCTGACCCTTCAGCCCCAACCACAGATAGGTCACTTGATTGTTCCAGGCATCTGTGAAATGGGAGGAGCACAGCCAGAGGGGGTTCATGGGTCTGGGCTTTGTGGAGGTAGGGGCAGAGAGGGAGACGGTAGCCTGTCCAGCCACCAGCCCTGCTCTCCAGGGCCCTTTCCCCCTGTGCTTTGGGCAGGTGCACACGTTGAGGGAGGAGAGGGCACATAGCATGAGTCGAGTACAGGAACTGGAGACGAGCTTGGCTGAACTAAGGAATCAGATGGGTGAGCTGGGGCTGGGATGACCTGGGAGCAGGACTGGCGTCAGAGGGCTGTGGGGATGGCTTAGAATGCCCCAGGGAGGTGGGCGCATGGAAAGGCTTTGAGGCAGAGGGAAAGAGGTCTGTGCCAGGAGATGGCAAGTCTTGTCATCTTCATGAGCCTCAGTGTCCCCATCAGCAAAGAGGAAAAAGTGCCTGTTGTCAGCCACCCACAGTTGTCTGTACCTGAAAGTGGCTTGGAAGTCTGGCTACCATCAGGGTGTGAGGAGTCGTTAGCAGCAGGGAGGCCAAGTTTGGGGAACCTGAGATGGGCTATGCACCAAGAGGAGGGTTTTTTTTTGAGAATCCAGAGGCCTGTATTCCTTATTGTCTGCTTCCTTTCTCAGCTGAACCCCCACCCCCGAAGTCTGGCTACCATCAGGGCGTGAGGAGTCGTTAGCAGCAGGGAGGCCAAGTTTGGGGAACCTGAGATGGGCTATGCACCAAGAGGAGGGTTTTTTTTTGAGAATCCAGAGGCCTGTATTCCTTATTGTCTGCTTCCTTTCTCAGCTGAACCCCCACCCCCGGAGCCCCCAGCAGGGCCCTCCGAGGTGGAGCAGCAGCTACAAACAGAGGCTGAGCACGTGCGGAAGGAGCCGGAGAATCTGGCAGGACAGCTTTAAGCCCAAGTGGAAGAAAATGAGGGCTTGAGTCTCCTGAACTGGGAGCAGGAGGAGAGGTTGCTGGAACAGGAGGAGAGGCTGCTGGAGCAGGAGAGGCTGCTGGAGCAGGAGTGGAAGGCCGCTTCCTTTTTCAGCTGAACCCCCACCCCCGGAGCTCCCAGCAGGGTCCTCCGAGGTGGAGCAGCAACTACAAGCAGAGGCTGAGCACCTGCGGAAGGAGCTGGAGAATCTGACAGGACAGCTTTAAACCCAAGTGCAAGAAAATGAGGGCTTGAGTCGCCTGAATCAAGAGCAGGAGGAGAGGTTGCTGGAACAAGAGGAGAGGCTGCTGGAGCAGGAGGAGAGGCTGCTGGAGCAGGAGGAGAGGCTGCTGGAGCAGGAGGAGAGGCTGCTGGAGCAGGAGGAGAGGCTGCTGGAGCAGGAGGAGAGGCTGCTGGAACAAGAGGAGAGGCTGCTGGAGCAGGAGGAGAGGCTGCTGGAGCAGGAGCGGAAGGCCGCTTCCTTTCTCAGCTGAACCCTCGCCCCCGGAGTCCCCAGCAGGGTCCTCCAAGGTGGAGCAGCAGCTACAAGCAGAGGCTGAGCACTTGCGGAAGGAGCTGGAGAATCTGACAGGACAGCTTTAAGCCCAAGTGCAAGAAAATGAGGGCTTGAGTCACCTGAACCAAGAGCAGGAGGAGAGGTTGCTGGAACAAGAGGAGAGGCTGTTGGAGCTGGAGCGGAAGGCCGAGCTCTGGGAGGAGCAGGTGGAGGCGCTCAGGCAAACCGTGCAGAACGACCGTACCACCATCAGCCGCGCGCTCTCCCAGAAACACGAACTGAAGAAGCATCTGGGCGAGCTGAAGGAGATGGTAACCCTCGCCCAATTCAAGAAGGGCAGGGAGGTGGGTACCAGCCTCTGGGGAAGGGAAGTGGGAGGCCAGAGGCAGCTGCCTCTGGTGAGCAGTACATGTGACCCCAGCACCCTCCAGGGCAGTGCCATGACTATTTCTTGCTTCCTGCCCTCTGACTTTTAGAGGTGGGTAGCCTTGGACTCCTCCCAATATCCTCTAGCTGGCTATCATCCCAGCTAGAGACATGGAGCCCTCCAATCACAGGGAAAAGACAGTGGTATAAGAGGCTCCTTAGATTCAAACTGAATTCTGGCCTCGGCTCCACTGCTCACTATTGAACTGCTTTCCATCTCTAAGTCTTGGTTTCTTTCACTTAAAAAGGAAATGAGCATTTTCCTCACAGAGGCGCTCAGGATTAAATGAGATAATACGTGGAAAGCATTAGGCATGTAGCACACGTAGCAGATGGGGGTTGGCTCCTGCTTTTCCACCTGTGGCTTACAGGTTAAATGGTGGAAAAAGGGTGTGTGATTTGAGGCTGGGGAAGGCGGCATGGGGCTCTCGGCAAGGGAGGCAGCCACTTAGGCCTGGAACAAGGGGCCAGGGGCCTGGGCAGGCGACAGTGTCCCACGGTGCCCTTGTTACCCTGTTTCTGGGCCCAGAATCTGGAAGCCAGCCACCGCTTGACCTCACACCCAGCGTCTTCCTGCAGGTGGAGCTGAAGAGCCAAGAGGCTCGGAGCCTGCCGCAGCAGCGAAACCAGTGCCGGGGCCACCTGCAGCCGTACTATCAGCAGCTGATCTCTGAGAAAGAGGCACTGCACAGGCAGTTACTTCTGCAGATCCAGCTCGTGGACCAGCTGCAGCACCAGAGAAAAGAGTAGCAGAGATGGCCCGCCAAGAGTTGCAGGAGACCCAGGAAACGGAGTTGCTGAGGGCAGGTGCCCGAGGGAGATGAGACCTGGCAGCCTCTGTGCCTTCTCATTCTCTTTCCTGACCCCTTAGGAGCGCCTAGAAGCAGAACCAGTAGCTACAGGCCCAGTTGAGCTTCATGGCTCTCCCTGGGGAAGGTACGGGGGAGACCACTCAGAGGAAGAGGAGAGAGCCCCAGGAGGAGCGGGGGGCTGTTAGCAGCATAGGATTGAGGAGTTGGAAGAGACCCTTAGAAGAGCTGGTCATTATGCAGACCGGGTGTCTGCACTAAGTTCGGCATCAATATGGTGACCTGGGAGCGGGGGACCACCAGGTTGCCTAAGGATGGGTAAACTGGCCCAGGTCAGAAGTGGAGCGGGTCAGAACTCCCAGGTCGATAGGTAGTGGGACTGTGCCTGGGCAACATAACAGGACCTTGGCTCTTTAAAAAAATACAATAAAAATACAGAACAGCTGCTCATTCCTCTCTGGGGAGGGGCTGACCTAGGGTTACACAGTGAGGGTGGGAGCAGAGGTGGGCCCACTGTACCTCCCTTGTTGGGTTGTCTGAGGACCCCTCTGGTCGCCACCCCCCACCTCCATAGGAGATGGACTGCAGAGTGAGGAGGAGGAGGAGGAGCCTTGGTCCATGCTGAGCATCCTAGAGGACCTGGAGAACTGGGAGGCCATGGTGAGCCTGACTCCCCCTGCCCCACCTTTGCTGCCTCCCTCTCTGCTCCCTCCCAGACACCCTTATGCTCTTGGTTTTTCTGCCTTCTGATTTCTTTGGACTCTCACCCCTTCCCTCAGAGCCAGTGGTCAGACTCCATTTCACCTGAGACCCAACAGGTGCACCCTGTGAGGCCCCAAGGGAAGGGCTTCTCTCTACTGCCCTGGCCCGTTCATCCTGTGTATCCCCCTACAAGAATGCGCACCTCCTGCCCACTAGTGACTTTTTAAAACTTGGCTTTAGCCAGTGCCGAAGAGGAGCAGGCACAGCCACATGGGCGGCTGAAAGAGCAAAGGGTGCACTGCCAGCGCCTTCTCACCTGGTGGCCTTGGCCCAAAAGCAGCCAGAGGCGGCCACCTCAGCCCCAGGGACTGGGGGCGATTCTGTGTGGGCAGAGCCACGGGGCCTTGCAGGGGACCATGGAGAAGCTGCAGGTGAGTGAGTCTTTCCTGGCATGGCCAAGAAGGGTGGGGGCAGGGCAGGTTGTTGCGGGGATGTGACCCCGTTATTTTGACTCCAGAGCCGCTTTATGGAGCTCATGCGGGAGAAGGAGTGGGTGGAGAAACTGGAATGTCGCTGCATTCAGCTGTCTGGAGAAACAGGCACCATCAGTGAGCGAGAGGCCGGGGCACGGCCGGCGGAGCTGCAGGGTGGTCAGAGGGGCCCCAGTGTCTGAGCCCTGTCCTCCTGCAGGAAAGTACATCACATCATACCAGAGCCAGAGGTCAGTGCTGAAGACGTGGCACCAGGAGGATGAGTACGTAAGCAGGTTGGCCCAGGACAAGGAGGAGATGAAGGTAGGGTGCGCAACATCTCTGCAGGGGTGGGGGTGGGGGTGGGCGTGGGCATGGACGTGGCAGCTGAGCACCCCTCCCTCCAGGTGACGCTGCTGGAGCTGGTGTTGCAGCTTATGGGCGGCCACAACGAGTGGCATGGCAGATTCCTGGCAGTTGCCCAGAACCCTGCTGATGAGCCCGCTCCAGGGGACCCAGCCCCCCAGGAGATTGGGGCTGCCGACTCGCAGGGTGGTGAGTAGAGCCCTTGGGCAAGGTGTGCTGGCAGGATGAGGGGAGGGCTCACACGGTGCTCTGAGCCCTGCCTCCCCGTCTCCAAAGATCTCCCACAGTGTGGAGCCTGAACAAGAAGAGGCCGGGGAGGGTTCTCCCCACAACAGCCCCACTGCACAGCAGATCATGCGGCTGCTTCATGAGGTGCAGAACCCCCAGGGGCACCCAGGCTTGGGCAGCAACCCCTGCATCCCCATTTTTTACTGGGCTCAGGAGAACAAGGTGAAGATAACAATCATCTAAAAGCCGGCCACTGTCAGCAAAGCCTGGAGAAGTGGGGCCAGAGGGTCTCCCCGACTATGTCCCTGCCACCCCTTCCCAGTTACCCCTTTACCCTTACAGTAGCAAAATAAGACCCCTATCTAATGAGGGAGACAGGTGCAGATGAGGTGAACATCATTGTCATCTAAAAACAGGCCACAAAATTAAAAAAAAAAAGTTATGGAATTAAAAAAAAGTTATGGGAAAAAAAGTTACGGGATAAAGAAAGTTATGGGATTAAAGAAGTTACGAAAAAAGTTGTAAGAAAAAAGTTATGAAAAAAGTTAGTTATGGAAAAAAGTTATGGAAAAGTTATAGAAAAAAAGTTATGGGATTAAAAAATAGTCATGGATAAAAATTTAAAAAATAAAAAATAAAAAGCAGGCTACTGTCAGCAAAGCCTGGAGAAGTGGGCCTGGAGACTCTGCCCCTACCATGTCCCTATCACCCCTTCCCAGTCACCCTTTTACCCTTAGAGTAGCAAGACAAGCCCCTGTCTAATGGGGTGAGACACACAAGTGCAGACCCTTTGCCGCCTTGGCCAGGGCTGAGTCCTTAAATTTCTGGATGATGATGATTGTTATTTAAGAGCTAGAGGCTCAGAGTTTCTTTCGAGGAAGCCTCATGGCCTCTCTGATGGCCTTAATTTCACCAAAGCAATTTTTCCCTCATGGGAGCTCCCATCTTACTCAGAGAGGCAGTTGAGGCAGGACAATGGAGCTAATGTAGACCAGGCGAGGGCACGAGCTGCTGGAGGTGGGTCCCCTTCCTCAGTGTACATATTGTATCTGTGCAACATTTTGTATATTCTGGGGGTAGGGCTGCCCCCTGGGTCATACATAGCGGAGGTTGGAGTTGGCACATGGGGAGGAGGTTCTAATAATTATTTGTGGCTGGGAAACTTATTTGATAGCATATGGCAGAGGAAGGAGGCAGGGATGGGGTTGTGGCTCCATGGTGATGAGACTCCTGTTTATTTTGCTTTTTATTTAGGAATAAATAGCTTTTGGCCATACTGCTCAGCCTGGTGTGTTCCTGTTTCCTTCACTGGCTCCTGGAGTTTGTGCCACTGAACGGGGAGCG
Source organism: Macaca fascicularis (assembly GCF_037993035.2). Classification (NCBI taxonomy): domain Eukaryota; kingdom Metazoa; phylum Chordata; class Mammalia; order Primates; family Cercopithecidae; genus Macaca; species Macaca fascicularis. The sequence continues at coordinate 38,758,635 of NC_088381.1, read as the reverse complement.
CCAGAGTATCTGAACATGTCCAACCGGGCTGATGGGGACCTTCCAGGCCTGTTACCTGTATGCTGCCTGGTGACACCTGGGGGATTCCACGGGGACTGCCGTGGTGCCTGTGGGGCACAGTTCAGCCCTGACAGCCAACAGGCTCAGAAGCCTGATCTACCGGTGGCTGGGAAGGCAGGTACCAGCACCCAAGGGCACTGACTTCCATCCAGCCCAGGCGTCTTCCATTCCATCCTCCTCCCTCCCTTGCCTGTCTGTGCCTGGTGGCCTGTTTTTTCTGTCCCTCCAGAGTGCCAGCTGCCCTGCAGGCTTCCTCCAGGCTGAGTTAATGGCCCTGCGCCCTTGTGGCGAGAACCAGCTTCACAGGATGAGCCAGCTAAGCTCCAGGGGCTTTCCAGGAAAAGTGTCCCTTGGAAAGGATGTGGCCTTTTCACTGCTCCCAACAACACTCTGTTAATAATGGCTTGGCCCTTCCCCTCCCCTGAGTTCCACAGAAAACACAGCTAGCAGAGGACGCATTTCCCGTCATTCAGGATGGGTTTGATTATCAGCCGAGGGACAGCAGGACTGGTAGAGACTGTCAGGCCACATGGCTGCCTGCACAGTACACCCATGCTTGGCAGGGGACTGAAGGGATGGCGGGGGCTGGCTGTCCACAGGCCGGGCATGACAGGGAGGCCTCACTGGAGGTGGCACACTTTGGAGGGGCAACGTTCCTGTTGGCTACTGAACTCTTCCTTTGGGCAATAAGTTGAATGTCAAAATGAGGAACTATGGGTCATTTACCTTGATGTGATATACCTGGCTCCTTGCCAAAGGATACCTTACTTTTGGTTTTGCTAAGGGAAGAGGAGACAAAACATGAAAGCACTTGTTGACTAAAAGGAAGTCTTGAAAAATGCTTCAGCATTGAAAAGAGAAATGGAAAAACTAGAAAAGAAACCATACTTCCCAGAAGCTCAAGAGAAAATGTCCCCTCTTTCCATATGGCCCACAGATGCCAACTGTGGGAGAGGGTGGCATGTTTAAAAACAGGCAGAATAAGAACCTATTCACAAGCCAGAGATTTGGAAGTGACATTAGCTACCCCTCTCCAGATATAGGGGAAAGTACAGATCCTTGGAAACCCTAGACCTCAGTTTATATTACTGGATTCTCTTTTGAGCAGCAGCTTGGAAAGGCAAAGATGGGGAAGATTTTTAACTTCACTTCCTATGAATTATGCAGCTTCTTGCTAAGCATGGTTGAGAGTTTATTTGGGCAGGAGAGATTATGTGCAGGAACCTAAGAGGAGCCTGCTCTGAAGAATGCTGTCAGCATCAAAAGGGGCGGAGGAGGAGCTGGAATACAACACCCAAACTCCACAGACTCCAGGGCACATCTTGGGAGAGGTTCCAAATGTGGGCCCTAGTGATGCCATCTGCAGCAGAGAGAGCAAGTTCCAAAGAAGATGGGACAAGGTGCCGTAATTTGATGGTGAAATATCTTTATCAAATTTTGATAATAGTATATAACTCTGTATGTATTAATTTCATTAATATGTATTTCAGGAAAAGTGGATAAAATCTAATAATCTCTTCCACAATATGTGTATATAAGTGAGTGAGGATGCCGCAACTGCCTACCTAGCAATCCTAAATTATCCAACTAGCACTCAGGGGAGCTGTAAACTTTAAGGGTCTATATATTTAACCACTACTCAGGTCACTGGGCTCCCTAGCCCAAGTATAGTTTCAGCCAATCTGGCAGCATGGACCCAAATTCGGGGTGATCAAAATCAGTCTTCCTCTGATACATACACAGAATACCCCACCCACCCCAGCCTTGCACCCAACTACAGCCCAACTTTCAAGTTCATTATCGTGATCCCTGCCCTTTGGAGAGCATCACATAATTCACAAGTAGCTGATTGAAGAGCAGGGAGTTGGTTTCATTCATCTTTTTCCTCTTTATTTCTAGCCTACTGCATGGTGTGGTCAGGCTCTGAACACTTATTATGGAATAAAGGAGAAAGGGGAGAAGAGGGAGAGAGTTGGAAGACAGCTAAAATATGCTTGTGTCTAAACAATGAAAAGGAGAGAGAATACTGCAAGATGACTCTTTCCCCTCTTGAAGCCCTCTTACTAACCTCATGCCTTTTTCTTTCCTTATTCTTGCCCTTATCCTTCTTCCAGTGACCCATTCTCTCTCCACTTTTGATGTCACTGATCTTTTCCTGTTTGGGGCCTTATTTCTACCCCTATTTGCTTGCAAGACTATCTACCTTTCTTTTTCTCATTCTCTGCGTATCTCATCTGTTTGTCTGATTTTTACAAATTTGATCTCTTATTCTGTCATCTGATAACTTTTTTCTTTTAAGAAGGAATGGCAGGGCCTCAGGAGAGCCAACGGGTAAAAGAGTAGATAAGAGAAAGAGCATCATCTAATGTTTCCCACAGGGGCAGGGCCCATTCATCCCTTCTCCCCATGCTTTGTCCCAGTAGGTCAGAAGTGGTCAGTCAAGGGTATCCTATCTCATCTCTCTCTGGGCTCCTTTGAGTTGTCCTCCTGACCTACTACCTACTGTTACCATCAACATGGAAGCTAACCCTTTCAGGCACTACCCAGTTTCTGTTGTTAACTGATCTACCTCAAAGAGGCAGTCCCAGGCCCTAATTTTGAGCAGCAGTGAAGACATACATTCTACAAAAGTCAAGAGAACTCCATGTTTTTCCCACAGTTTGCTTCCCCAGAAAACTGACACCTGAGAACTCCATATACCCAAATCTAGTCTTGGTTCGGAGGTTTCTAGGCAACTTCCTAACACATGCACAGAGGCTACCTCTAAGGGGTGAATCCTAGTTTCATCTCCCAAGTCCAGCTTCACCCTAAGATCAGCTCCACTAACTCTAAAGAACCTTATGGTACAGGAGCTATTTCTCATTCATCTTAGAACCATGGATTCTCTGTTTGAATAATAAAATAACTTCCCTAAAGGCATTAAAATTTAAGTTTATTTTCAAAAGCATTGTAATACGTAGAAAAGTTTAGGGAAGAAGCAGTTGCTTGCTGTACAGAATGAATCTATTGGTGTCATATCTAAGAAAAACCATTGTCAAATCCAAAGTCATGAAGATTTACCTCTATGTTTTCTTCTAAAACTTTTATGGTTTTAGCTCTTACATTTAGATCATTGATCCATTCTGAGTTCATTGTGTATATAGTGTAAGAGTTCAACTTCATACTTTTGCATGTGGCTGTCTAGTTGTCCAAGCACCATTTGTTGAAAATACTATTCTTTCAACAATATTCGAAATATATTTCAATTCAAAATTCAACAATATGTGTCCAAGCACCATTTGTTGAAAATACTATTCTTTCAAATGGTCTTGGTGTCCTTGTTGAAAATCAGTTGACCCTACTTGTATGGCTTTCATCCTGGACTCTCAATTCTATTCCATTGCTTTATATGTCAATCTTGTGCTAGTACCACACTGTTTTGATTACTGTGGCTTTGTAGTAAGTTTGAAATCAGGAAGTGTTTGAATTCCACTTTTATTCCTCTTTTTCAAGATTTGTTCTATTTGAGGCCCATTTGCAATTCCATATGAATTTTGGGATGAGCTTTTCCATTTCTGCAAAAAAGATCATTGGGGTTTTGATAGGGATTGCATTGAATTTTATTTGTAGATTCTTTAGGATTTTTAAAATATATATTGGGCATTATTGCTATCTTAAAAATATTAAGTCTTCCAGTCCATAAATATGGAATGTTTTTCCATTTATTGGTGTCTTCAATTTCTTTTAGCAGTGTTTTGTAGTTTTCTGTGTATAAATCTTGCACTGCATTGGTTAATTTTAGTCCTAAGTATTTTATTATTTTTGATGCTATTACAAATGAAATTCTTAATTTTCTTTTTGGGTTGTCCATTGCTAGTGTATAGAAATAAAACTGATTCTCTGCCTTGTACCCTAACTCTGCTGAGTTAATTTCTTAGCTCTAATAATTTTATTTGTAGATTCTTTAGGATTTTTGTATATATATATATATAGAATCATGTCATCTGTGAATGGTTTTACTTCTTCCTTTTCAATTTGGATGCACTCTCTTTTTCTTGTCTAATTGCTCTGGCTAGAAGTTCTAGTACAATGTTGAATAGCACTGGTGAAAGTGGGCACCCTTGTCTTGTTCCTGATCTTAGAAAAATATTTCAGTCTTTTACTACTGAGTATGATGTTAACTGTAGTTTTTAAAAAATGAATACCCTTTTATCATGTTGAAGAAGTTCCCTTCTACTAGTCATAGTTTTCTGAGTGTTTTTATCACTAAGGGGTATTGGAGCTTGTCAAATGCTTTTCCTGCATCAATTGAAACGATCATGTGGGGCCAGGCACAGTGGCTCATGCCTGTAATCCCACCATTTTGGGAGGCCAAAGCAGGTGAATTGCCTGAGCTCAGGAGTTTGAGACTGGCCTGGCCAACATGGCAAAACCTTGTCTCTACTAAAAGTACAAAAATTAGCTGGGTGTGGTGGTGCGTGCCTGTAGTCCTAACTACTAGGGAGGCTGAGGCCAGAGAATTGCTTGAACCTGGGAGGCAGAGGTTGCAGTGAGCCGAGATCACGCTACTGCACTCTAGCCTGGGTGACAGAATGAGACTGTCTCAAAGAAAAAAAAAAAGATCACGTAGACTTTTTCTCTTCATTCTATTAATGCGGTAAGTATATTATATTATTACATTGATTTTTGTACGTTGAACCACTCTTGCATTCCTGGAATAAATTTCTATATTCTGTTATTGTGCTTTACTGTCTCATCTTTTACATATTTTCTCCTGTCATGTTTATTTCCTGCTATATGTGTACATATTATCTCTGCATTTGTCTTTTTCCACACTTGTCACTCTTAATTACTATTTTGTGTCTCTTTTATTGCTTGCATGTTTGGCTGATTTTCCTAGATAAGCACATTATATTTCACTGTCACAGGCAGACTAGAACCAACTCAGCAATGGAGGGCGGAAGGACTCAAGGCAAAATGTAGTAGTTAACCAATTACAGAGGCAGAACACACTAGCTTAAGTCAAGATGAGGTTGCAATGTCTATTTGTCCCATGCCACAATACCTGTGAATCAAGAATGCTGACCTCCCTGGAATCTTCTTAAGATTCTGCCCTAGAGAATGGGGAAAAGAGCTACCATCCTTAGGGTATTGATATGAACTATTGAGAGGCTCCTTGACCAATGGGAGCATGTCTCTGTGACAGCATTTTGGGAATTTAAGGAGCATCAGGAAAGCCTCACTTTGTTAAAGAGGTAAGTAAACTAAACCCTGCTAATAATGCATTTGAGTATACCAGCTTCATATCCTTAGGTGAAGAGCCTGGACCTTCTTAAACATTAAACACTCTGGGATAGAAATGATCAGATCTTTATGTCTACATGAGTACGTTGTGAGAAGAAGGAGAGACAGAAGAGGAAGGTCAGAGGTACAGGGGAAGAGATTCTTTTTTTTTTTTTTTTTTTTTTTTTTTTTTTTTGAGACGGAGTCTCGCTCTGTCGGCCAGGCTGGAGTGCAGTGGCCGGATCTCAGCTCACTGCAAGCTCCGCCTCCCGGGTTCACGCCATTCTCCTGCCTCAGCCTCCCGAGTAGCTGGGACTACAGGCGCCCGCCACCTCGCCCGGCTAGTTTTTTGTATTTTTTTAAGTAGAGACGAGGTTTCACCGGGTTAGCCAGGATGGTCTCGATCTCCTGACCTCGTGATCCACCCGTCTCGGCCTCCCAAAGTGCTGGGATTACAGGCTTGAGCCACCGCGCCCGGCCGAGATTCTTTAAAAAGGGCAAAACGTGCACAAAATGTAGGTCGAGAGAACTATAAACAAACTTCCCCATTGTACAAACGAGCCCAGGGTGAATTCTGAGAGGGGGATCCAAGCAAACAGTGAATTTGCCTTCTACAATTAGGATGCGAATTCCCCTTAAAAAAGGTGTATGCTCAGACATGCGTAGCACAAGTCATAAGACACAGGATTCAGAAAAGACACTAGAAAAATCTGTCTTCCAAATGATGTTTAGTTTTCTGGTTCTAGCTATGCTACATTAAGGCTTTCCCAGTCTCCATCAGCAGGGGAAGGAGTATAAGGCATTGTTGCCAGTCTGAATTCCTGATGTGCAGCCCCCAGCTCTGAACCTTTCAACATAAACCCATCAAGGAGTGTGTTTCTGGTCCCAATCCTGGATCCTACAGATTTGACTGCTATGAGGTCTCCCTGTCCCTTATTTTTTTCCCTAAAATCTGATTTTGGTCTTACTGCAAACCCTTGAATTCTCATAAGATAGATGTATCAGGGAAATTCTAACTCCTAAACCTAAACAAAATAACTGTAAAAAATACCAGAAGAATTGTATTTCAATCAAGTTTTCTTATTTTAAATTGCTATAATGTATTTATTTTTTATTTTTTAACTTTGAAGTTCAAGGGTACGTGTGCAAGTTTGTTACATAGGTAAACTTGTGTTGTGGGGGTTTGTTGTACAGATTTTTTTTTTTTTTTTTTGGTCAGCCAGGTATAGAACCCGTATACCCATATTCCTGATCCTCTCCCTCCTCCCACCCCAACCCTCCAATAGGCTTCAGTATGTGTTGTTTTTCTGTATGTGTCCATGTATTTTCATCATTTAGCTCCCACTTGTGAGAACATGTGGTGTTAGGTTTTCTGTTCCTGCATTAGTTTGCTAAGGATAATGGCCTCCAGCTCCATCCATGTTCCTGCAAAGGGCATGATCTCATTCTTTTTTATGGCTGCATAGTATTCCATGGTGTATATATATGTACCACATTTTCTTGATTTAGTCTGTCACTGGTGGGCATTTAGATTGATTCCATGTCTTTGCTATTGTGAATAGTGCTGCAATGAACATATGCGTGCGTGTATCTATAACAGAATGATTTAGAGTCCTCTTGGTATATACCCAGTGATAGCATTGCTGGATCAAATGGTATATCTGTCTTTAGGTCTTTGAGGAATTGCCACACTGTCTTTCACAATGGTTGAACTAATTTACACTCCCACCAATAGTGTATAAGCATTCTTTTCTCTACAACCTTTCCAACAACGTCTCTTATTTTTTGACTTTTTCCTAATAGCCATTAAATTGCCTTTAACTCCTAATTTCCAGCCATTCCTTGTCTGATTTTAGGTGACAGAGCTGCTGACAATTAGATTTGCCCCAAGGATGACTCCAGTGATAAACGCCATAATGGCTCCGTCTTTGCCCAGCCATTTTGCCAACCAGGAGAATGAACATTCATCCCTCCAGGGACAGGTAGGGAAACCAGTAGGAATCCCACTCCATCAGTGTGATCTTCAGGTGGGAAGGGGAGCGGTTGAGTCCCTGCACTGCAGGTGGAGGCGCACCTCCAGAGCTCATCGTGGGGGAATAGCCTAGCCTTAAAAAAACTATTCATACACAATTTTCAAGCTTGTTTAATGTCAGTATGATTCTAGATCCTTCTGGATGATTGATATTGGAGATGCAGTAGAAAGGGATAGCCCTGAGTACCGAAGAGGTGGGAAGAGGGTACTGCAAGAATACAGTCCCCCATTTCACAAGCTGATCTTCTGATTTTTATTGACTGATTGATTGAAATGGGGTCTTGCTCTGTTGCCCAGGCTGGAGTGCAGTGGCACAATCATAGCTTATTGGAGTCTCAACTCCCTGGGCTCAAGCAAGCCTTTTGTGTCAGCCTCCCAAGTCCCCAGGCTGCTCTCAAAGTCCTGGGGTGAAGCAATCCTGCCTCAGCCTCCCAAAGTGCTAGGATGGCAGGCGTGAGCCACCGAGCCCAGCCCTATACTGAGGACACTGAGAGGAGGCTCCCAGTCATGCAGGGCGGAAGCTACCAACCAGAGGAATCCCACCCTAAGGCAGCCAGGTCCAAGATCTGTTTCTATCAGGTCATGGAGAGACTGTGAGTTTAGGAGTAGGGGTGAGGTTGAGTGGTGTCAGGTTTCAGAAGTAACTCTAAGACTTTTCTCCATTTTAAGTCTGCTTGGGAGCATTTCTGTTCATTTCCCTACAGCAAAGCCACTCAGCAGCACCTACACTGTTTCAGGTCACTTAAATGGTACCCAAGGTCAGGGCTGGATTTTAACTTTTTAACTGGATTAGAAAGGAAGGCTAGTTGGGAGCACATCAGCTAGTACTCACCAGAAGCAACGTGTGCAGAAAAGAGTTAACATAGTAGGCTTGAGACTGCTATCCTTGAAAAGGATACCTTGGCTGCTATCTGGGAACTTGGGTTTAGGGTTCCACACTTTTAGGGGTCGAGCTGAGTGGGAGAGAAGAAGGAGAAAAACAATTTTCTATTATTTGGTCCCAATATATCCTTGTCTCTTTCCATTTCCGCTCCTTTCAGACACAACCCTTAAACTACTTTTCTCATATCTCGTTTTTCTTCTCTCAGAATTATAGAAAGAGATTATTTCTAAAGAAGCTCACCAGCTGTACCAGAGATGCCTATATAGTCTGTTTGAATGACTCTATTGGGCTATATTTTCTGTTTGAATGACCATCTTCCAGTTGATAGCAGTGCTCTTCTTGTCTGCTCATTTCTGATGCTGTGAGTTTTGATTTGTGTCTTCACTGCCTTCTTTTCATCTTTTTTTCAGATTCGTCTCTCCCCTTTCCCTCTGCTATGGTATCCATCTACATTTTTTGTTTGTTCTGAAGCTGTTCTTGAATCTGTTTCTGTATTTGTCTCTGACATAATCTCAGCACTTGAATGTTTGTGTGTCTTCCTTTCACAGCTAAATGCATTCAAAGACATCTTTTCTAGGGAGGCCTGGAGAATTAAGCCGTCTGAGTACATGAGCAGAACTACTTCAATCATCTATTTGTGATCAAAGAACAACTTTGTTGTTGTTGTTGTTTCCGGGCTCCAGTGGGTCAGAAATGATTAGATAGTACTCATGTTTGTCAAAATCTGTGCCCCGACCTGGCTGCCTGCAGGCTCTCCTAGATTCTATCAACAAAGACACACTAACATCCTTCAACAAAAAGCTATCAAGAAGTGGTTTCATTACATGTGTGGAGAAAACACAAGTAAGACGACGACGACAACAACAACAACAAAACCCCAAAATTTTAAAAACCAGAAAAAAAATAGAAAAAGGTGTTTTCAAGCCCCACAGCTGACCACTACTAAGAGTCAATATTTCCAAAGCCCACTATTTTGATGAAATACTTGGAAGCTCCCTGGCCTCTCCTTTTTGACCGGTCTCTTTGGCAGCTGAGACACAGCCAATGGTATTAAAACAAAGCAACAGTGACCTTCCTCCCCACCTCCTACCCTTGCTGCAAAGGCAGAGCCCAGTACCCTAATACACACGTGCGACTGACTCAGCCCCAAAAGGTTGTCCATCACTCCTGGCAGTGTTTCCAGGGCTTCCAGACAGGGCTCCAAGGCTTCCAGGGAGGGTTTCTCCAAGGATTTCAGCAGGGGCTCCAAGACTTCCTTTGAGAGGTTTTAAACAGTTTATGTTAAGATTTCAAGGAGTCCCTTGCAGGAGCTATGAGACTTATCAAGGTTTCCAAATTTCCACTTATAGGCCCCAGTGGAGGCCATAGATTTATTCTGCGGGCTTTTAGATATTTTGGGCAGCAGCTTCTAGCACTGTCTTCTTCTTCAAGGTCTCAGGGAGTAGCTGATCATTATTAATCAGGGAGGCTTCTAGAGGATCCTGTCAGCATATGCTTTCCTCAGCCCCCTCTTTTCATTCAGTCATTCAGCAGACATTTAAAGGGTACTATATTCTAGGCATTGGGCTGGGTCAAACTTATGCCACACAGCATCAGCCTCAAAGAGCTCACAGACATGGCTGCTCCCAGGACTCTCCTGCTGGAGGGGGCTGCCACCATGGGTTGCTGTCTTCAGCTCCCACAAGGCCCCTCATCTATAAAGCCTTGCTTCCCTGCCAGGTGGAACAGCTCAGGGTTCATCTTTCAGTTCTGTGACTGTGCAGCAGTTAGTCTTAGAGTCCCCAGTGCCAATTTTGTTCCAAGCTCTTTCAAGAAGTTTACTAAAACCTCCTGTGGAGCGGCACTAGGAGACTAAATCTCTGTCACCCCACCAGTGACAGTTCTCAGGCTCTCTGGCCCTTGTTTGGCTACACTCTTTTTTTTTTTTTTTGAGACGGAGTCTCGCTCTGTCACCCAGGCTGGAGTGTAGTGGCGCGATCTCGGCTCACTGGTGCCCGCCACCACGCCCAGCTAATTTTTTGTATTTTTAGTAGAGACGGGGTTTCACTGTGTTAGCCAGGATGGTCTCGATCTCCTGACCTCGTGATCCACCTGCCTTGGCCTCCCAAAGTGCTGGGATTACAAGAGTGAGCCACCATGCCCGGCCTTGGCTACACTCTTGAGGCAATGGTAGGGACCCTAAAAGACCAAGAGTCTGAAAAGGTCTTTTAGCCCTAATGCCAATCCCACCCAGCCACACTTTGCTAACAAAGTAGTCACACTTTCCAAGACTTTTCAAATTTATTCCTGCGAATCAAATTCCATAAGCCACAACTGAATAGGAATATATTCTTTAATGAAACACACCTGGAGCGGGTTTGCCACTCTCTAATAAGTCAGAGAAGCCCTGATGGGGTTTTGGAAAGTACATGACATCACAGTGGGTACCAGGAGAGGGCCATGCCTGGAAAAAAGAGCAATAATAATAACAGCTACCTTGATAGCTGTGCAACAGATAACTGTTGAAGCAGTCTACAAATATTTTCTAGGGAACTCGTTTTACCTGCCCAACGTCCCTATGAGGTAGGTACTATTGTTTCATCCTCACTTTACACTTAAGAAATGGAGAAACTGAGATTGTAAGTAACTTGTTCAATGTCACACAGCTGGTATAATAGCAAGGCTTGAACCCTGGCAGTCTGGCCAGAGACTCTGAGCTCTAATGCCTGCACCTCTCCAAGGTGACTGGAAATGTCTCTTACAATACTTCCATTTCCTGTCAGATTTCTTTTTTTTCTTCCTTTCAAATTTTCTTCCATGATACTGGTTCAGCTACTGAAGACCACTTTTGGTCCTGGAGAGAAGGGACAGGAGGGCTTATTGTTCCTTCCCTCAATGTTCCTGAAACAAAATTTTCTCTCTACTTTTCCACCCCGGCCCATTTAGTCAACCCTTCTAATTGGGCCTTACTCTGTTTCCCCCTCTCAAAATATGAATCCTTGCAGACATCTTTCTTACCTTCTCTCGAAGCTGAGAATGGAGGGAGAGGACTGGTCTGCCAAGGGAGCCAACCCTAAGGCCAGAGAAGGGAGCCCCTGGGTGCTCAGCGGGGTCTGAGCCTCAGTGTCTGAATCTGCCTGTGTGACTCTGGCGTCTTGGGGGGCTCTCTGACACCCTCTCCCTTGCCCTCTCCTGTTAGATCCCTTGTCTTTCACGGCTCTCTTCTCTGTTACTGTCTCCTGGCCTGTTTGTCTCTCCACCCATCTGCCCACCATCCATGTCCACCTTTTTGCTGCTGGAGTTGCTTTTTGGGGCCTGGCTTTCCTTCTTTCACCATCTCCTTGTCTCTGGACGCTTCTCAGTTTATTCTTTCTGGATGTATCTTGCTGAGGATGTGTCTGCGTCTGATTCTAGCCTATTTTTTTTCTAAAAGGCTAATCCTCATGACCCCAGGATAAAATCCATTCTTTTGTAACATGGTGTGAAGGCCCTTGCATCTGTCTTCACTTCTGCTCTTGCCACTGCTGCCCTGTAAGGCAGTGCTGCAGCCATAAGGAACTTAATTTTTTCCCTAAATGTGCTCCATCCCTCACAGGTTCTGTTCCCTCCACCGGAAAGACTTTGCCATGCCAAACCTGCTATTCAGCTAACTCCCACTCATTTTCAAGCCTCAGACACAGCTTCCTCTAGGAAAACAGCCCCTGGCCCAGGTGTGTCTTGCGTGTGCTTCCAGCCCATATTGCTGTGAAAGCGATGGTCATGTGTATTGAATTTGCCTATTTACTTACTGTGTCTCCCCCGTTGCACTTTGCTCTTTGAAGGCAAAGAATGACCTTCCTTCAAGAGAACATAGTGAGAAGACTGCTTTTGGCGTCATTCCTTATCAACTGTTCTCTCCCCACATCATCCTCTGAAATGTTGGCTCTTTTCTGCCTGATTTGGGGATTCTACAAGCCCAAATACTAATGCTTCCTCCTCCAAGTCCCAAGAAACACCCTTGAGGGTATTTCTTCTAAAACTTCTCATGTCAGTCTATTTTTTTAAATCATGGAAGAAGGTGAGATTGAGTAGGAGTTTCATGGGGGTCCTTCCGATAACCATCTTGGTGGCTCCACTTACAGGCAGGAAACCTAGATAAAATCAATCATATATCGATAACCCTTACCCATGTTCAATATAAACTTCAAGCATTTTTCAAAGGGAGGCATAATATCTCATTCACAAAAAATTTGTTGAAATGTTTCTTTCATGTATATCTACATATGTGTATATATGTGTGCGTATGTATGTGTGTATACATGTGTACAGATTAGTGACCTATAGATAGCTCTACAAAAGGAGGCTTTATTCATATGTAAGCATAGGATAGGGATGTAGAATGAGTCCTGGATGACAGACAGCACCTTGAACCTGGCTTTTCTGGCTGCATCTGAGAAATTGTGAGTTAGGGCCATGGGCTGGGTTCTGAGAGGACCTAATCAGTTCCAAGTACCTTAAAATCCAAGCTGTGAAGTTTATATATTCTTCTAAAGAAAAATGTCTCCTTTAGTAGTGGTAGCCAAAGAAAAACTACATTTTTGCCTGGCAGAAGTGATAGCCTATTACTCCACCTGTAGTACCTGCTTGTTGAATGAATAGTTGAACGTTGCCCAGCCAATTCGTATATCATTGTTTCCTTGCGTGTTCCCCAATCCTAGAGAGGGCTTGAGCCTTTGATATGCTTTGGATGTTTGTCCCCCTCAAATCTCACATTGAAATGTGCTCCCCAATGTCGGATGTGTGGTCTAGCGGGAGGTGTTTGGGTCATGGAGTCAGAATCCTCATGAATGGCTTGGTGCTGTCCTCGTGGTAATGTGTGAGTTCCCACTCCGAGTTCATGTGAGATCTGGTTGATGGAAAGAGCCTGGCACCTCCTCCCTCTCTCTTGCTCACACTCTCACCATGTGCTATGCTGGCTCCTCCTGAGCCTTCCACCATGAGTAAAAGCTTCCTGAGGCTATCACCGGAAGCAGATGCTGGCAGCATGATTCTTGTACAGTCTGCAGAACTGTGAGCCAAATAAACCTCTTTTCTCTATTAATTACTGAGTCTCAGGTACTTCTTCATAGCAACACGAATTGACTAACACAGCCCTGTACTTTTTCATGAACTGACTAACACAGCCCTGTACTTTTTCATGAACTGACTAACACAGCTCTGTACTTTTTCAAGTTTCTATTGCTGGCTTCACCACCACCAACTAGAGCCTCCAGCAGGGCTCACCCTGCCCTGGTCTCTCTCCTGGCAAAGTCAGCTTCCCGCAGCTGATCCTATACCAGTTCTCCAGGCAGACAAAAGCTCAGAATTACCCTCTCCGTTCTGCACACAGCAGTGCCCAGGACAGTCCTGTGCTTTAAGCCCTTCTTCATACAGTAGCTCTCTTGAGGAACTTATGCAACATTGGCGAGATAAGACTCTCACAGCAGTCTCCCTTTCAATGATTTTGTTAGCTGTTTTAGACATTTACATTGAAATTCTAAGATTATTTTGTCGAATTTTGAAACAACAAACAAAAGGGATCCTTTAGAAGGTATTTGTAAATCTCCCACTGAATTGCGATACAGAGAGAGAGAGAGAGAGAGAGACAGGGTTTTGCTCTGTCACCCAGGATGGAGTGCAGTGGTGCAATCACAACTCACTATAACCTTGAACTCCTGGGCTCAAGTGATCGTTCCACCCCAGCCTCCAAAGTAGTTAATTTTTTAAAGTAAATTTTTTTTTTTTTTGTAGAGACAGGATCTCACTGTGTTGCCCAGGTTGATCTCACACTCCTGGCCTCAAGCGATTTTCCAACCTCGGCTTCCCAAAGTGCTGGGATTATAGGCGTGAGCCACCCTCCCCAGCCTGAGTTGTGTTTTTAAAATCAAGGTTCTCTTTGCATGTCTAATAGTTTTTGCTTATTAAAACACATAGGTGCTGGATTGTGTAGTGTGTCTGTTTTTTACATAATTTATTCAATCTAGCCTAATAAAATACTGCTACTACTATTTCTGCGTGTGTGTGTGTATTTGGATTTGTCAGCTACTTTATTTTCAACTCCTTTGGAAGCATTTTGTTTTAAGTATATTTCTTGTTCAACAATATATTAAATAACATATGGGAAAAAACAAAACCCAATAACGTAGTCTCTCTTAATTAAAAAATTCAACCCATTCACATTTCATAAAATAATTGTTATACTCCCTTTTATTTTTTTCATCTTATTTTATGTTTACCATTTATTTATATCCTTTTTTAAATTTTCCTTTTCCACTTATTCTCCCCTGTGTCCCCTGTTGATTTAGAAATTCTACTCTATTTTTCCATTCTGCTCATAATTACCTCCCAGTTTGTAACACTCATGATCAGACACGTATTTCTTTACTAGTAAATAAAAAGGCATATTCCTCTACATGCCCCCTGCCGCACACACACAAATTCCACAATAGTCACAGAGAGACACATGTCCCATGTTTATGTCCAGCTACTCAGGCACACCTGTTTGGGGGCCAAACAAGCATAGTGGGCTCAGACCTGAGAATGGGACTCCAGGGGCCCAAAGTCCCTGTCTCCATTGATAGGCTAGCTCTGACAATCCCCAGTTACTGATACTCAAAACCCCATTTTTAAAGCTGGAGCTGTCTCTCTCAGACTTAATACACCTGTCATCAGACCTCTCAGAAAAGGTCAGATGGGGACAGATTTGGGAGTGAGAGGATAAAGGGGTGCCCCAGGGCATGGGGGAGAAGGGTATAAGAAATAGTGAAATGTGCCCAAGAGAAGTTGAGGGATGATGTTTGACTGTAGGGCCACTCTGCCTGGTAGGAGTGTCCCTCAGCAGGTACAGAAGCTCTCCAACGCCAAAGCCTGGTGAGGCGCTGTGTCCTGGACATGCATGGGAGAAGAGAAAAGGCAAGACAGGGAAGAGTGCCCTGAAGGGTCACAGCAGGGAAAGGAGGAGAGGGCGCGGTGGGGGATATGGTCGGCATGGAGGGTGGATGAAGAGCCCCTGCTATAGAGGCAGGGCTTCAGGCAGAGGTCCCAGACAGACTGGGCTTCCAGACTGGGGCCTTCTTGTTGTGGAGGAGGTGGGATTTGGACTAGGGAGGAGCGGACAGTAGCCCGGGGTCTTGTGACTCAAGTATTTCCTCTTAGGGAGTGTAGAAGCACGTGGAGACAGGTCAGAATGGGATTGGGAATGGGAGGGCCTCTTATATTTGGCCCTCAGCTGGGCACTCCTTAGGAGGTTGGGTCACAGCCTGAGCAAGACACTCCATGCCCTCTGGGTGAAGGTGGACTCCAGCTCTGGACAGACTCCTCCAGAGACCTGGGACCCTGGACCCCAGCACACCTGAACGGGCTGTAAGGGTCAGGAACACCCATCCTTCCTCACAGTCTGCAAAGGGCCCTTTGGAAAGGAAAACATCCTAGCTCCACTCCCTCATACTTGAGTCCAGGAGGAGTCCAGGAATCAGAAGATAATAGGACTTGTACTAAAGGGAGCTAGAGGAATCCAGGCTGGATGCTGGTGGAAAAGCAGGAGGAGCACTGCTAGCTCTCATTAGCTGAGCATTGACCTCGACAGGTGCTGTGACGTCATCACTAACGTGGAGATGAAAAACCAGAGGCTCTGAATTTAGATTGCTTTCCCAGGGTCGCACACCTAATAGGTGGGAGAGCTTACACAAAAGCTGTCTCTTTCTGATTTCAAAGCCGAATGTCTCAACTTCTACACCCTCCACAATTATTTTGAATACTTTAGCAGCTTTCATTTGGAGTCTGGCCTTACACTTATTATTGAATGGGAAAGGTGACCAAGGAAAGAACAGAATAGAGAGGACTGAAGAGAATAAGGGTGGGGGGAGCCCTTTGTGACTCGGGGCAGTGCCTCCCAGTTCACTTCTATACCTGCTTTCCTCATACACACACGTGTGCAGCTTTGGTTGATCACTCGGTTGGAGAGGTATTAAATAATCAATTAGGTTCCTCTTCCTCCCAAACCATGGAAGAACCCCCACCCACCCTGTCCACATCAGTCCCCCTCAGCTTCCCCTAAGCTTCCATGCCCCTCTCGCTTTCTGTCAGAACTGCACTGTGTGGAAAAGGCCTGCGGGCATTAGGAGGGGCCCCAGAAGAGCAGACAGACTTAATTAGATTGTCAAAGGGCTTGGTCTGTTCTTCCCCATTTCCACAATCTCAGAAGAGCAGACACACTTAATTAGATTGTCAAAGGGCTTGGTCTGTTCTTCCCCGTTTCCACAATCTCTTCATATCTCTGCCCACCTTAAAATTAAAAATAAATTTAAAAATCTGGGCTGGGGGCAGTGGCTCACGCCTGTCATCCCAGCACTTTCAGAGTCCAAGGCTGGCGCATCACTTGAGGTCAGGAGTTCAAGACCAGCCTGGCTAACAGGGCAAAACCCCATCTCTACTAAAAATACGAAAATTAGCCAGGTGTGGTGGTGGTGGGCACCTGTAATCCCAGCTACGCGGGAGGCTAAGGCAGGAGAATTGCTTGAACCTGGGAGGCGGAGGTTGCAGTGAGCCGAGATCACACCAGTGCACTCCAGCCTGGGCGACAGAGTGAGACTTCATCTCAAAAAAAAAAAAAAAACCTACTATGCGAAAAATACAAAAAAAAAAAAAAAAAAAAAGAAGACAATGCAAAACTCTCATGTCATCTATCACACATAAACTGTCACCATTTGGTCATATCTCTCCCTCTGCCCTGCGAAAGGATAAGTGTAAGAAACAAAGTTTAATTGTTGCCTTGTTGGGTGATTATAAAACCAGTGAAGTTTTTGTAAATAACTTGTTAAGTTGTGTAGTATATGTTGTGTCTGCTGTTTAAGTCATTGAAGTCTTCAAAGAACTCTACTTTGTGATTGTAATTTAAATAATGTAGGGATATTTATAATTAAACGAGGAATTAATGAGTAGATGTTCAATTAAAAATGCGTTTAGAGATAGTATCAGATGTGTGAGTATAATAAATTGAGCACAAAACAATACAAATAGTGGTGAGTATGGCTTCCTGGTGCAAAAAAGCCTTTGGACCTGTGAAGAGTTTCAACATAAAGGCTAAGAGGCAGGGGAGATACAGCAGAGAAGACATGAGAAAGACCTAAGAGGCGCTAGAAGCAAGGGGACGACAGGCAACCGGATGCCCCAGGCGCTTCAGAACAAGCTGCCTCCTGCGGAGGCGGCAGGAGAGCCAAGTGGGCTCAGCCCCGGATGGCTGAGGGGACACCTAGAGGGTTCCAAGCAGGGGCAGGACAGGCCCGGTAGCAGGACCTCTTGAGTAAGGGGAGAGGGACAGGGAGATGGCTTTACTTCCGAGGAGCGCTGCGCGGGGAGAGACCGGCACCCCGGTCATGGTGACTTTGGACACTGTCCAAAGTCACGGGAAGACATGCAACTGGAAGGGGGACAGGGGAGGAGGGTCCCGGGAACAGCATGCCTCGCTGGGCCCAGGCTCGGGCGAATCTCAGGGCATCCATGCGCCCGTGTTTATACCCTACGGCCGTGCGTGGAGCTCGGGGCCACCGCCGAAGCCCCCCAGGCAGGGCAGGGGAGAGCAGGGCAGGGCGCCCGGGGCTGGGGCTCCTCCCTGCACCCCGCCACGGAGGAGGGGCTCAGGGCGCCCGCCTCCCCTGACTCAGCGCCCAGCGGGGGCCCTGGCGCAGCCGAGGAAAGCCCGTTAGCCCCGGAAGCCCCTGGCGGCGGGCGCGGGAGACCCCTCTGGCAGCCGTTAAAGGGCGTTGCGTTCCCGCCCCGCGTCCTCCTTCCGTTAGGGTTGGATGGTGGGGGCTGGTTTTTATTTAGCAGGTGCCCCTATGCAGGAGGACGGCCACTGGAGCTCTGGAGAGTGGGACATCCCCAAACCTAAACTGTTAACTGAGACCTGGAACTGTAGCAGAGTCATATATTCTTCCTCTTCTTCTTCTTCTTCTTTTTTTTTTTTTAAGACGGAGTTTGGTTCTTGTTGCCCAGGCTGGAGTACAATGGCGCCATCTCAGCTCACTGCAACCTCCGCCTCCCCCGTTCAAGTGATTCTCCTGCCTCAGCTTCCCGAGTAGCTGGGGTTACAGGCATGCGCCGCCACGCCTGGCTAATTTTTTTTGTATTTTTATTAGAGACAGGGTTTCACTATGTTGGTCAGGCGAATCGTATATTCTTGTGGTGATAGTGGCCTTAGGAAAAACAAACAAACGAAAAACCCCTTCTTGGATGACGTGAGGGAGAAGCCGCGGAAGCCTTGTTAAATAGTGCATCTGGCCTGTGGGGCGGCTTTTGCATAAACCCCTAGAAAATGTGAAAACTCTGTCAAGGGAAGAAGGGGCTGTACAGTGGATGTTAAGTTGGGTGAAGTTTACGGTTCCATCCGTAAATACTGAGCTTCAGCTGCCAACCTCGCAGGCCACTGTTCTTCAGCTCAAAGCTGAGGATTTTGGATCAGATTTTCTGACGAGAGGGGAGCAGACATGCTTCCTGCTCTTTAAGCGATCTCCCTGGGATCCTAGTCATCCATCTAGTGAAGTCAAGAACCCATTAGGGTTCCACCGACCCAGCCTTTTTGTGCCCAATTCACAGATTCTGCCAAGTCAGACAAGCCTAGGGGCTTCTACCACACACGACATACCTATTTTCTTTCTATTCCTTTCTTTTCCCTATCAAAGTCCTCTCAGGCTCTCATAATGATACAAACATGGATTTTACCATCCTCTATTAGACAGGAAAGACAATTCTTGAAATGACTTTTAAGTCACTTTAATGTCATTAGATAAGTCATTTAACAAGCGTGTTATTAAGTTTAAAAAATTAAAAGACTCTGGCCTTTGGTGACTTCCCTCCCTGGTGGGGCACTATACTTTGCTCTGTAGCTGTTGCAGCCTTTTTCTGGCCTGCAGGTTAAGTTGGGTGTGTGAGCTGCGCAAAAGCTCTATAGTCTGTTAATGAAGCAAACGCTGTGGGCCTGACTTGGAAATGCATCTGGATGTGGACTCACCCAAGTTGCTGGGCATCGTGGGATAGCAGGAGAGTGTTTTTCCTGAGACCAGAACCGGGAAAGTGAGAAAGGTTCCTGGCAACAGGGAACCTGAACGAAGGACGGACTTCCTTTACAATTTTGGGGAAGGGCGAGGGTTTGTTCTTAAAGCCCATTTTTAGAATAGGTTAAACCTATATACAAATAGTAGCATTCATGGTGGCAGTAATTAGAGAAGATTCATCACAGTTGTTGGGAACCTAAAGGAAACGAGAGCGGGGATGGGCAAGCCTGGAATTAGAAAAAATATGACCTCTTCCTTTCTCCTGAATTTTAGCACCTCGTCACTATAAGCAGTCCTGGAATTCAGGAACAGTGTTACAGAGATAATTAAACAGTAGTTCAGGTATAATTTTCAAGGCAGTTAAGAATTTGGGATTCAGTCTTGCTGATATTGAATCCCAAATTCAGCACCCTTCAGGGGTGTGGGTCTGGTGAGTGGTGTCAGAGTAGCAGGAATCTTGAGACTGAGGGGTATAGGTGATATTGTTAAGCAGCTACTCGCTGCAAATGGCCTCTCCAAGGTCAGGACACTAGACATGTAATGTCGATTATACAGGAAAGTAGTGTTTGGTGATTTGCTGCTTTGATCTCTCAGCTCTCCCCTCCATTTTAACATCACCAAAATGCCTGAATTTAGGATGTACTATTTGTCCCCACACCCTGAAATCCTGTGCTCTGTGCTGCTGGACTAAGTAGTAAAGAATGTTGGATTCTAGTGGGAACCTGAGGTTGAATTCTCGAGTATCCTACGTGTTGTCCTTTCCTCCAATTGAGAGAGAATCTGAGGAGACCAATGAACTTTTGACCTCAGATCAGAGCTGGAAAGGAGGAGCTTGCAGAGGTATCAGTTCTGTGGGAGGTTGGATTATGACCAGAAAATGGGATAGTGACATGAGGAATGTGGCAGTGGTGTAAAGAATTTTTCTCCTTAGGGTGCTGGTTGAGGGCCTTTGCTGTCACTCCATACGGGGCCTGGAGCTGCCCTTTTGGAGTGATGTGCTGAAAGATGGAGCTCTGTCCTGGGTGAGGATACGGACCTGTGAAAGTGTCGGTTCCTAGGTTGATGGTAATTGGAAGAGCTTTTTGGGTGACTCTGAAGAAGGCTGTTGGGCTAAGGGTAAAAGACCAGCTGTCACGTACAGGCTAAGGGATTCAGGACTCTCTTGAGACTTCTCTTTGGGTGGTAACTGGGATGGTGTTACAGGTGCTGGACAGAAGTCTGAAGTGAGTCAGGGATGGGAGGCTTCCTTTGTGTTCTGTGGCACAATCACAGGCGCAGTGGGAGGGATGGTGTTACTATCCCTCCTCTCCCTGAAGTGCCTTCTGTACAGCTATGGGCTGTCCAGCTGCAACTCACATTGGGCTTTCTCGGCCTTCATACTATGTAGAAAAGGGAGAAAATGTCACTGTGAGAGATTTGGAAAATACATAACACAAAAAAGAAACACTCTTATCCTCAAATAATGAAAAGAAACTGAAGGAAAAAAAATTGTCTAATTTATGGGTTACTTTAGTCCAGGAAGCCTGAGGCCCACAGAATAAATACCCTTGTAGAGAATATATCAGTGTTTAAGTGTAGGTTAAGGGTCTTTGCTGAGGCTGGGGGTGGGACAGAACACAAATCTTCTAGGTTTTTACCCCTTGACGAGAGAGCCTTTCTGGGGGAAGTGCTATTGTACAGGTTTTTGAAAAACTTTTATGCAAAGTACAAAAGAGTTATCAGAATGTGGGCTTCTGAGGGAGTCAGGTTGGTTATATATATAGATTGGGGGTTGTAAAGTAGGCATTGAAAAATAGCTGTGAGTTTCCAGAGTTTAAGGGGAGCAAGGTTGGTAGTTGAGTATTGCGTCCGGGAACCCTTTCCTGCATGGTTGAAGGAATTTGCTCTTGTGGATGCTAACTGGAAGAGGGGAGCTTAAGGTTGCCTGACCAGAGCCCAAAAGAAACTGGAACTAAGGTACTGGCTGGATAGGCCAGCCATAGACACATTTGTGTCTATCCCATAGATGCAAAGCCAGGTGAAGGATACTGGTTCTATTACTCTCATTTCACCAGACATTTTGAGGAATGTTTGATGTATGTGGTCCTGTAATGAGGGACAGTGTTTTAAATTGGATAGCTATCTTTACAAAACAACAGCTTTGCTGTATTTTTCTCACGTGCCATGGGGCAATGAAATCGTTCATTTAATTGCCACAGTCCTGGGACAGCATTTAATTTCTACTGATCTAACCCAGCTCTATGGCCCAAAAAACCATGGCATAATAATGTCATGGAGCTTCCCCATCTTTCTTTGAACAGATGGCCAAAGGAAGGGTTTTAGGGTACCAAGATTATGGCCTGAAATTTTGTGGAGATTTATGGATTGATTAGGATTTCTAACCCTGTTTTTCCCTTCTGAAAGTATTTTTCTGTGACCATTTTGCAAATTTCCCAGCATCTTACTCTTTTAAAAAGCTTGGAAGTTTTCTGGCTCTGATATTTTCCCTTTGGTCTATGTTCTGCCTTTTTCTTAGGTGTTTTTGGCTCTCCTCCCAACTATTAGGTTGGTGCAAAAGTAATAGTGGGTTCAGACCATGAATTTTAAATCATAACTAGGTTCAAACACATCTTTATTAATCAAAATTGGAAACAGTACAATCAACACGTTTTTGCCAACAAGACACAGGTCTATTCCTGTAGTGTAAAAATCTGTGCTTACAGATTTGAGGAACTCTCGGAATGCATTTTCTGCATTCTGTTGGTTGTGGAAGTGTTTTCCCTGCAAAAAGTTGTTGATGCTTGAAGTGGTAGTCAGCTGGGAGGAGGTCAGGTGAATATGGCAGATGAAGCAATGCTTTGTAGCTCAATTCATTCAACCTTTGAAGCGTTTGTTGTGTGACATGTGGTCAGGCCTTGTTGTGGAGAAGAATTGGGCCATTTCTGTTGACTTATGCTGACTGCGATGTGCATCTCATCGATTTGCTGAGCATACTTCTCATATGTAATGGTTTCACCAGGATTCAGAAAGCTGTAGTGGATCAGACCAGCAGCAGACCAACAGTGACCATGACCTTTTTATTTATTTATTTATTTTTTTGGCGTAAGTTTGGCTTTGGGAAGTGCTTTGGAGCTTCTTCTCAGTCCAGCCACTGAGCTGGTCTTTGCCGGTTGTTGTATAAAATGCACTTTTCATTGCACGTCACAATCTGATCAAGAAATGGTTTGTTGTTGTTGGGTAGAATAAGAGAAGACGACACTTTAAAATGATTTTTTTTTATTTTCAGTCAGCTCATGAAGCACCCACTTTTATCAAGCTTTTTCACCTTTCCATTTTGCCTCAAATGCTGAACAACTATAGAATGGCCGACATTGAGTTCTTTGGCAATTTCTTGTGTAGTTGTAAGAGAATCAGCTTTGATGATTGCTCTCAACTGGTCGTTGTCAACTTCTGATAACCAGGTATTACGCTCCTCATTTTCAGGGCTGTTGTCTCCTTTGCAAAACTTCTTGAACCACTTATGCACTGTACGTTCATTAGCAGCTCCTGGGCCAAATGCTTTGTTGATGTTGTGAGTTGTCTCGGCTCCTTTATGACCCACTTTGAACTGGAATAAGAAAATTGCTTGAATTTGCTTTTTGTCTAACATGCTTTCTGTAGTCTAAAATAGACATAAACAAGTAATAAGTCATTAGCAACAAAACATAGTGAGAAATGCCCATTAAAATGATATATAACATAACCACGTTTATTTAAGAATGTATTCCAATATTGAACAGCAAATTCCAACAATGCAAAAACTGCTATTACTTTTGCACTCACTTTAATAATTTTCAGCTGTTCTTTGGGAAGAGGCTAAACAATTTCACAGCTACAGTAAAAACAAAAAACAAAAGACAAACCTGTGTGTCTTGCCACTGATAACATCTGGATCGGTTTTGTTTTCCTTTAAATGGTATTTGGTTTCTGGACCCAAAAGCCCACAGTAGTAATGACATACTTCCTGGTATTCTTGCTTGGGAATAATTCTTGGAGTGTGTAACCATAAATAGCATGATATGCTTCAACCCATAGTCTGTCAGAGTCCCCTTGCCACCATTCAGTTGAAAGACAACTACTAGTTGACAGGGCTTGACAATGAGTTTCCCGTAGGTAGCTCCCGTAGGTAGTCAAAAAGACTCCAGAACTTTTTGAAAATAATTTAGATTTGAAGGCATTTTGAAGAAGAAACCGAGAGCCTATGTTCTAGTCCTGGCACTGCCTTTATTAGCTGTGTGAATTTTGGCAGATCTCCAGATTTCTTTGGGTTGCGGTTTCCTCATGGGTAAAATTGGAATATTAATACCTTCCTCACAGTGTTGTTGGGAGGATTAGATGTGCTCTGTAGTCTGTCATATCACATACATGCTTGCAAATTTTTGTTATAACTTAAAATCCAGTTTTAAATATGCCCTGGCCAAGAAGCTGGGGCACACAGAAAAAAAAAATCAACAAAAGTTTGTCTAAGATCAACCCCTGGGGAGCTCAGAGCCCAGCAGAAAAAGCAGAAAAAGGGTTAATGGGAGTGCTTTTCTGCTCCCCTCATCACTCTGACAGTCTACTGACTGCTAAACTGTTGGGGAACCCTCTGCCCCCGAGACACAGGGCAACACCATCGGTGGCTATTAGAGATTTTCCTGGAAACTGGGAACCGGGTGACCAGCTCGCACAGCTGTGCTGCACCCCTGCCAACCACCCAGACTGGGAGGGCGGTGTCATACCAGTTGTGCATCCCCAGCACCAGTGCCCTGCCCGGAGATCTTCCACTCTGGAGCCATTGCACCACCAGACCACCTGAAAACAACATCACAACCATGCTGAGTTTGGCAAGCACAGACCCGAGGGTCCCTGGGGAGTTATGGGTTCCCTGGAGATCCAACCCTCAGCTTGGACTGCCCCTTGTGGGGATGGAGCATGGCCTGACAAAGCCCACTGGGACAAAGGAAACGTGGGCATAGTGTTGCCAACAGTTGAAGAGGGCTACCGAAGCCCGAGAACAGACGTGGAGAAGGGGGGTCATCTCTCACCCCTGCCCCATTTCGCAGTCCACTGTTCTGGATGCTTCGCAGCTCTTCTCCTGGGGCTTGATGAGCACGTGCTGAAAGAGGGCCTTTTCTGTTCTCCAGCTGCTGTACCCCTGCTGAGGGCCAGTGAGCCCTAAGAGCCTACCTGCTATTTCTCTCAGGTATCATCTATAGGACTGCGCCCTGAATCACACCACCACCACCAATACATGGCTACAACAGACAGCACCCGAAAAAGACACCGCAGGAACCTACCTGCAACCAAGGAGCCTGTACAGAGCCTTGGTCCTCTGAAAGCACCCAGAAATGAAGCCGATTGATCATATACAACATACACCACAGTCAAAACCCCAAGGGAAAAAATGAGAAAAAAGATCAAAATGCCCCATCTGAATGATAGCAAATTAAAAAAAAAAAAAAAAAAGAACCTTCAGCTATTAGCCAGGTATGGTGGCGCATGCCTGCAGTGCCCGCTACTCAGGAGGCTGAGGCAGGAAGATCATTTGAGCTCAGGAGGTGGAGGCTGCAGTGAGCCATGATTGCACCATTGTACACCAGCTTGGAGGACAGAGCAAGATCCCAGTTCTCCAAGCTTACTCTGGGGATTCCTTGGCAGAGAGGGGGGCCTGTTCAGTTTGTTGGAAGCTTCAAATTTTATTTTTGTTTCTCTTTGCCCCTTTTTTGGCCAAGATTTCCTAGAAGCAGCATAGATGGCCACGCTTTTATTTTGTCCCACATTGTTGTCGAGGTGGTGTGGCTTCCTACCCTGGATCCATCCTATCCCTCAGTGGGGTCCCTATGGTCAAGTGACTTAAGAGTCAAAAGACTTAGAGCCTGTTGAACATTCCAGGCCAGAGGGCAATGCAATGGGCAGGCACTCATCAACTCTTCAAACCTTTTAAGCAATATATGAGCCAGGAATCAAAGCCAAAAAGGTTACAAAATTGACTTATCTAAAGTTCTATGCATTGAACTATTGTAATCTTGGTTTTTAGTTAGAATTGCAGCAATTAGCTATATAAACAATAGCAGTTTCCTGAAACTGTTTAAGCTAAGGAACTTTAGAGGCTTGGGTTGTGCCGCAGTGCTTTCTATGGGTCTCTTTAGTAATTTATCCTAGGGTGGCCAATACATTTCTTGTCATATTTTTAGCAGCAGTGAAACTTTATGGTCTGTAGCAATTTGATTCTTGCCCCCTTGAAGGAAATAATTCGCCTGAGGGGGATGAGGCAGAGTGAGAGAATGAGGCAAGTTTTTGAGCAGAAGTGAGAGTTTATCAAAAAGTTTTAGAGCAGGAATAAAAGGAAATAAAGTACACTTGGAAGAGGGCCAAGAGGACAACTTGAGAGATCCAAGTGCCCTGTTTGACTTTTGACTTGGGGTTTTATAAGTTGGCATGCTTCTGGGGTTTTGTTTCTCTGTTTTGATTTTTCCTTGGGGTGGGCTATCCACATGGGCAGTGGCTTGTCAGCACTTGGAAAGCGCCACATGCACAATGTGTTTACTGAAATTGTGCCCATGCTCATTCAAGGCATTTTTCTTTTACCAGTTGAGTGTTCCTAGAGGAAGGTCATATACCAGTTAAACTCTGTCATTTTTCCTCTTAGTGAGCATGCTTGAGCCCACTTGCCCAGCTTCTGCAGTCATATCGGGAAGCTGCTGATCACCAGCGTCAGGTATCTTCTGTCTATTGGGAGACTGCCTCTCCCTGGCACTGGCTGTGACTAATTATTATTTTAGAGAGACATTGGTCTTTAATAATTTTAGACAATGGTACCCTGACATTCCTGGGTGGGGAGCCCTCTTCTGCCCTACTAGTCTCTGTCACCAGGTATCGTGATATCCCCTCGGTAATTCTCTTTTCATACTGGTGGAGGCAGGAACTTTTCCATGGTTGGGATGGATGGAAAAAGAGCCAGATAATGTCCCGGGAGGCAAAGTACTTCAATTTTCTAGCTGTTTAAAACAGGCACCTGTGTGCCCATCCTTGAGTTGGATGCTCTGAACTAACTCTATCCCTTGAAAATGACCCTTGAGACCAGGCATGGTGGTTCATGCCCTGTAATCCCAGCACTTTGGGAGGCTGAGGAGGAGGTTCACTTAAACCTAGGAGTTAGAGACCAGCCTGGAAAACAGCATAGTGAGACTCTGTCTCTACAAAAAAAAAAAAAATTTCTTTTTTTAATTAACTAGGCAAGGTGGCACATGCCTATGGCCCCAGCTACTTGGAAGGCTGAGGCAGGAGTATCACTTGAGCCCAAGAGGTTGAGGCTGCAGTGAGCCATGAGTGTGCCACTGCACTCCAGCCTGGGTGACAGAGTCCAGCCTGGGTGACAGAGTGAGACCCTGTCTCATAATAAAAAAAAATTTTTTAAAGGCCAAGTGGGATGCCAAATGATCCAAAATGAGGGTGATTTGCAGGCTCTGTCAAATCATCTCTAGTCTTCAGAATGTCATGATTCTGGCTGTCTTGGAAAGAAGTAAAACAATGAGAGATAACATTAGTGATTTGACAATCAAAAGAGAATTTTTGTGTCAGAATGAAAAAAAAAAAAGGAATTTCACTAAGGAACCAACTAAAACATCATGAAGAAAATTACAACCCAGTTCTTCTTTGGAGACTTACTGTAGCCAAGAAATAATTCAGGATCAGGAGTTAGCCCAAATTCTAGTCAAATAATAAAGCTTAAAAACAAAGGTCAGGGCTGGAATCTAGTATAAACAGGTGTGGTACAGTTTTCCTTTGAAACATAATTTTTAGCTCTCTCTAGTCCCCCTTTTCTACTAAAGAGAAAGTATAGTAAGATCGATCTGTGTGCAAAATTAGTTTTAGCCTTATTGTACTTCACCTGATTATTTGCACAAAGTGCAGCAAGAATTGTTTGACCATATAGGCTTTGCTGGAACTTTACCTGAAAATTTGTTAGTCTAATCAAAGCCTTGGTAAAATAATCAATGTCTCCAATTGTGCCCTATTAACAAAAAAAAAAAAAAAAAAGGAAACATTCTTATTCATCATATACAAATATAACTATATTGCCATAACATAAGAATACTCATGAATAGTTTCCAAATTTTAGAGAACTCAGGGAGAAAGAAAGGTAAATTTGGGTCACAAAAGTGTAGTTTACAATCAGAGTTGCTGCCTTCCAAACAAGTATGTTTGTTCACTGTTGGGAGAAAAGCTGAGTGTTGGGAGAGAAGCTGAGGCAGGGCTTGGAACATGTCCAGGGTAAAACCCCTTGTGGCCTTTGGAATGTGTCCAGACTTGCTGGCTCCTTGCTTCTAGTACTCCCATGATCTCAAGTAGCCATATGTTTCAAAGAAAATGCTAAACCGTCACAGTTGTAGCTCATTCACCTGATACACTGCTTCCTTTCAACCCCCACATCCTCACCACTTGTTTCTTTGTTTGATCACCAATAAATAGTGTGGGCTCCCAGAGCTCAGGGCCTTCACAGCCTCCATACTAGTATTGGCCCCCTGGTCCTACTTTCTCTGTTAACTTGTCTTTTCTCATTCCTTTGACTCCGCTGGACTTCATAGCCCCCACAGCCTGGTGTTGGGTCCAATCACCCCAACATTCCTGGTGCCCAACGTGGGGTGACGAAGACCCCAGGGAAGAAACACTAGGATGTGTGAAAGTGGAGGACGCATCATCAGAGGGCACCTGAGGACGACTGAAAGAAGCTCGGCAGAAAAGCTGAGCGCTCTGAAGAACTAGGGTAACAATGGGACAAAACGAAAGCAAACATTCTGCTTATTTGAATTTCTTTATTTTTATTTATTTATTTGTTTTGAGATGGAGTCTTGCTCTGTCACCCAGGCTGTTGTGCAGTGGCGTGATCTCGGCTCACTACAAGCTCTGCCTCCTGGGTTCATGCTATTCTCCTGCCTCAGCCTCCTGAGTAGCTGGGACTACAGGCGCCCGCCACCACACGCAGCTAATGTTTTTGTATTTTTAGTAGAGATGGGGTTTCACCATGTTAGCCGGGATGGTCTCGAACTCCTGACCTTGTGATCTGCCAGCCTCGGCCTCCCAAAGTGCTGGGATTACAGGTGTGAGCCGCCATGCCTGGCCAGCTTATTTAAATTTCTTAAGGCATTTATTACAAAAAGGGAGAGTGAAAGTTAGTACTCAGAATTTATCACTCCTTAGTACAGTAAAGCAGTTTTGCCCATGGTTTCTGGAACAAGGGACTATGGAGTTGGATGAATGGGAAAGAATGGGAAGAGATTTTAAAAAGGCATATAAAGATGAAGTAAAAATTCCAGTTTCTGTTTGGTCAATGTGGGCACTAATACAGGCAGCTCTTGAGCCATTTCAAACAGATAATGAGGCAGATTCAGATAAGGAAGACGAGGACAAGTGTAAAAAACTAACTTCAGATTCTGAGTGTGAGGAACAGCTACCAGAGGAGATTAAAGAAAGGAAAGCTAAAAAAAAGTATGTTTTACTAGCCCGTCAGCTCCACCTGCTGAATTAAATGAATGGCCACCTCCTCCCTCTCCCCTTAAAGGGTGAGAAAATGAATTAGCTGAAAAACTTACTGCTCTTGTAGTTGCAATATTAAAACCTGGAGCAATTGGTGGTGCTATACAAAATTCTATTCAAAAAGCTAGAGCTGAGGGAGACCTCAAAGCATGGCAATTTCCAGTTACTATATAACCCAGCAAGGAGGACAGATACAGCTAATTAGGCCACCTTTCTTTTTGTTACTAAAGGAGTTTAAGCAAGCCATTAGTCAATACGGACCAAACTCTCCTTTTGTGCAAACTTTGTTAAA
The DNA here is from genome assembly GCF_037993035.2 of Macaca fascicularis. Lineage (NCBI taxonomy): Eukaryota > Metazoa > Chordata > Mammalia > Primates > Cercopithecidae > Macaca > Macaca fascicularis. The sequence continues at coordinate 38,729,521 of NC_088381.1, read as the reverse complement.
AAATGTGGCTCTTGATAATAGGTTAATACCATAAGATTGGGATACTTTAACAAAATCTGTTCTCACTCTGCCTCAGTATTTACAGTTTAAAACTTGGTGGGCTGATGAAGCTCAAAACCAGGCAAGGGAAAACACACAAGCGCAGCCACCTATGCCTGTTTCCTTTGAACAGTTAATGGGAGTTGGCCCTTATTGGGGTCGATTAGAGAATCATGCAGTAAGGGAGGATGTTGCCATTTTTCAGCTGCGCTCTGTGTGCTTACAGGCATGGGAAAGGACAAACGTTACAGGGATAAAAGATCCTCCCTTCCGTTCTGTCTGAAGAACCATATGTTGATTTTGTTGCTCAGCTCCAACAGGCTGTGTAGAAAGCCATAACTGATACAACAGCTCAGCATGTTGTAATACAGCTTCTTGCATACGATAATGCTAATGCAGAGTGTCAAACTGCTATTAGACCCCTGAGAGGGAAGGCTTGTTTAGCTGAATATATTCAGGCTTGCGATGGTATTGGAGGTAACTTACTTAAGGCTACTCTTTTAGCTCAGGCTATGGCTGGATTGAAAGTAGGAAAGAATATGCCCCATTTCTCAGGCTCTTGCTTTAATTGTGGGCAATTTGGACACACAAAAAAGGAGTATAGAAAAGGAAATGCTATCTAGTAATGGAAAAGTCTCATTTGCAGGACCTCAATAGCAAGTTTTTCAAACTGACTTGGCTTCTGCTCAAAGGGCTGAACTTACTATGGCTATGATAACAGTGTTAAAAACTTTTAAACAGCCAGTAAACATTGTTTCTGATTCAGCCTATGTAGTGCAAGCCACCCCAACAGTTCACCTTGGAATTGCCATCCACAAATCCAGCAGCTCTTTGTCAGTCAAGTTAGAGCAATTTATTGGACATTGTAGAATCTGGCAGCCCCTTACACTGTTCCAGATTCACTGTTCTAGGGAAAAAGAGCCTTCCTGCTCCTCCTCGCACCCGAAGGTAGCATGATCATATATAAACCATCTTCATTTTATTATGGAACTCTGGGCACTGCTTCCCTTTAGAGTGTTTCTCTTGCGTCACTCCAGACAACATGGGTATTTCAAGTGTCAAGATCATTTTATATACTCTGGGTGTAGGGGTAGCTTCACTTAACATCCCATAACCAGCGAGTAAATGCACCTCAAGTGGAAATTCTCTAGTCCAAGGTCCCAGTAGTTGTCATTGGGAGGTACTCACAGGCCTTTGCCATAAGCCCCAATAAACACTCCACAAAAAGCTATCAAGTAGATAATTTGTCCCTACCAGCACTTGAGTTCCTACTCTACACTGTGGGCTTGGGCAGTCTTAGTGGTTCCCACCTAGCATGTCCAGTTCATATTGCTGGAACGGCAGATTTACACGCCTTCTGTTTTATAGTACTAGTGTAGCAGGACCGGTCGCAGACAAAACCTCTCGGACACCAGTTTTAGGAAGGAAGAGGCTTTAATCAGCTGAGAGCATCGGTAGACTCATGTCTCAAGATTCGAGCTTCCTGAAATAAAGATTCTTGTTCCTTTTAAGGACTTACAACTCTAAGAGGTCCATGTGAAAGGGCCATGATATATTATGCAAGTGGGGGCTACATGATTGAGGGCTACATGCATCAGTGATGGGGGCTAGAAGAACAGAACAAAGTTTCACAAGTCTTCCTCATACAATGTCTGGAATCTATAGATAACACAAGCGGTTAGGTCAGGAGTTGATCTTTGACTACCAGGCCTGGTTCTTGGTGCCAAGCTGTCGGGCTATTGATCTCACTTCTGCTTCTTTTTAACTTTTTGCTGCCTTTTTGAAACAGAAGATAATGGGAGAGGTGGTCTCCTTCCTTACTGGTTAGGGAAAACATTCCCCAGTCAGTTACAATACCCATTTTCATAAGACATTTAGGTAAAAGAGACACAGATATTTTACATAAAGCCTATTTAAACATCCCAACTTTCATAATCCTATCAGCCCTTACATTTTTATGTTCTGGTCCCAGGAAACTTTTTCTTTTCCACTTCCAGACCATTTCACCCTTTCTGGTCAAAAAGGATTTGGGTTCTCAGCAGGGACTTGAGCCAAGGGACCCAGGCTCTTTTGTCAATCTTGATTAATTTGCCTCAACACTTCCCAGGCAATTGTTAATCAGCTTTCTCATTGTAACCTTTGCCTTCTGACTGAAGTAATTTCTCCAATCTGGGGCAAATACAGAAAACTAGTTTGGGGATTTTTAATTTTGAAGGACCAGCAGGTTCTCCCTTCAATAGTGTTGTATTAAAACCTTTGTGGTATATATATATATTTATTTATTTCAGTGGCTTTTGGGGTACAAGTGGTTTTTGGTCTCTAAGAAGCTCCAAACTTTTCCTCATTTTCCTTCTTCTAAGCCCTCCAAAGTCTTTCAACCTGCCACCCAATTCCAAAGTTGCTTTCATATTTTCAGGTATTTTTATAGCAATGCCCCACTCCTTGGTATCAATTTCCTGTAATAGGCTGTTCTTACATTTCTATAAATACCAAAGGCTGGGTAATTTATAAAGAAAAGGTGTTTAATTGGCTGATGGTTCTGTAGGCCTTATAGGAAGCATGGTGCTGACATCTGTTCAGCTTCTAGGGAGGCCTCAGGAAGCTTGCAATCATGGCAGAAAGTGAAGTGGGAGCAAATGTCACACACAGTGATAGCAGGAGCCATAGAGAGAGGGGGAGGAGGTGCCACACCCTTTTTAAACAACCAGATCTTGTGAAAACTTGCCATTGTGAGGATAGCACCAAGGGGATGGCATTAAACCACTCATCAGGGATTCGTTCTCATGATCCAGTCACCTCCCACCAGACCCACCTCCAACATGGGAGATTACAATTCAACATGAGGTTTAGAGGAAAGAACACCCAAACTATATCAACATCTTACTTTATATATTCTGTATGTAGAATTTTTTTCTCTTGTATCTACTAGTTTTAATCACATATATTAACTACTATTCTCTTAGTAACCCTCATTTCTGGTGAAAAACCTAGGATTACTTAATGCTGGGAACAAGCCTGTCATAAATAGGCCTTAAAGAAACTGGCCATAAACAGGATTTCTGTGGCAATGTGACATGCTCATGATGGCTATGATGCACACTGCTAGAAGTTGTTCATTTACTGGAGCAGGGCAAGGAACACCTGGCCCGCCCAGAACGGACAACTGCTCAAACCACAAACAATAGCAGGAGTGGCCTGTGCCTTAACAACATGTTTTTGCTGCTGATAATCAGCCAGAGCCTGTTTCTCTACTCCTTGCTAAGAATGCTTTGTTTCCCGTAAGGAATGCTTTCAGCTAATCTATAACCTATAGAAACAATGCTTATCACTGGCTTGCTGTCAATAAGTATGTGGGTCAAACTCTGTTCGTGACTCTCAGCTCTGAAGGCTGTCAGCCCCCTGATCCCACGTTGCTCTCTATTTCTGTGTCTTTGTCTTCAATTCCTTAGTGCCGCTAGGTTGGGGTTTCCATGACCGAGCTGGTCTTGGTAACTTAATTTAATATAATGTTGTGGCTTCTTTGCTCCAGTCGTTCAGCAAGTGGGAGGAAGTGGCATCCAGTGGCTTTTTCACTTCCATAGTTTGGTGAGCAGGAGGGAGTGTTACAGCTTGTTTACTTGCACTGTCTGCAGCTCAGCGAGCCAGCCAGGAGTGTCACAGCTCTTTTGCTCTGTAATTCAGTGAGCAGGCACCCTATGGCTTCTTCTCACCAGTTGTTCTGCAAGCAGGAGGGAGGGTTATAGCTCTTTTTTACTCCTGTGGCCTGCAGCTTAGCAAGTTTCGGGTTCCAGGAAGAATAAGGTATGCAGACACTGGAGAGTGAGCACGGCAGAAAAGAATTTTATTGAGCTACAGAAGGAAAGCTGTCAGCTGTCAGAGGGACCAGGAAAGCAGGCAGCTGTTTATGAGGCCGAGTCTGGGGTTTTTATGGGCTTAGAATGGGAGAATGAATGCATGCTGATTGGTCCACAGGTGGGCTTGGAGACAGCACCATTTGATTGGTTAAAAGGCATTATCCAGAAGGAACCAATTGAGAGAGAGTGTGTAAGATGGGAATAGAAGTTTTCACTCCAGTCGTGGATTCTATCCAGAACTAGCAGCTCAGTCCTCAGGTTGAAGGTTGAGCCCTACCAGCGTCCCATCCCTGTCTGCCTAGGAATTTGTCTGTCTCCTGTTGTTATCAATAACATGACTTTAAAAATTAAATTACTGAAGAGACTAGTTTTATTTAACAACGATCACTGAAGTCATGTGAACTAAATGGCATTTGAGCTAGCTTCTATTTTCCTGAGAAGATATTTCATTTAAGCGCTTATTTTTCTTTAAGCCAATTGATTAGAGCTCTTTTATATAATTTGATAGTGAAATATATAGACATGGCCAGGCATGGTGGCTCATGCCTGTAACCCCAGCACTTTGGGAGGCTGAGGCAGGCAGATCACCTGAGGTCAGGAGTTCGAGACCAGCCTGATCAACATGGAGAAGCCCCATCTCTACTAAAAAAATACAAAATTAGCCAGGTGTGGAGGTGCATGCCTGTAATCCCAGCTACTCAGGAGGCTGAACTAGGAGAATCATTTGAACATGGGAGTCAGAGGTTATGGTGAGCTGAGATTGCGCCATTGCACATTAGCCCTGGGCAACAAGAGCAATACTCTGTCTCAAAAAACAAACAAACAAACAAACAAAATAGACATACGAACACACAGACAGAAGCAGATCTTACAGATTTATAAGCTTCTGCATTTGCAGTTTTCAAAACTTCTCCCCTACTTTAAGACTATTAATCCCTTGAATACCTGTTATATACCCTAAACAACTGTTAGCCATACAACTCTAAATTTGCATCTCCAAAGACATGACTTAGGTGAAGCAGGTAGAAAAGGTATGTCTCAAAGGCCCAAACTTAGATCTAAACAAAGATAAGATTTAGTATATAAACTTTAGGCCATTGTCTTCCCCATAGTTAAAGTGCCTAGTGGTTTAGGTGCAGAGACAGAGATGCCCTTACAAATGGAAGTTTCCTTTAAAGATATACATTTCTTTTTACAAAGAGTTTCACAAGACTAATTTAGTTTGAAGGGTGGTTTTTTTTTTTTTTTTTCCAAACTTACCTTGTTTCTTAATTCTAGAGCCAGATTACTGGCTTTAGGGTAGAGCCCTTTAGGAAACAGGGCTAATGGGAGCAGTGACTCACACCTGTAATCTCAGGACTTTGAAAGGCCGAGGTGGGAGGATTGCTTGAGGGCAAGAGTTTGAGACTGGCCTGGGCAACATAATGAGATCCCATTTTACAAAAATCAAAATAAAAGAAAGTAAGCAGTTTTTAGAACTAAACCATGCTTTTCTTACCCAAACACAAAGAACCAAGTAGTCTCATGTAATAATAACTATTTCCTGTAAACAACACTGCTGTTAGCCACCTCTAACACTATAAACAGTTGCTCATAACTTCTAGCCATCACACACACCAAGGTCTAGTCCTCTCACAGTACCAGGTAATCTCTGGTAACCCTAAAAGCCAAGGGGACCAGGTAGTGCGATACAAAAGAGGGCAGTGTTTTAGACCTGAGAGGAACTTTCCCATGATTCTTGAAACACCTCAAGCAAAGCAGAAGACTCCCAAATAGGGAGTTAAAAAGGACAAATGCATTACATAATGATAAAGGGTTCAATTCAACAAGAATATTTATCTTAAATACATGCACACACCTAACATTAGAGCACCCAGGTTTATGAAACAATTACTCCTAAACCTAAGAAAATAGACAGCCACACAATAATAGTGAAGGATTTCAACACCCTACCCCACTGACAGCAATAGAAAGATCATCAAAGTGCAAAACTAACAAATTCTGGGCTTAAATTGGACATTTGACCAATTGGACCTAACAGACAACTACAGAATACTCCACCCAACAACCACAGAATATACATTCTTCTCATCTGCACATGGAACATACTCTAAGATCGACCACAGCCTTGGTTATAAAGCAAGTCTTTATTTAAAAAAAAGTCAAATTACCTCTCTTCACTGACAATATGTTTCTATGTCTAGAAAACTCTAAAGGTTTCACCAAAAGACTCCTAGTCCTGACAAATGACTTCAGGAAAGTCTCAGAATACAAAATCAATGTCCAAAAATTGGTAGCATTTCTATATACCAGTAATGTTCAAGTTGAGAACCAAATCAAGAATGCAATTCCATTTACAGTAGACACACACACATACACGAATACTTAGGAATATGTCTAACCAAGGAGGTGAAAGATTTCAAGGAGAACTAACTACAGAAAACTGATGAAAGAAATCATACATGACACAAACCAATGGAAAAAGCATTCATTCCGTGCTCATGGGTTGGAAGAATCAATCTCATTAAAATGTCCACTCTGCTTAAAACAATCTACAGATTCAATGCAATTCCTATCAAATTATCAATATCATTTTTCACAAAATTAGAAAAAAACTATTCTAAAATTCATATAGAACCAAAAAAGAACCTGAATAGTGAACCAATCCTATGCAAAAAGAACAAAGTTGGAAGCATCACATTACTTGACTTCAAACTATACTACAAGGCTGCAGTAACCAAAACAGCAGGGTTAGGGGTGCAAAACAGACAATGGAACAAACTAGAAAAGCCAGAAATAAAGCCGCACACCTACAACTAACTAGTCTTTTACAAAATTGACAAAAAGAAACAACTGGGAAGGGACAGTCTATTCAATAAATGGTGTTGGGATACCTGGCTAACCATATGCAGAAGAGTAAAACTGGACTCGCCATATACAAAAATTAACTCAAGATGGACTAAAGCCTTAAATGTTAAGACCTCAAACTATAAAAATCCTAGAAGAAAACTCTTCTGGACATTGGGCTAGGCAAAGAATTTCTGACTAAGACCTCAAAAGCATACACACAAAAACAACAAAAACAAAAATTGACAAGTGAGACCTAATTAAACTAAAGAGCTTCTGCACAGCAAAAGAAACTATCAACAGAGTAAACAGACAACCTACAGAAAGGGAGAAAATATTTGCAATCTATGCATCCAACGAAGGACTCATATCCAGAATCTATAAATAACTGAACAAGAAAAAACAACCATTCTGGGTGCGGTGGCTCACACCTGTAATTCCAGCACTTTGGGAGGCCGAGGCAGGGGTATCACTTGAGGTCAGGAGTTTGAAACATGCCTGACCAACATGGCAAAACTCTGTCTCTACTAAAAATACAAACAATAAAAAAAATTAGCCAGATGTGGTAGCATGTGCTATAGTCCCAGCTACTCCGAGATTGTACCACTGCACTCCAGCCTTGGCGACAGAGCAGGACTCTGTCTCAAAAAACAAACAAACAAACAAACAAAACCAAATAACACCATTTAAAAGTGGGCAAAAAACATGAACAGACATTTCTCAAAAGAAGATATACAAATGGCCAGCCAACCTGTAAAGAAATGCCCATCGATAATCATCAGAAAAATGCAAATAAAAACCACAATGAGAGAGCACCTTACACCAGTCAGAATGGCTATGATAAAGTCAAAAAAATCGCAGGTGTTAGTGAGGTTTCCTTCCTGACTGAAATATATGCGTATTTACCATCCACCATTTGGATATGTCTTCATCCTCCTGCCAGACCCAGCTAATTGGCTAATTGCATCCACCTACACTGTCGGGGGAGGGAAGAGTGAATGATCTCTAACCTACTTTTCTCCCTGGTCTTTTGGTGAGCAGGGGAAGCTTATATTACACACTATTGGTGGGAATGTAAATTAGTTCAGCTTCTGTGGAAAGCAGTTTGGAAATTTCTTAAAGAACTAAAAATAGAACTACCATTCAACCCAGCAATCCCATCACTGGATATATACCTAAAGGAAAAGAAATCATTCTACAAAAGACACCTGTACCCATTGGTTTATCGCAGCAGTATTCGCAACAGGAAAGACATGGAATCAACCTAAGTGCCCATCAACAGTGGAAGGGATAAAGGAAATGTGGTACATATGTACCACGGAATACCACACAGCCATAAAAACAATGAAATGATGTCCTTTGCAGCAACATGGATGCAGCTGGAAGCCTAAGTAAATTAACACAGAAAAAGAAAATCAAATACTGCATTTTCTCATAAGTGGGAACTAAACATTGAGTACAAATGGACAGAAAGATGGGAACGGTAGACACTGCGGACTTCAAAGTGGGGAAGAGAAGGAGAGGGGAAGGGTTTTAAAAAATAGGCCAGGCATGGTGGCTCACGCCTGTAATCCCAGCCCTTTGGGAGGCCGAGGTGGGTGGATGGCCTGAGGTCAGGAGTTCGAGACCAGCCTGGCCAACATGGTGAAACCCCGTCTCTACTAAAAGTACAAAAATTAGCTGGGTGTGGTGGTTGGTGCCTGTAATCCCAACTACTTGAGAGGCTGAGGCAGGAGAATCACTTGAAACCAGGAGGCGGAGGTGGCAGTGAGCCGAGATCGCACCACTGCACTCCAGCCTGGGCAACAGAGTGAGACTCCATCTCAAAACAAAAACAAAAACAAAACAACCGTACATATTAGGTACTATGCTCACTAGTTGGATGATAAGGTCAACAGAAGCCCAACCCTCAACATCATGCAATATATCCATGTGACTCATCTGCACATGAACACCCTGAATCTAAACTAAAAGTAAAGAAATGCCCTGGTCACATAGCAGATATGCTGACATTTCTACCATCAGACCAAGTGTTTTCACTGTCATATATTGCATGTTAAATCACTGCAGTGAAATTTTGTGTTTTTTTTGTAAATATTTGTGCGTGGAAAAGGTCCATAGCTTTCACTAGCCTCCTAAATGGGGTTCATGATGCGAAAGAGTTGAAAGCCAGTACTTCAGAGCTGAAAAGTTAGATTCAATGATGGAAATAGATTGATTGCTTCCAAAAGGTTTCTCTTAATATGTCTGAATAGCAATTGCTGTGCTTCTTTGTATAGTGAAATTCTTAAAGTGGCCTGATAGCTGCACATAATAGTTGAGATTGGAATGAAAATCTTGGACATATGTTTCTGGGTAGCCATTAGATTATCTAATTGCTATTAGTGTTAAGGTGGGCATAAAGCAAATTATTAACTGGTGGGCCTAAGAAAGTCACCTTATCTCATGGGATCTTTTACCTCATTTGTAAAACATTTATAAAAGGAGGAATGTGACCTTGAAGATTTCCAGAACTCCTAGTTTGGATTCTCTGGAAAAGTCAGATCAAAGCTGGACTTGGATGGAGCACTTTTGTGGCAGAAATGAACCAGGCTTTGCGTAGAAGGAAAAAGACGGAGTGTCCAAATGAAGAAGAGGCCCAGAGGATCCAAGAAGCCTCTTCCTCCATAAATGGGAAACACAGGCCTGCTGTGGCAAAGAGCCAGCGTAATCAGGGCAGGATGAGGGCTACTGGGCCACTTTTTAACATCCAGGACTCTGAGGGAACAGAGACTCAACCTCTGCATTTCACCCTGGAACTGACTTGCCAGAACACAAGTTGTCCCTCAGTAAGTGAATACACCATCTTGCCTGCACTAAGAACTTCCCATAGGAAGAAATATAGGAGAAAATGCTCTGGGTCTTCCCACTTCCCACATCAGCTGGCTTGGCCGCGTCTGGCAAATGCTGCTCTCCAAATGCCTCAAGGCACAAGTAAGTCCTAGGGTGAAGCTGTTTGGAGGGGTAAGAGAACCTCTTATCTCTACTTTAGGATAGATTGGAATCCCACCCCACACCAGTCACTTTCGGCATAAAAAATTTTAAACCACTATTGATACTTATTATAAACTTTTACAGTAGAGTTGAGTATTTGTGTCATTGTGGTTTAAATTTTCAATTTCCTAAATGAATAGTGATGTTGAGCATCTTTTCTTCTGCTTATTTGCCATTCACGTATTTTCTTGGGTGAAATGTTCGATCAAATCTGTTGCCTTTCCCCTCTGTAAAATTGAGTTTGAGTTCTTTTAAAAATATTCTAGATACAAGCCCTTTATCAAATATATCATATGCAAATATTTTCTCCCAGCATGTGGCTTGCCTTTAATTAACAGTGTATTTTAAGGAGCAGAAATTTTTAATTTTTATAAAGTCCAGTCTATCAATTTGTTCTTTTATGGATTGCATTTTCGGTGCAGTATTTTAAAAAATCTTTGCCTAACTCAAGATCACAAAGGCTTTCTTATGTTTTCTTCTAGAAGTTTTGGAGTTTTGTTTTTTTTTTTCCCAGACGGAGTTTCACTCTTGTTGCCCACACTGGAGTGCAATGGCGTGATCTCGGCTCACCACAACCTCCGCCTCCCAGGTTCAAGCGATTCTCTTGCCTCAGCCTCCTGAGTAGCTGGGATTACAGGCATGTGCCACCACACCCAGCTAATTTTTTGTATTTTTAGTAGAGACAGAGTTTTACCGTGTTGGCCAGGCTGGTCTTGAACTCCTGACCTCAGGTGATCCACCTGCCTTGGCGTCCCAAAGTGCTGGGATTACAGGCGTGAGCCACCGCGCCCGACCTCTCCTAGTTTTATAGTTTTAGATTTTATATTTAGCTCGATGATCCATTTTGAGTTCATTTTTGTGTATGGTATCAAGATTTGTAAAGGGCGCTTCAGGTGTGGCTCAAAGTTCATTTTTTGTACATGGATATCCAATTGTTCCAACATTATTTGTTAAGAAGACCATTGTTTCTCCACTGAATTGTTTTTGCAACTATGTCAAAGATCATTTGTCCATACATGTGTGGTTTTTTTTCCTGGATTATCTATTGTGTTCCATTGATTTAATTGTTGATCTTTATGCCAACATCATGCTGTCTTTACTGTAGAAAGACAACAAAAAGGCAAAAAAAGTCATAAAATCAGGTGGCTTTTATTCATCTTCTGACTTATTTTTAAGGTAATTTTGACTATTCTATGTCCTTTGTATTTTCCTATGAATTTTGGAGTAAGCTTGTTCATTTCTCCAAAAGCGCTTGCTGGGATTTTGATTAGGATTGCACTGAATTTGTAGCTCAATTTAGGCAAATTGCTGTCTTAACAATACTGAGTATTTTGAACCATGAGCCATGGAATAGCTCTCCATTTAGTTTGGTTTTCTTTTATTTCTCTCAACAATGTAGTTTTCAGTTACAGATCTTGCATATCTTTTGTCAGGTACAAAACATCTTTGTCTTAGGATACTAAGTAGTTTATATTTTTTAATGCTGTTGTAATGGTATTGTTTTTAAAATTTCAATTTCTGGGCAATTGTTAATATTTGCCAATTCAGTTGATTTTTGTATACTGGCCTGCATTATGCAAATTTGCTAAATTCCTTAATGTTAGTGGCTTTTTTGAAGACTATGACATTTTCTACACAGCTAATCCTGTTGTTTGTGAATAAAGATAGTTTTATCCGCTTTCCAATCTAGATGACTTTTCTTTTATAATTTTATTTTTATAGATTTGGAGGGTACAAGTATGGTTTTGTTACATAGATATATTACTTAGTGGCAATGTCTGGGCTTGGAGCGTACCCATCACCTGAATAATATACACTATACTCAACAGGTAATTTTTCATCTCCCTACCTCCCTTCCACTTTTTGGAGTCTCCAATGTCTATTATTCCATTCTGCATGTCTGCGTGTATCATTTAGCTCCCATTTATAGGTGAGAATATATAATTTAGAAACTATGTTTTCAAGTTATTTCACTTGGGTTAATGGACTCCAGTTCTATCCATGTTGCTGCAAAAGGCATTATTTCACTGTTTTTTTATGGCTGAGTAGCATTCCAAGGGATACATATAAATGTATCACATTTTTTTTCTTTCTTTTCTTTTTTCTTTTTTTCTTTTTTAAATGGAGTCTCACACTGTCACCCAGGCTGAAGTGCAGTGGCACCATCTAGGCTACTGTAACCTCTGCCTCCTGGGTTCAAGAGATTCTCCTGCCTCAGCCTCCCAAGTAACTCTGATTACAAGCATCTGCCACCATGCCCAGCTAATTTTTTGTATTTTTAGTAGAGATGGGGTTTCACCATATTGGCCAGGCTGGTCTTGAACTCCTGACCTCATGATTCATCCGCCTCAGCCTCTCAAAGTGCTGGGATTACAGGTGTGAGACACCGTGCCCGGCCACCACATTTTTTTAATCCAGTTGTCCACTGATGGACATGTAGGACACTTCCATGACTTTGCTATTGTGAATTGGGCTGTGATAAACATATGAGTGCGGGTGTCTTTTTGGTATAATGTAGATGACTTTTCTTTTTCTTGCCTTATTGCACTGGTTAAAATCTTCAGTACAGTGTTGAATGGAAATGGTGAAAGCAAACATATTTTACTTCTTCCTGAACTTATGGGGAAGTCATTCAGTTTTTAATAATTAAAAATGATATGAGATACAGGTTTTTGTAGATGTCTTTTATCAGGTTAAGGTAGTTCTCTTACTAGTTTGTTGGAGAGTTTTAGTCAGGGATGGATATTGAATTTTGTTATCAAATGCTTTTTCTGCATCCTTGGAGACAATTGTGTTGTCTGAAGAAACAAGCTAGCCTTGTGGACTACGGAAAATGGGAACAGGGGTTAAATTATTTATAATAATACCCTTAACTTACGATTCTCCAGAATAGGGGTCAGCAAAATTTTTCCATAGTACATATTTTTTGTAGTAAATATTTCAGATAATATTTTTGGCTTTGCAGGCCACATATAGTATCTGTCACTTATTCTCCTTTGTTTTGCTTATTTTTTAAATGTACCTTTAACAATTTTTTGAAAACCTATTCTTAGCTCACATTCAAAAATTTAGGTCTGGCCACCTGAGATGAAAATGTCTTTTACATTTTTAAAGAGTTGGTTTTATAGTTGAAAAAAAGAAGCAATATGTAGCCAGCAAAGCCTAAAATATCTATGATCTGGCTCTTCATAGAAAAAGTTAACAACTCTCTGTTCTAAAATATTGTCACAAAATACTTTGAAAGGAAAATTAACATTTTCATATTTTTCAAGAGCAATTCAGTGGACAAACAATGGTTTTCTGCATATGGGCTGGATTAAATTAAGCCAAGGTATAAGTCAGATAATCAGGGGCAACTTTTTCTCATCTGTGGTACTAGTCTCCAAACTGGGAAATTTTTAAACGAGGGTGTGATTATTAAAAGCATGAAATGTGAAGAAGCAGCTGAGTCTCTCAATTTATTAGTTTGAAATTAATTGATGGTAACTCTGTTTGATTTCTCAGAGACTGAAAAACTTGGCTCCTTGGTTTAGAAGCAGTACTGACTGAAACTTAGTTCTTTGGAAATACACAAGGTATAGTCTTGACTTGAGTCTTTAAACCAACACTTACATAGCAGTAATGATATCCCAGGCATTATTCTAACAGTTTTATGCTCTGGGCCTGTCTCCTGTTCTATAAAAAGAGGATGACAATGATACTAATAATAGCCCTGTCATAAGGTTGCTGAGGGGATTACATATGGTTAACTTGTAATGCATATATGTAATAAATGTTGTTAACTTGTCAGGCAGTGGTGGGGCCAGAATCTGGCTCCGAACTCAGTACCATGCTGTTTCTCCACATTCAGTGCCCCTTTCTCAGCTTCTGCCCTTTCCCTCTGGTCTTCCTCCCCAAGTCTTTTAGTGGTCCACAGATACTGATAGAGGTGAGATGTAACCAAAAAGTCCCATTTGACTCCCTTGTTAGCGAACTACAAGAGTGATAGCACTTGTAAAGCAACATTCAATTTTAATTTGCGGTACAGAATAACGTTTGATCAGTGTTCATTTAAATATTGATTTAGTATCTCTTCAAGAATTCAAAACCTTATGAGTGAGGAGGGCCCGAATGTTTTAGAGAAAGACAGAGGAAGACACAGAGACAGTGAGACAAGAATATAAAACTAAAGAAACTAAGAGTGGGCTGGGCGTGATGGCTCACACCTGTAATCCTAGCACTTTGGGAGGCTGAGGCGGGTGGATTGCCTGAGCTCAAGAGTTCGAGACCATCCTAGGTAACCTGGTGAAACTCCGTCTCTACTAAAAATACAGAAAATTACCCGGGCATGGAGGCGTGTGCCTGTAATCCCATCTACTCGGGAGGCTGAGGCAGGAAGATTGCTAGAACCCGGGAGGCACAGGTTGCAGTCATCTGAGATCCCACCACTGCACTCCAGCCTGGGCGACAGAGCGAGACTCTGTCTCTTAAAAAACAAAACAAAACAAAAAAAGAACAGAAAAAAAAGAAACTAAGAGTGAAGAAAGCTTCTACTCTTTTATTTTCCTCTGACCTGAAAACGAATTTGAAATTTTCCATAGTTTAGATTCATTTGAATCCATTTTAAGCAGTTTGTGTTTTTTCCAAATGAGCCTCTCTAGGTAACCATTGACTGCATATTAATTATGACACTGACTACTTTTAAAGGTCAAGAAACAAAATAACCAAAATCAAAACATGTCATTCAGGGTAAACTACCTCCCCACATTCATTGCCCCTAATGTGCACATCACCTGAGACACTTGATTTTCTTCCTGGGAAATGGGCAGGGACCCATCTGTCCAATGCTTAGTGCCACACGGATCCATACCACTGAGTTACTCCTGTGGCTGGTTCCTGTGCACCACTCTGGACCGGGCCTGATTTTATTCTCCCACAGACTCGTGGTTCTTGTTTTCCCCGCTCTTTATAAATGCAATGCGTTCTTGTCAAGCCCTTATTTGTGTGGCTTTACTTCATATACTAGCATTTGACGTATAAGATCACTGGGAAAAACTACGCAGTTATCAGGCTACAGCCTTTTCACTTTTTCTTGGGCTTTCAGAGAACTCATGCAATGTAACCTACCAAGCGTCTAAAGCTTTTACCACACTTGTCCTTTTCCAGGTACCCAGGCTCTGAAATGGCAACTCGTAATACAGTAACTCCACTTAAAAGTTCCATCCCTGATGTCTTTAGTATTGATCACTCAAATTTGTTGTCTAAAGTAGCTTTAGTTCTCTCTCTTACCTTACTTATTGAGGGCAGAAGAGAGAGGTTCTACTATAAAAGTAATACATCTTCATTTTAGTAAAACCAGAAAATTCAGATCAGCAAATAAAGAAATATTAGAATCACCTCTAATCCCAATCATGCAGAGTTAACTTGCTGGTGTCATTTTCATGGATATTCTCATACTGTTTACCCACATATAGTTTTTTTTTTTTCCAAAAATTGGATACTTAGTAAAATACTGTCTTTAGCATTTTTCTTTTATTTTTTCCAAGTTTCTAATCTTCTACGACATTGATTTTAATGATTTTATTACAGAGGTGTGTTTTACTTTATTTAACAAATCTACTGTTGTCCACAGGTCCCACTCCAGGAGGCTTTTCATACAGAAGATGAGTGGACACCAACTGGAGACACTGGAGCAAGGGCCCCACAGTGTGACATTTGGTTGTCTCTTGATGGGGGAGGGAAAGTGTGCTTTTGGGTACAAGTATGGGATAGGTGGATCCTATCATGTGGAGGATATTGCTTCTCGACCTTTTGGCTAAGATCAAGTGTAGTATCATGAGGAGGCTTCTTTGAAATTGTGGGTTTCCACTTATGTAATCAGTGGTGCCATTATATGCCTAGCACCAAGGTATGTAAATGTTGCATTAAAACCTTCTTGAGGTGGCCGGGCGCGGTGACTCATGCCTGCAATCCCAGCACTTTGGGAGACCGAAGGCGGGCAGATCACGAGGTCAGGAGTTCGAGACCAGCCTGACCAACATGGTGAAACCCTGTCTCTACTAAAAATACAAAAATTAGCTGGGCGTGGTGGTGTGCGCCTGTAATCCCAGCTACTCAGAAGGCTGAGGCAGGAGAATTGCTTAAACCCGGGAGGTGGAGGCTGCAGTGAGCTGAGATTGCACCACTGCACTCCAGCTTAGGCGACAGGTGAGACTCTGTCTCAAAACAACAACAACAACACAACAACAAAAAGAACAAAAAAAAAAAAAAAAGAAAAAACCTTCTTGAGGTATTTGCCATCTCACAATGTATTTATTTCAAAGTGATGCCAAGGGTCTGTAATAAAGTGTACTTATGATGACATGTGATCTGACAAAGCATTTATTTGTGTGAAATGTCTTTCAAATACAATACAAATTAAAGACTATTTAGCTCTATATGTAGCAAAGATTTCTTCACACTACCTAGGATGCAAAAATGTCATACAGTTTGGGGCCCTAACTTGTAAAGGGCCGCAAGAAGTATTATATTTTGTGTTACTATTGGAGGATCCTTCACTATTTAGAGTGTACCAGGGCCTTGGGGCCTAACTCCGAGCAAAGGGTAAAGGAAATGTGGTCGTCTTTGGTCTCAGTCCATTGGGTGGTTTGGAAGATGCCTCTGTCCAGGCCCTATAGTTTTAGTTCAGCCAACCCCACCTGTGGCTGCACTCCCCTAGGGCGGGGCTGGACTGGCTACAGTGAACCCACTTCACTGCTGCTCTCAGTAATTCTGTTCACGGCCACAGGCTAGTCACTGGGTCATGATGCTTTCCCCTTTCCAAGGTGCCTCTGCCTCAGGGATGCCCAATGTGAGTAGACTGGCATTGTTAGCTACTGTCAGAACTGGAAGTCCCAGTTGCCAAACTCCATCTTTTTCTCGACTTGGACAATTCATCCTTAGAGCCTTGCTGGGCCCCTGTCACCCAGTAGAAGGCCGTGGGAGAGAAGGAGATTCTTCAGGCTAGCTCATCCTACCTGCTTCGAAACACACAAGCGGTGTCACCTTTCACCGAGGAGCAAGAAAAATATAACTCAAGACAAATGTCTGACTGCCTTTCTGCAGAGAAAGGAAGATTTTTAACTTTTCTTTTGCTAAAGCACCGCAGTCAGTGAAAATGAACAACGTACCCTGTCCCATGTGTTACTGTATCCAGTGTTTGTCCATCACAGACAGGAGCTTCCATTTATGCAAACCTTTCTATGTCCCAGACAATATTATTCTAAATGATTTTATGTTTTTATTCATTTAATCCTCATGGCCCCAGTATTCCACCCTCATTATTACAATGATGAAACTGAGGCGCTGAGAGTTTACATTATTTGCCCAGGAACATACAGTAACACAAAACTATTTTGTGTCATGAAAGAAATAATACAGTTGGAAAAGTCTGAGAAAAAGCTGGACATTTAGTACCCCTGTTACAATCTTCAAGAATTAAGGTTTTGATGCTTATCTGTTTGGTGTGAGTCCATAAGAACGAGGTGGGACAAAGAATATAACTTCAGCATAACTTCAAAATTTTAGCTTTGATAGAACTTGGAAGTGATACAAATGTTTTGCAAAACGTGGAGAAGATAGCTTTCCTCCTCAAAGAGCAAAGTTTATAATCTTTTTTCGCCTTCTCAATGGAATTGTTGATTTATTTTTTTTTTGCCACTGCTTTCTGGGAATCCCCTTCCATGCCTACTGCTCTCTCAAAAGGAGCGTCTTTACAGCACATAGAACTCTGAAGACTAGAAGGCACAGGGACATGGCAGATTGTGCTAGCACTCTTTGAAGAAACTGCATTTAAAGGAAATGCAAACTGCAGAGAAAATCTGACATTTTAAGAGAAAACATTTTTCTAAGCTAAACCAAGTTTTGTCATTCACAGTATTTATTGTGGAGAAGGAAAAAAAAACATTTTCATAAAAAATATTTCATAGCTCTCTGTCTCAATTTCCTTAAGCAGCAACTGTTGTTCTTTAGCAACTCTGGGAAAGCCTAAGGGACGAGGCAGAGCCCTGGCTAAACTGGGGAACTTTCATAATCTCCCAGGGGTGGAAACAGACTTGGAAGAATAATCCAGAGCAGAGGTATAGAGGCAACCTCTGGATGCCGTGCTGTGAACAATTGACTCAGATCCTATGATGATTCCTGTCTATGTCCAGCATGAATGTTGCCCCATCTTATCAAACTGAGTTGAATGGACATTGCTGGCAGTAGTAACAACAATAGGAAAATTGTCATACCTTTGCTTGCCATGTTAATCAACCAAGTTAATGTGATTTATCTCTAATGTTCCAGGTTAAATACCACTATTTCCTGTAGTGTTTCCCAGACAAAACTGACACTCTTGAGTTTCCCAAAACACTTGTTACACACCCCCATGTTTTGATTTAAAGGTCTATTTTCTTTCCTAAACTGAGCTTTTTGAGAGCAACAACTAAGATTTATCTCTGATTTTGCAGTACTTGCTGGCAATTTATGAACTGAATTGTTGAAGTATATGCCTAATACCAAGGATGATGCTAACATAAGTGGCATCTGATTTTTGTACTTTGTTTGGTTTTTTAGCCTCAGTTCCTTCAAGACTACCCTTTACCTTGTTTTCTGTCCTCTAAATGCCTGTGGCCATCTGCTTCTCGATTCTTTGTTTTCCCTTAGGCAAGGTTTCTCAGACTTCCAATGGAAACTTCAGAAATATCAAGTGCTTGTTAATGCGTACCCCGCAATATCTGGAGATCTGGTGTGAACTGAGATTTGTTGGAGTTTCATACTTCCTCTAAAACATTAATCTAAATTTTTTGTATGTTCTACTACATGTAATACATTTTCCCATAAAACTTCTGAAAATTTTACATAGTTTCATAGTCCCAAAGAGAGTAGTTTGAGATCATGGTGCTAAGCAGTTAATAACTGTGAGCTGATTACAGCTCATGCGAGTGCCTTCCTAGGAAGGCATCAGATGGCACTCTATGAGGAAGGATTTCTGAAATCTGGGAAACAAGAGAGAATTTGGAGGGAATCACCTTATTAGTTGTATCTGATTCTGCCTGACCAAAAGTTGTTACTGACAGGGACTTTGGAGTTGGTTTGTAACACAAGCTTCACTCTATTGTTAATTGCTGACAGTATATTATAGACTGCTGAGAAGAGGATGATAACTGAGATGTACTTAGCGTTCTCTGAAATTCTGTACACATTATCTAATATTATTGTCTTAGTTCATGATAATCCTAAAATATGGATGGAAATATTGGCAACCTACCTGTTTTATTTTAAGGAAAACCCATCTTCTTAATTGAAAATACTTCCTCTAGAGTTAAGTTTTTTTATTTCCAAGGTGTTAGTTTTAGTTGTGTATTTAACCAAGAGAAATAGCCCACTGGCTAGCTAACTTCTTTTTTGTCGTATTCGTTCTTGTGATACATAAAGAAATGTTATACAGCCATGAAAGTGAACAAAGTGGGGTTTCGTCTGCTTTTATGAATGAATCTCACATCAGGTTTAATTAAAAAGGAAGTTTTGAAAGAATATATACAGTCTGTTACTATTAATGTGAAGTGTAAAAACATATAGGACCAAATAATATATTATGTCGGAATACACGCACACATTAAAATTACAAAGATAAGCAAAGGAATAATAAACTGAAAACTCAGGATGTAGTTAACTCATGGGGAAGAGGGAGAAGAGAGGAAGGGACCTGTCATGAGGAGGGTAATACAGGTGTCTGCAGTCGCATAGCAAATACTCTCTCTTTTTAGCTGGGTAGTTAGTAAATGAGTTTGTTACATTATAACTTACATTATGCATATTATTGCATGCATAAAATATTTTATAATTCAAATACTGAAAAAAGGAAAATGTGAGAGTGACATAATATGATGAACAAGCAAAAGTGTGTCTTCAGAAAGGATTTTGCAATTGGAATAGCTCCCAGGTCAACACTTTGGTGCCAGTGATGAGTAGGAAAACAGAATACTTCTAAGACGGGCTGCTGTTCCCAGTCTTTTGTCCTTCAATATTTCAAACTTAAAGACCTATTTATCTTATAAAAGTAAGATAATATTTCATTCCAAGTCTAAAATATTAAAATATGTAATGGACCAACTACAATCAAGAAGTTGGTTAGGGATCAAATAAAATAATTTGTTTTTAGACAGTAACATGATAGAGATAAAAGCAATTTTTACCTTAGGCTTGCATATGCATCAAATTGAACAAAAGTCTCATCAATTTCTTGGATTACGATAAAAGTATGACAATAAATTACTTGTATGGCTAGGTGCTGTAGTCAATGCCTATAATCCTAGCACTTTGGGAGGCTGAGGCAGGAGGATCACTTGAACCTAGAAGTTCAAGACCAGCCTGGGCAACATAATGAGTTCCCATCTCTACAGAAAATTTCTAAAAACTAGCCAAATGTGGTGGCACGTGGCTGTGGTCCCAACTACTTAGGAGGCTGAGGTGGGATGAACACTTGAGTCCAGGAGGTTGAGACTGCAGTGAGCTGTGATCATGCTGATTCACTCCAGCCTGGGTGACAGAGCGAGATCCTGTCTCAAAGAAAAATTACTCTTATGAGACAAATCAGTCTGTAAATTTGAAATACTAAAAGACAATTTCTGTGACTTATGGAGATTTAAGCAATAGTGACTACAGCATCTATAACATGAATTAAGGCAACAATAGTTATGTTAAGACAGATCACACAGAAAGAATATATTCAGTTATATAGAATGAATTCTCAAAAAACATGTACTGGTTTCTTACCATATTTCTTTTTAAGCAAGAACATGGATAATTAAAATATATTACCAAAGGAAAGTAAATTTAAATGCATAACCTGTTCATTCAATAAATATTTATTTCTTACTTGTTATGCAGATGAGGATTACAGATGGTTCTTGACCTCAATTTACCTAAATGCTGATTCAAGGGACTTGACATGTAAACCTATACATGGAAAAGCTATGTGAGACAAATCCAATTCTAGCAGACATTTGATTGTCTATTATGTGCTCAG
The DNA here is from genome assembly GCF_037993035.2 of Macaca fascicularis. Lineage (NCBI taxonomy): Eukaryota > Metazoa > Chordata > Mammalia > Primates > Cercopithecidae > Macaca > Macaca fascicularis. The sequence goes on along the minus strand of NC_088381.1, from coordinate 38,708,716 downwards.
GTGGAGATGAAAATCAAAATTTTCCTTCTTCAGTTAGTCCAGTAAGAGAGACAGGCAGGGGTAAGCAATAAAAAATTGGCATAGAGTGTGCAAAGTGCTGGAATAGCAGGGTGTGAGGCTGTAGTAACCCAAGAATGGGCACATGCTCTAGCCTGAGGAAATCAGGGAAGGCTTTCAGGAAGAGGTGGTACTTGAACTTCATTAGGAAATGAATGAGTTATGGCACAGATAAAGAATGAGCATTACAGGGAGAGAAAGTAGCATATGCAAAGGCATAGAGATGAGAGAATATGAACTTTCTGGGAACGGCCAGCACAGTGACAGAAGTGACAGAGCTGGTGGGTACGGCAGATGAAGCTGGAGATATTGGTAGGGAGGAGTCGGATCACAGGATTCTCATACACTAGGCAAACAGGTTTGGGCTTTATCCTGAAGGCCATGGGGAGCCACAGAAGGCTGTGAAGAAGGAGAGTGAGTGATGTGGTAAGGTTTGTGTTTTAGCTCCTTCTAGAAGCAATGGGTGATGAGAGATGGGAGTGGAGGCTGACTAGGGCAGCACCAAGAGGCAGGCACACAGACAAGGAAATTCAAGCCTTGGGAATGGAATGTTTCCCTGAGGGAAGGCGGACGGAGTGAGGAAAGGGGACAGAGGGAAGAACTCTAGGTAACAGCAGCATCCCAGGGCAGGACTGGATACCCAATGGATGGGTCTGGCACAAAATGGAGCCCCTTTTCTCAAAGGCAAAATAAGTATATTGTTAAAGTACTAAACTATAAAGTGTTTTTCTTTCTCCTGCTGTCTCACTCTCAACCTGTCATAGTCTTTTTTTACTTGTTATTTAATGGGATGCTGTCTTGAAGATGGGAATACTGGTGGGATGAGTACAGACCCTCACAGGTACCTGGGGACTCATCCTAAACTTGGCCTGAGCTCGTGCCTCATGTGCTCTCCACCTCCGTTCAGTCAGCCACCGGACTGATGTGCTGTGCCCCAGCCAGGGGTGGAGAAGCAGAGTCAGACATCTCCCCTTCCCATGACTTGCTGTCCCCAATCCATGGTGAATAGACAACCTCTACAGGTGTAGCAACCTTTTTTCCGAACGCACTGTGTGCACGGGAGCCAGTGAAAAGCTTGTCCCCTGCTAAGTCCTATGCGAAAAGTGCTGTGGCACCATGCATTGAACCCTTCTAAGTGGGGTCCCTGTCCAGCTGCGCCGATCCCACTCATGATGCCAGGCCTTTCTCAGGGTGGGCAAAAGCAGAGAACTCTTGTTATTAAGACAGAAAAACAACCTGGGAGGAGTATGTGGCCTAAAAGAGGAGTTTTTTGTTTGTTTTTGCTTTTAGAAAACTTGTTTCATAAAGTTTTTCAAGAGCCATGCTTTCAAATATACGTTATATACTTAGTATACTTCAGCAAATTAAATCTTTTTCAAAGTTGAATGTGAGAAACACATCAAACACATTCTAACAGGTACCTGGCTAGCAATTATAATTGCTAGCACTTGTTTAGCCCTATTTGTCAGGTGTTTTACATACTTATGTCTAATTCTCATAAGATGGACACAAGAGAAGCTATAAGCCCAGTTTTTAGGTGAGAAGATTTAGGCTCGAAGAGTATTAATTAAGTTGCCCCAGGTAACTAGAGTAGATGGTGGTAGAACCAGAATTGGGAAGTCAAGTGTGAGAGAGTTCAAATTCACACTCTTTCCCGCCACACCACCCTGCTTCTATCTTTCTTGGGTTTAGAGGAAAGTCGTAAAAGGGCACATATTCTATCTTAGAGAGGCCCTGAAATCCTTCCATAAGGAGGCAACTCCTGAACAGAGTAACAAGGGATAGAGAGGGATTTTGCAGAAAGCTGGGACAGGAAGGGACTTCTCAGGCGCAAGGAACAGCAAATGTAAGTTACGAGTAAAAGAATATAATGCTTCAGGGACTGAGAATGAAGAGCACTTTGAAGCTTACAGAATGCTTTAGCTGCAAGTTCTCCATCTATATTCAACACAGGGATTTTATTATCTTCCCCCTTGTGTAGATGAAAACAAGATCGCAGCAAGGTTACATGTTGTCCCCAGGTACACAGATCAAGAAAATTGCTGAGCTCGGCCTTCTGGTGCCAGATCCTGTGTTCCTCCTTCTCTGCTCCAGTCTGCGAGCAGGGTTGTGGCACACTACGCTTACTTTTCTTTCCTCACGTCTTTCCTGCCCTCCTTTCCTTCTGTTCCAATTCCCTCCCTGACTTATATGCATTTTATTTTGACTGCTTATGTTGTATATATTTTTATAAGCTAGCTTAAGGCATTTTCCACCAAAGCTGGGTATACATCAAAACACGTGTGTGTGTGTACACACACACAATAATAGAAAAAGCACTCAAAAGCTTGCCTCCATAATGAACATATCCACTGTTACTAGGTTTATAGTCTACTCCAGGTCTGGTCCAAAGCATCCACATTTTCGCCCAGGCATGATGCCAGGTGTAGATGTAATGTTCTGTTTTGCTTTTTGTCCATTCAATGTAATATGAAAATCAGGTTTCCATGTTACTACAAAGCTATAATGCAATGGAGAATATCCTGGGTAATGAAGTGTCTTTCAAAGGTTCCACCTATGTTTTGGTGGTTACCTGTGGACTTCTACATTCAGTGTAGTATCCTGAGCCCCAGAAGGTGGAACTGAGTGAGGCTGGCCGTGGGACCAAGTCACCTTCAAGTCTTTAATACTTTGGAGTTCATTTCAGGCCCGTGGATTTTATCACTCTTTTCAAATTATCTGATCTCTACCCTGAGGGAGCGAAAAGGCGATCTCCTCTGTGGTCAGTGGTCATTTAGGTCTTTTTACGCAGCTCAGAGAGCAGCAACTGGAAAGCTGAAAGGCTGCCTAGATTGTGGTTGTTGGCTGTGAGACACCACTTCCCCTAATGCCACTCCCCAGGAGGCTGAACCAGCACTGTGAAAGGGCTTGGAACAGGACTACCGCCAGGGACTCTGTTAGGACCTGCCCCAGACCCTATAGCTCAACATGTAATACTGAGCTATTGGGTCTGATAGGATGTCATGAGCCAAAGAGGCTTTAAACTCCCTGAGAACAGAAGATAGGCCTATGTGTAATAAACCAACACTTAAAGGAGATACACCTGCCAGATTGGAATCTCAGAAGTTTAGGGAGTGATATATCAAAGTCTGATACATTTTTGACTTGCTGACAGGGTACTTGACACATGTTAGAGTTCCCTTAAATGCTTTCTGGAAAGAATTAACCAGGTTGGCTACTGGAGAAAAGCAGCGGCTGAATGTGTCACCTTTGCGGAGAGGCTGGGGAAGCCCCTGCCTGGAAGTTAGAGGACCCCTGACTGAGAACCCAGGAACCCCGCTTAAACTCTGGGCAAACGCTGTTAACAGGAGACTTTGAGGATAAGAAAAGCATGAGGTTTTTATTTCTGGATGGCGCTTCCTCTCCACATCTTACTGGGACAATGGGTTGGGAGAAAAGTTACTTTTTTTTTTTGTATCAATGGTTAATTGTGGAGGAAGGAGCAGAAGAATCAATTAAGAAACGTTAAGCTGTTTGTGGTATGAGGAGCAAGAAGTCATTGGCCTGAACCAGACCCAGAGAGAGCTTTGAAAGCAGGAGAGAGGAGATTCATAGCAAATACTGAATTAGTTGAAAAGTGTTCTTTTCACAATTAATTTAACAGTGATTGAGATTAAAGCATGGGCAAGACAGAAGCACAGCTCTTCAGTCAGGTGCCAGACGGGCTTCCTCATGTGCTGCTATGGCTGTGGCTTCTGTAGGAGACCCTTTACCTTTGCGATCTCCCCCAGATTTCCTGGTGCCTGTAGCCTGGACTGTCAAGAAACGCTGTGTGTGCTCTGCTTGAGGGCTGTGCTGGGCAGTCAGGGTAAAGACAGAAATGAAATGCTGTACATGGTGTAGTTAAGGAGGGAGAGAGTTGCCAGCCCCAGCCTGTGGCAAGCAATTGATGGTCAGCAAATCAACAGAGTTTTTGTTTTTGTTTTTTTTCACACTGAGAGCTGAGCTTCTTAGAATTGAATTGATAATATCACAAGACAACTTATTATTAGGAAAATCTAAATTTATAAAAAATTTGGGCCAGGTGCGGTGGCTCACGCCTGTAATCCCAGCACTTTGGGAGGCCGAGGCGGGAGGATCACGAGGTCAGGAGATCGAGACCATCCTGGCTAACATGGTGAAACCCTGTCTCTATTAAAAATACAATAAATTAGCCGGGCGTAGTGGCGGGTGCCTGTAGTCCCAGCTGCTCTGGCAGCTGAGGCAGGAGAATGGTGTGAACTTGGGAGGCGGAGCTTGCAGTGAGCTGAGATTGCGCCATTGCACTCCAACCTGGGCAACAGAGCGAGACTCCGTCTCAAAAAAAAAAAATTTTTTTTTGCTGCAGTGGGAGAGAACTCTACTTTGATAAGGTTAGCAAGTGTCTCAGGAGGAGGAAGTCAGAAGTTGGGTATTTATAGTGCTTTCGTGTGGGGAACTGATGGGACTGGGCTAAGTTTGTTATATAATAGTTTAGGATTAGTGGACACAGTGAAGCCAGGGTCTTGAAATAAGTCTTGGTAAGTTAGCTGTTGTCTGAAATGCCTGTTGCTCAGATAAGTAGACTATTGTCTCCAATAAGTTGATAGTGAGGAATTTCCAGTAGCAAACAATGTAGTTATTTTTTGGTTTACAAACATCGTTCCTGGGCAAGGCCTTCCTAGAATAAACGAAATCATGTCATAGGTCACTTATAATCTTATGAATTATATTTCAAATGTTCTCAATTCTCATCAGGTGGCTTTCCCGGAATGGCATGAGGAAGTTCCAGATTTTGTGTCAGCACTCAGTACCCATGCAAGTAGCGCCTAAAGGAGCCAGCTAAGGACAAAGGGGGTAATAGAAAGGCATGAAGGTTTTGAGGCTTTTGTACTTGCAGGATATAGATGGAGTATAGGCTTTGGAGACCACGAAGTAATCAAATGTTGGGAGGCAGTCTTGACTTTACTGGAAAATAGAAAGAAGGTGGGGAGGGGAGACTAAGATACTTGGCATTAGAAATCTGTAGAATGTGATAAGAAACCAGAAGTCTACTGAGAGTGAAATTGCAGTAGGATAAGACTTGATTCCTCAGGACAAACCACGTGGGGTTCACACTGAGTGAAGATCTGGACTCCTGAAGCTGTTAGCTTATTGATGGTAGTTAGAAGAATTTAAGGGAGACTCTGGAGGAAACTAGAATGAAATTATGGTAGGACAAGACTTGGTGGTGCCAGGAAGAAGGAACTACTCCTTCTGTCTGCCCCATGGAGGAGGTGGTTAATGGTGCTCTTCCCTTGTGTTGCCACAGCATTGCCTCTTGGCCACTTAGATTTCTGATTCATAGCATAAAAAAAATAAAATATTGGATGAGACAGAACAAGACTTAGACACACAGAGAGAAGCATCAAACAACTAGAATTGAGGTGGCTGCTGGAAAGAAAAAAAGAAAAAAGTTTAAAAATGCAACCACAGAAGTAGGTGGACAGATGTAGTAGGCCAGACTTGGGTACAGATTATGTTCTGTGAAACAGTAAAAGAATAAATGACTCAGAGAGAGAAAGGCACAGATTCAAATCTGTAGAATTACCATGAACACCAAACTAAATCTTACTTCCTCTCTTTGTCCTTCCTCCCTTATTTTCTTTCTCTTTTTGTAGCCATTGCATGCCTAATATATACAGGACTAGGAGCCACAAGTAAAATACAATAGAATCCAGAGATAATTCTAATCTATGAAGACTTGAGTACAAGGCTACGTCGGAGGATACACTTTTCCCAAAGGCTGTTTCATTTATGCAGGAACACGGGGAGGACTAAGAGACTTGAAGATCTGACGCTGAGCCCAGGTTGTCTTACTGGTTGATAAGGTGCCAAGGTCAAAGGGTCAAGAGATAACCAGGTTGGCTGAGGACTCAGATCTTCAAGGTGCTGGCAACCATATTGATGGTAGTGGGTTTTACTAGGCAGAGGGCCTTTTGATCCCTTCTGCCCATATCCAAAGACAGAACAAGGGATTGATAGGGTGAAGTTGTGCCTCCCTCTGTCCTGAGTCCGTTTATGCAATTGAGGGTGGTCAGATCATATCTCTTCCTTAGCACTTGCTCCTCTTTTGGCCACACAGAGATAAAATAAAGGGGGAAGAAAATTTGAGAAAATTGTGTAAAAGGCCAGGTGTGGTGGCTCATACCTGTAATCCCAACACTTTGGGAGGCCAAGGCAGGAGGATTGCTTGAAGTCAGGAGTTTGAGACCAGCCTGGGCACAAAGTGAAACCCCTGTCTCTACAAAAGAAAAAAATTTTTTTAAATTAGCCAAGTGTGGTAGTGCATGCCTGTAGTCCCAGCTACTAGGGGGGCTGAGGTGGGAGGATCACCTGAGTCCAGGGATTTGAGGTATAGTGAGCTATGATTTTACCACTGAACTTCAGCCTGGGAGACAGAGCAAGACTTGTGAATTAAAGAAAAAGAGAAAGAGAGAAAAAGAAGAGAGAAAGGAAGAAAGGGAGAAAGGAATGAAGGGAGAAGGAGAGAAAGAGAAAAGAAAGGAAAGATAGAGAAGAAAGAAAGAAAGAGAGAAAGAAAGAAAGAAAGAGAAAGAAGAGAGAGAGAGGGAGGGAGGAAGGGAAGGAAGGAAGGAAAGGGGAAGAAAGGAAGGAAAGGAAAGAAGAAAGCAAAATTACGTATAACTATAAATACTCTTAAAGTGACAGAAAGGAAATTGAAAGAAACATTTTCATGTGCCTAATTTACATCACAGGTAAGATTCCTGTTCCAGGGGAAAAGACAGTTTCATATAAAGCTGAGAGTGTGACTCTTTAAGTGGAATTGGGTTGGGGCCAAGGTCCTAGGTTTCACTGCCTGTGGAAGAAGCCCCAGGAGGACTGTTGTGTGGTCTTGTGTGGCCCTGGGAGAAGTCCACATCCTTCCACAGCATTGGGATGGGTTCAAATGACAGAAGTTTCTGGCAGTTGAGCCATCAGAGGAACGCCAAGGATCACCTTCTGTCCAGATTTAGATTTGGGAAGTAGGCCATGGTTGGGGCTGGATGTTTCCAAAGGGGACATTTGTAAAGCAAAAATGTAGGAAGGGCAGAATTTTAGAGTGCAGGACTGTGCTTTGAATTAAATAGAATTACTCTTTAAAAAAATGCAGTAATTTTTCTAAAACAGTTAATATATTTTTTCTTTTTATGATTTTTTATAGATAAATAATAATTATTTTGGGGCACATGTTTTGGGGCACATGTGATATTTTGATACCTGTATAATGATAAAATCAGGGTTATTGGGATATCCATCACCTCAAATATTTATTTATTGCCTCAGCCTCCCAAAGCATTATGATTTCAGGTGCAAACCACCACACCCAGACTTTTGCCCACTTAAAAATTAGATTTTGGGTTTTTTTGGCTATTGAGTTGTTTGAGTTTCCTATATATTCTGATTATTAATTTCTTTTCAGAGGGAGAGTTTGCAAATATTTTTCCCATTCTTTAGGTTGTTTCTTCACTTTGTTGACTATTTTCTTTATTGTGCAGAAGCTTCTTAGCTTTATGTAATCCCATTTGCCTATTTTTGCTTTTGTTGCCTGTGCTTTTGAGGTTTTACCCAAAAAGTCTTTACCCACACCAATTTCCCACAGCACTTTCCCAATGTTTTCTTTTGATGGTTTCATAGTTTCAGATCTTACATTTAAGCCTTTGATCCATTTTAGTTTTTTCTTTTCTTTTTTATTATTATCATTTTTAAATATTTTGTAGAGAGGAGGCCTCCTGCCGCCTCCTCTAGGCAGGTGGATCACTTGAGGCCAGGAGTTTGAGACCAGCCTGGGCAACATAGGGAGACCTCATCTCTACCAAAGAGGTGTGACCTCATCACTACAGTTGTGAGCCACCATGCCCTGCCTCTTTTTAGTTTTTCAATTGGCATAAAATAATTGCACATATTTACGGGGGTACCTAGTGATATTTCTATGCATATAACATATAGTGATCAAATCAGGGTAATTAGCATATCCATCATCTCAAACATTTATAATTTCTTTGTGTTGGAAACGCTTAACTTCCTCCCTCTAGCTTTTAGAAACTATATGTTATGGTTAACTATAGTCACTCTACAGTGATATAGAACACTAGAAGTTATTCCTCCTATCTAGTTATAATTTTGTATCCTTTAACAAATTTCTCCCTATCTCTTTCTTCCTCCTATCCTACCCAGCCTTTAGTATTTTCTGTTTCACTTTTCATATCTATGAGAGCAACTTTTTTTAGCTTCCACATATGAGTGAGAACAGGTGGTGTTTAACTTTCTGTTTCTGGTTTATTTCTTAATATAATGTCCTTCAGTTCCATCCATGTTGCTGTGAACAACAGGATTTCATTCTTTTTTATGGCTGGATAGTATGCCATTGTGCATATATACCACATTTTCTTTATCCATTCATTTTTTGTTGGATACCTGGGTTGATTCCGAATATTGACTATTCCAAATCAGTGCTGCAATGAGCATGGGGATTTGATCTATTTTGAGTTTAAATTTGTATATGGTGAAAGATGGGGATCTAGTTTCATTCTTCTGCATATGGATATCCAGTTTTCCTGGCACCAGTTATTAAAGAGACTGTCCTTTCCCCAATGTATGTTCTTGGTGCCTTTGTTGAAAACGAATTGGCTGTGTGTGGATTTATTTCTGGGTTCTCTATTCTGTTCCACTGGTGTATGAGCCTATATTTATGTCAGTATCATGCTGTTTTGGTTACTGTGGCCTTGTCGTTTAATTTGAGAGCAGGTAATGTGATGCTTCCAGTTTTGTTCTTTTGGCTCAGGATTGCTTTAGCTCTCCGGTGTCTTCTATGGTTCCATTTTAGGATTGGAGCAATTTTAAGAATATTTTTTCTAAAACAGAATCACTTACATAAAAAAGTAATTTTTTTTTTTCCATTTTGCTATGGACCAGTTGCCTCAATCCTTGTTCTTACCTCCTGGGTCCACCAACCTAGCTCAGCCCAGCTACTAAGGCCAACTACAATTGTTGACTTCCTTAACAGACAACTAAGGAAAAGTTTCTGTGGTCATCGGAAATGCAGTCTTAGGTATGGGGGTAGAGACGAGGATTGCAGATTTTCCTTGTTTGGGGTAAGGAAAAACAGTATTATCTTTACATTTCTAGAATCTCTGGCTGATCTATAGAGTCTGAGTTCTCAACCTGCCTCCTTTGAGACATTCCTCCCTCTGCTGGGGTGGCTGCCTTAGGGCCTGTCAGAAATCTTCCTGAGGACTGCATTCCACTTATTGATAAAATAGGGACCTTTACTTTTTCATTTCTATGCCTTTCCTTACATTGTTGACCTCCACATTCTTGTATTTAGCTCTCCTTTGGGAAGGCCATTAGTTCCTAGGCCCAAAAGAAAGAAATTCCAATGGTGGACTTTCTGGCATTATTGCTTGAGGGTAAATCTTGGGACAGTGTGACATTAAATACAGGAAGGATGACAAAGGAGTGTGATAGAGTGAGGAGGAAGGACAGTGCATCCGAGGAGTTGGCACTAGGGGCTTCACTGGACCAGAGACGTAACCTCTACCCACACATGAAGTGACTTGCCAGGACTGGCTGCCTCTCATGGACCAAAGATGTCAGTGGTCTTGCCTACACTCAGAGTTCTGGACCTTCCAGTCAGCTTAGGAGAAAATGCCTCATGCCTTCCCAACCCTGTGGCTTGGCCACTTCAAGAAGATACTGTCCTTAAAACACCTCAAAATACGAGTAAGTCTAAGGGGACTGTCAGCACAGCAGAGAAAAAGTAAGGAGAGATCTTTCATACCTGTGTTTTCAGGGTGGTATCGGCTACTGGAGCATCACCCCCATCTCACACCTGAAGCAACCCAAAACGGATACTCTGTTATATCTGATTTTTATGTACTTTGAGCCAGTTGATATTTCTTAGCAGAAAATGACTTATCAACTCTGTGGATTTATTCTTGTATGATGTTTATTGCTTTATGCTCTATTTTTAGAGGCCTTTGGAGATAGCACTTAATTATACTTAGTATCAATTTGCACTTTTTGGGGAAGAAAGCAAGGCAAACAAAAAGGGAATGGGGCAGATAAATTCTGATAGGAGAAAGGCAGCAATAAATTTGGAATAGTGGACGATGCTCTCTCCACGGTAGACCATCCCAGCAGGGGTCCTCAGAATGCTGCTAAAAAGGAGGGTGATCATGGGCTTGGAGAGGAGGCTTGACAAGCAGAGAATGGCAAACTTCCTCTTCAGAATCCTGCTGTGTTCCTTGCACACACAGAAGGTATGAAGCAGCTTTTTATTCTCTGTTGCAGACCACAGACTTAAGAAATAATAATACAAAATATACATGAATTTGTCCTTTTGAAAGATTCTGGCAATACAGAGTAAAAGATTATCCCATTACTACTAGGACACTTGTAGCTGTATCTTCAGAAAGGTGAACTCTTCTCAGGCCTTCTATTCAATGACGTGGTCATTTAGAAAAAACATAAATGGGATTTTGCTATACAGAAAAAAGCTCTTTATAAGAGTCTTTACCCACACCAATTTCCTACAGCACTTTCCCAATGTTTTCTTTTGATGGTTTCATAGTTTCAGATCTTACATTAAGATATATATATACACACACACATATATATTTCTATATATGTGTGTATATATGTGTGTGTGTGTATATATACACATACATATATAAAGAGAGCTTGTCTTAGTTTTCTGTTGCTTACAACAGAATACCCAAAACTGGGTAATTTATAAAGAAAGGAATGTATTTCTTACAGTTAAGGAGGCTGAGAGCGGTCCAGGGTCGAGAGGCTGCATCTAGTGAGGGCCTTCTTGCTGGTGGGGATTCTCTATATAGAGTTCCAAGGTGGCACAGGGTATAACACGGCAAGCTTTCTAAGTGTGCTAGCTCAGATCTCTCTTACTCTCTTTCCACTCCCGTGATAGCACATTAATCCATGAATGGATGAATCTATTCATGTCAGAACCCTCACAATCCAATCACCTCTTAAAGAACTAACCTCTCAATACTGCCACACTGGGGATGAAATTTCAACAGGAGTTTTGGAAGGGACAAAGAATTAAACCATAGCAGAGCTAGAGCAGAAAATCTGCATCTTTTCCCTCCTAGCATGTGTTGGAATTGGCTTTTTAAAATGACCATACGTGATTTCAAATTTTTAAGCAGCTGCAGATTATACTAGAGTATGTATGAACTCTCATTGTTGGACTATTCTGATAGGGATAGACCCTGAGCTTGTCTTCAACCTTCTATTATTTAAAAAAATACTAAGACAAATAGCTTTGTTTAAAATAGATCATTGTATCTCTTTAGTAGTCCAGTTAAAGAAAAAAAACAAGAGCTGGGCAAAATTTTAAAGCTAACTTTGTATATAATTAGAGAGAACAGTTCAGTGTTCCGTTTGAATTGAGAACAAGAAAGGAAACACTTTATAATATACATAGAAAAGCATTTAAAAAAATAGATATAATTCCTCTAGTATAGAGAAGTAAGACTCACCAGGAAGGAGGAAATAGTGAAGAGTGAGAGAGAGAGGAAGAGAAAGACATTTTTTTTTTTTTTTTTGAGACGCGTCTCGCTCTGTCGCGCAGGCTGGAGTGCAGTGGCTCGGTCTCGGCTCACAGCAAGCTCCGCCTCCTGGGTTCACACCATTCTTCTGCCTCAGCCTCCTGAGCTGGGACTACAGGCGCCCGCCACCACGCCTGGCTAATCTTTTTTTTTTTTTTTGTATTTTTATAGAGACGGAGTTTCACCGTGTTAGCCAAGATGATCTCAATCTCCTGACCTCGTGATCCGCCCGCCTCGGCCTCCCAAAGTGCTGGGATTACAGGCGTGAAGTCACCGCACCCGAGCTAGAAAACAAATCTTTGTTTCTAAAGCTCTAGGGGCAAAGATGTGATAATGTCTTTATTAATACTTATTTCTAAGACAAAAATAATATTTTAGATTTTTATCTTTATAAAAATGGATAGACTGCCACAATCATTTTGAAATTATTTCCTAAAGTGTGAAAGCAGGTATAGCTCAGGAATCACTAGTGTCTTAAATTTGTGACCAAATAGCTCTGTGGACTGGAAAAAATGGCTTTATAAGTTATAAAGACAGAAGGCTGGTTTTCATAGAAAAATATCCATACTTTGCAACTGTTCTGGAGCGTTTTTATATGGGCCAGATCATATTAAGACAAAGTGTAGATCACAATGTAGCAGTAATTTCTCCTTTCCTCTTCTGCAGTATTCCATCCCAAACTTGGAACTTTGTTTAATAATGTGATTATTAAAGTGGTATCCAGTGATCAAGACGCAGCTGAGGAATTCAAATCTTAATTTGATAATAACTATGCTTTATTTGAGGAATTGAATTTAAATCTTAATTTGATAATAACTATGTTTTATTTCTCAGAGTTCAAAAGATTCAAAAGGCTCATTTTGATGTAGCGTGAACACTTGGTTCTTTGGAAATTCACATGGTGTAGTTTGGGGGCTAGTGTTGCTTCTTCTGGTCTTGCATTTTATATACTTACTTGCTTAACACCCTTACATAACACTTACTACATCCCAGACACAGTCTTTACGGTTTTGTGCTCTGTGTTTTCTCGTCGTTAAAATGGAGATAATATTACCTATATAATAAGGATTTAATAATAATACTGTGAAATTATGTAACCTTCCTAAGGTTGTAAGAGCTAGAAAGTGGTGAAGCCAGAATTTCACTCTTAGCCACTGTCCTAGGCTTCCTCTCCAGCATACCTGGTTCTACCACCTCAGATTCCTTCCTTAAACTGTGAACTTACCCAGTGATGCCAGGATACCAGAAGGACTGACGGAGCTGAGATGTGGCCTAAACATCCTGTTCAAACCCTTTTTACTAGACAGCAGATTATATAGTACTTATTTTCAATGAGTTAACCAGCTGGATTTTGTAAATCTGGAAAACAGTTGAATAAATATTTATTTGAATCTTAAGTTCTCTTTGTGAATAAAATATCTTAATGAGTTAGGGAGTCAAGAATATTTTAGAGTGGAAAAGAGAGATGAGAAGGAAGTAAGAAATGAAGGAAATTTTGAAAAATCATTATGAGCAATATGAAAGCTTTCCCTTTTCCTCTTGATTTGACAGCAGAATCTAAGATTTAAAGAAAAAGAGTGTACCCAAGTTTAGAGTGATTTGTATGAATTTTAAGCCAGTTTGTGTTTTTCCAAATAAACATCCCAGGTTGGGGTAACCAGTGATTGCATCTTAATTTTGGACACTGATCAATATTTACAGTCAAGAAACAAACCAAAGACAAAACAATATGTGCCATTATTGTAAATCATTGTAGCACATCATTCCTTCTTACCAATACCTTCCCAAATCACTGGTTTTCTCTCCTGGGAATGGGTCAGAGTCCTTCTGTCAAATGCCCAGTTTAACTCAAATCAACATCTAGTGTGTAGATGCCATGGGGCAGTTTCTGTCCAGCACCCTAAGACAGCACCCTCTGGGGGTTTTACCAGAAGATGTCAATGGCCTTCTACAACAACACGGTGTTTCTTTAACTTACCCCCAAGTCGACAGATTTCAATTATATGGACTGACATCTATACCTACTAGGTAGTGTGGGTTTCACTTTGCCTTGCAGTGGTTGCAGTTCATTTTACATGCTCGTTTGACAACAAACTGCCCTTTCCAGTGGCTGTCCTACTAAAGCACCAAGTAAAACAGGAAGGTTGGCAGGTTTCCTGTGAGGCAAATGCTTTTTCATATTGTTTTCCCTCTGGGGGATATTTCAGAGAACTTACACTTCCTGACAAGTATCTAAATAAGCACTGTACAAAACAAAGATGTGAATCATTTTAAATATTATATTTTATTTACCCAATATATATAAAATATTATTATTTCAAGATGTAATCACAAAAATTATTGAGGATTTTAAAATATTTTTATTACTAAATCTTTGAAATCTTATGTGCTTTTTTTACACTTAAAGCACATCTCAATTTGAACTAGCCATATTTCAAGTACTCAGGGGTTACATGCAGCTAGTGGCCTCTGTCTTGAACAGCGTAGGTCTAAACCTTCTCCTTTTACCCAGACTTGTCCTTTCCTAAATCGTCCAGCCTCTGAAGCCGCCACTGTTAGCATGGGAGCTCCACTTAAAGTCTCATTTCTGATTTCTCCAACTAGTGGTCAAGCAATCATTAATTGACTAATGTAGCCACAAAAATACTCCTCATACGACATCTATAATTTTTAGATGAAAAATAATATTTTCAGTATTTCAAATGTAACTTTTTTTTTTTTGGCTGATCTAGAAAACATATTTAAAGAAAAGGAGAAAGAGTAGAATAACTTATAATCCTACTACCCCAGATTTTAGTGTACATTCTTACAGATTTTTCTCGTATGTTTGCTTTTTTCCCCAGAAGTGGAATTATATGGTATACATTGTTTTATTATCTTCTTCCCCTTAACAACATCCCAGAAACTTTTTCTCTTATAATGATTATCTTCTACAACTTCGATTTTGATGATCTACCATATGAGTGTGTCTCAATTCATTTACCCGCTCTCCCATTGCCCACAGGCTACTAGACCTTGAGAACCTGCACCTAGAAGAGGAATGGATATCACCTGAACGTACCTGAAGGACAGCCCACAACGTGATATTCCGTTGCCTCCTGCTGGGAAGGGCATGACTGTATTTGTGATTAAATGAGGGAGAGGTGGATTACATTAAATGGGGACACCTTCAGAATTAGCAATTTCTGCTAATGGAGCACGGGGTACCAGGATGTGCTGAGCGACCACGGTGTATACTGGATGCATTAAACCCCTCCTGAAGTGTCTGCCCATCTCTTGATGTGTGAACTCCAGAGTGACAGCATCATTGTGATGAATCTGCTTAGCTTAAGGGACCCACCATGAACAAAGTCATGCCTCCTTCCCCAGGGAAGCTCTCATCCAGTGATTACCAATAGGGGACTATAATTACTTGCCCTTCTTCTTCCAGTTTGGGACATTTCTTCAGAGTGATCCCAGTTCTAGAGCTCTTTGGGCACTGGATTGCAGCTCCTCTTTTCCCTCTGCTTCATCCTGCTTTCTTCTCTTCACTCCCCTACATATGTATTCCCAAGAGCATGCTCCTGCAATAACATTCTGACATGCACATCTCCAACTCAGCGTCTGCTTCCCAGGGAATCCAATCTGTGACAGGCACTAAAATAAACTTGACTTTACTGGTCTGACCAGAGTTTAAGCGCAGGATATGTCTTATAGAGACAGTGCAAGTTAAATAATAGTTCTAAGTTCAATAGTTTTACAGATTTCTCCATAATACTGGTGTTGCTAGTAATGAAACATTTTCTTTCTAATTTAAATCAAATCTGGCCTGGAGCTCTCACCTGAAGAAGTCAACAAGAAGTGTTCTGTATTTGTTACTCTCCATGTGCTTTCCCTACCATTTGGACTGTACCAAGATCCCAGGCCTGTGATCTGAGAAGAAGTGGGTGGGGAGGTGGATAGGCATTGCCTGGCCTCAGTGGTCTCATAGGTGGGCATTTCTTGTGGTACCCTTCATGCTGTGCCAGCCTGTGACCCTCACTACTGCTCTCGGTACTGACACACTTGGTCCACAGCCTCTCCAGGAAGCCACACGTCTCCTCTTTATTACGAAGCAGGAAAGTGAGTACAACCTATTTCCTCTCTGGAAATTCCAGCCTTATTCAGTACTTTCCTTATTTATGATGAGGGGATTTTATTTCTTAAGCAGCAGCTGTTGGCTGTCAGCCAGTGTGGAGCAACCTCAGGAAGGTGACAGCCCCTGCTGAGCTGGCTACTTTTCTATTTCCTCAGGGAAGGAAACAATGGTAATACTCTCTAGTTCAGAAGCAGAGGTAGAGAAGTGCCCTCTGGTTCCTGTGCTGGGGACAGATGGTTCCATTTTTATGAGGGCTCCTATCTTTTTCCCTGGTTCAGGTCCTGCAGTTGTCTCTGTCCACCCTATACTAAGTTGGGTGGGGAAGCCATTGTGGAAAGATGCATCAGAGAAAATGTGATTGAGCCACTGTTATGAGTTGAATTGTGTCTCCCCAAAAGACATGTTGAAGACATAATCCTCAGTGCCACAACATGTGATATTATTTGGAAACAGGGTCTTTGCAGAGGTTATTAGTTAAGATGAGGTCATACTGAAGTAGGGTGGGCCTTTAATCCAATATAACTCATGTCCTTAAAAGAAGAGATCTAGAGATACAGATACAAGAGGGGAGAACATCATGTGACGACAGAGGCAGAATTCAAAATCCTGCAGCTGTGAACCAGGAAACGCCAAGGATTGCTAGCAAACCACCACCGGAAGCTAGAAAGAGGCGAGGAAGGATGCTCCCCTACAGGTTTCAAGGTGGGCATGGCCCTGCCGACACCTTCATTTTGGACTCCTGGCTCCACAGTCATGAGACCATAAAGATCGGTTATTGGAAGCTGCTTGGTTTGTGGTATTCTGCTGCGGCAGCCCTAGGAAATGAATACAGTGATTATCACAAAACCTTTAACTAGTGAAACCAGAAAGAGACTTGGTGTTCTGTCTTCTAGTTCAGAAATTGACCCACGTGCTATTCCCAAAGTAGCCAACTTCTAACTGCTTAGGCAGACTGTTTCTTTAGATCCTCTTTGTGACAAGCATTATTGTAGCTCTAATAGTTGCGTACCAAGAACAATATTTAGTTGCTGAGAAGTCTGTTTCTAGCTCAGGGAAATTAGTGAAACTGAAAGAAAAGCTCACAGGGTTCAGGGAACTGGGAAATCCTCATAGGCAGGGGTCCAGGAGGGATTTCATTAAAGGCCTCCGTGCAGAGAAAGAACCTCTAGAAAGAAATTTGAAGATTGCGGAGTACTATTCAGTGTCTTGTTTCATGTGGAGGAAACCAAGATGTGGGAAGGTTAAGTGGCTTACCAGGCCAAGCTGGTAAATGCTGGGGCCAGGACGGGGCCCCTAAGCATCCTGAGATGCAGGACAGTGTGCTTTTCCCAACTCTGAACTCCCTTGCTGGCCTGGCGAAGAGTTGCACAAAGTCAGGAAGCCACTCTGAGGATGTTCTATACTGACGTCTCAAAAATAGTGAGGTAAGCAGAATGAGCTTTGAGGAATGGGCCTGGCGACTTGTTTGAACTGCAGGTAACGTCTGAAATGCAGTGTTAAGATAATGAACAGTGTAGACTTTTGTGTAAGATAATGGTGTTATATCCCAGCTCTGTGGTTATAGGGCCAAGTAACTTTAGTAAAACTTACTTTAGTAAAACTTACTTGTTTGTAAAAGGCTTGGCTTAGAATAGGTGCCCGTTAAGGTTAGTTGTCTTTCTTTCCTCAGTTCTTTTTCAAGTTCTCATCTGTGTCCTAAAAATTTAATCTGATATAATAATGAGTATAGTTGTGACACACTATTTCCTTTGTTCCTACTACTAAAAAATAGATAAGGTTTACTAAGCAGATCCTAGACACTGTATCACAATGGCTTTAAATAGGTTACTAATGCCCATAAGCCTAGGATATAGTTATAATTATTAAACTCATTATATAGATGAAAAACCTAGGCTTAAAAAACCAAGGAACTGGCCAGATACGGTGGCTCATGCCTGTAATCTCAGTACTTTGGGAGGCCAAGATGGGCAGATCACTTGAGGTCAGGAGTTTGAGACCAGCCTGGTCAACATGGTAAAACCCTGTCTCTACTAAAAATACAAAAAACATTAGCCGGGAGTGGTGGCGGGCGCCTGTAATCCTGGCTACTTAGGAGGCTGAGGCAGGCAGAAGAATCGCTTAAGCCTGGGAGGTGGAGGTTGCAGTGAGAAGAGATCATGCCACTGCACTCCAGCCTGGGTGACAAAAGGGAGACTCTATCTCAAAAACAAACAAACAAACAAAAAACCCAAGACTAAGGAACTTGATGAGGCTCACATAAGTAGATAGGGGTGGAGCTGGAACAGGAACCTAGGCAGTCTGTGTTTTCTGTGACAAATATGAAAAATCAAGAAGAGCAACATTTAGTCCCTAAACTCCACCATGAAGTGAGAACAGTCATGTTGCAAGGCAGGAAGCTATAGTTTGCTTAATTCTTCCCAATTACCAACAGGTGGCGGTTTGTCAATTTACAACATTGTTGATATGTACATAAACTTAAATGACTTAGAGTTAGTTCTGCCTTTTAAATATGAATCAGCAAGCCAAGTGTAGCCAAGATAGGAAAATTAAGTATTCTGATTAATATTTGAAATATTGGACTGTTTTCTAGCAACACCATCTATTGTACTCAAATCCACCACCAAATAGACTAGAGTTTATACATCCACACGTTTCTTGAATTTTTTTTTATAACATCTCTACCTCATGATTGTTCAGACTACTTGAACACCTCCCAAAATGAGCATACCACCTCTTACAGAAGCCCTTTTCATCTTTAGAGAACACTGAAAATTCTCTCCGTTAGTGGTTTAAAGATCTAAATGTAAAAAGAGCAAAACTTTCAAAATATCAGAAGAAAATACCAGTGCTCCTCAATTTATGATAGGGTTACATCCCAATAAAGCCATCCTAAGTTGAAAATATTGTAAGTCCAAAATGCATTTAGTAACCTAACCTCCCAAACATCATAGCCCAGCCTAGCCTACCTTAAACATGCTCGAACATTTACATTAGCCTGCAGTTGGGCAAAGTCATCTAACACAAAGCCTATTTTGTAAGAAAGTGTTGAATATTTCATGTAATTTATTGAATATCATACTGAAAGTGAAAAACAGAATGGTCATATGGGTACTTAAATTATGGTTTCCATTGGATGCATATTACTTCTGTACCATCATAAAATCAAAGGATCGTTGAGCAGGACCATCATAAATTAGGAACTGTCTGTATAGAAAAAAATATCTTTACTACTTCACAGAAAAAAAATCTTTATTATTTCGGGGGAGAATATTATTTTTTAACCAAAATTACAAAGGAAAAGATGGAGACATCTGATTACATTAAAATTAAAAACTTCTGTTTCTCCAAAGACTTCATAAAAATACAAAAAGCAAGACACAGACAGTCATATGGCCCACCCTAATGATTTCATTTAATCGTAATTACCTCTTTAAAGACCTGATCTCCAAATATGGTCACATCCTGAGGTCCTTGGGTCAGGTCTTCAACATATGAATACGTGGGGGCACAGTTCAACCCAAACACTCACCATAGTAGTGATATTTAATAAAAATCTGGGCTGGGCACAGTGGCTCACACCTCTAATCCCAGCACTTTGGGAGGCCAAGGTGGGTGGATTGCTTGAGCTCAGGTGTACGAGACCAGTCTGGGCAACATGGTGAAACCCTGACTCTACAAAAAATACAAAAATTAGCCAGGCCTGGTGGCACGTATCTGTGGTCCCAGCTACTCAGATGGACGGTTTAAACAATAAACATCTATTTCTCACAGTTATGGGGATAGAAAGTTCAAGATCAAGGCACTGGCAGATTCAGTGTCTGGTGAGGGCTCCCCTCTAGCTGTGTCCTCCCATGGTGGAAAGGTGAGGGCTCTCTGAGGACCCTTTTATAAAGGCTCTAATCCCATTCACCAGGGCTCTACCCACAACCTAATCACCTCACCCATCTCTTAATACTATCACATTGCGGGTTAGGATTTCAGCATATGAATCTGGTGGGGGAGACATAAACATTCAATCCATAACTCTCTGATAATAATAGTATAGTTGAGGATGTGAAGCCATAGGAAATCTTATATATTGATGACGAGGAAACTGATTTTGCATTAAAATTGAAGATGCAAATATCCTATTACCAGCTATTATGTTCCTAGAGATGTATTCTAGAGAACTTTTGCATAGGTAATTAAGAAGACAGGTACACAGATAATCATACCAGCACTGGAAGAATCAGAAACAATCAAAATATCCGTCAGCAAGAAAACAGAGTACGTTAAATGATGGAATACAGCAAGAAAACAGAGTACGTTAAATGATGTAAGTCAGTGAAAGCTAATGAACTAGTGCTATACATGGAACATAAGTGAATCTCATAAACAGAATGCAGACTGTTGCTACAGTCTTCTAGATAATGATTTCCCATGACTGTATTTTGTTCTGTAAAGGGACACGGCCATTCTCACACTGCTAGACATTCAGACTGGTTCTTCCATGGCCTTCCAAGGCTAGTGGACCATGAGGCTCCTTTAGGACTTGTCAACATCCCAAGCCTTCCCACTAGAGCCTCTTTAACTGCCTTTACACCTTACCCTTCCCACCCTCAGGATATAGGTGTTGACAGGTGTCAGTTTGTGACCTCATTCAAGATTCTTCATTCAGTTAATTGCATGTCTTTTCCATTTTCATCATATCAGTTTCCAGCAGCTGATAAATTCCCTGGGTCCTTGTTATGTAAACAACCCCAATCCGTTTTTTGGAAGCATTTATAACATGAATAAAGAGAATGACTATACTTCCTGGGGGGAAAAGGATTCTGTCTACCAATGGCACAGCACTACTGTGCATAACGTGTGCTTTCCTGCTTATGACAATGTCATGCTTTAATATATTAGGTACTGGTATAATCAATAAGGTGTGTAAGTTTCAACTCAAGTTGGCCTTGGAAAAAGGTTCTCTTTCTCTGTTATCTAGCTACCTAGAGAGGAGCTGGGTTCAGGAGAAATGGCTTTGAGAGAGGCACTGTGTAGGGAAGGGGTTATAAGCACACAGGACCATGAGCCAGATGGGCCTGGATTTGAGTTCCAGCCCTGCTTTTACTATATGTGAGACTTACGACAAGTTTTGTTATTGTTCTTTTCCCTTTGTGAGCCTGTTTCTGCAGCTCTACCTTCTTTATAGGGTTGATTAGATAAGATAAAGTATATGAAGCAATTAACATGACTTCCGCCTACTACATAGTCGGTAAACATTAATGTTATTAAAGAGATCATTTCTTTAAGATAACAATTTCAAGGTTTGAATACAAGATGATAGTGGCCTTTATGTGGTAATGAGGTACAAAACAATGAAACAACTGGAGTGATCGAAGTTTCCACTGAGGAGCTGTTTTTTTATTTTCTCCCAATGTGATTTAAGAAGATTTAAGACTATGGAAGGAAGCCAGGCCTCCAACTGTGGTTCCAGCCTGTAGCTGTGGTTGAATAAGTGACCATCTGAAGAGTATCCCTGGGTAAGTAATTTAATTTCCCTGTATCTTACTTTCTCTTCTATAGAATATTGATTCATGGGAAGATAACAGTTTTGGAAAACCCTCTAGATAGGGACTGTGTTAATAGCCATGCTTGCGTTGCTCTGTAAACAACGCAAGCGCTGGGAGTGCAATCACTCAAATCCCATGTCCTGCTTTCAGCGGCTTTCACCCACCGATATGATGTCTGAGTGTTCATTGTCACCAAGGCCATTTTCACTGAGGTTTAATTTGAAACGAGCTGCATCTACTGCAGGACGGACATAATGCAGGTGTGCTCCGCTTTAGAGAAGAACCTTTGCCCAGGAATCTGCACATCGGCCTGATGAATCACAGGGAAATGATCCTGTCAGAGACCCCTCGGGATGTTTCTGCCTGAAAATTTGGCTTTAGCAGGAATGGCTGCTGCTCCCTGGCTCCAGTGGCTGCATATTGACGGATACTTGCCCCATCAAAAAAGCATACAGATGTCCCTCGGTGTGTGAGGGGGATTGGTTCCAAGGACCCTCAAGATACCAAAATCCTTGGATGTTCAAGTTCCTTATATAAAATGGCATAGTATTTGCATATAACCTATGAATATCCTCTCATATGCTTTAAGTTATCGCTAGATTACTTATAACACCTACTACAATGTAAATGCTATGTGAATAGTTATTTTACTGCTTCATTTCTTTTGTATTATTATTTTTTCCCAATATTTCCCATCCGTGGTTGGCTGAATTGGGGGATGCAGAACCTGTGGGTCAATTAAGAAGTAAAGTATTATTAGCCCAGAGAAACACTCTTCTTACCTTTAAGGATTTGAAAATAATGGGGCTTATTCCAAAGCAAGTATAGTGGAAAATACTACTTAACAGTAGACTGAGATGCTGTAAGAATTAACATTCTGGGTGTAAAGGGCAATACAAATCACACAGTGTCTGACACACAGTAGACTCAGTGAATTATATTGAATTGAGTGAATAGATGGAGTACGGGTGTAAGAAAAGAAGAAAGGAAGAAAGGAAAGAAGGAATGAATTAGAAGAAATTAGCCAAAAAGCTAGGACTTAGGCTATGTAGGCTATGATCATAGCTTGAATGACCCTAGGCAAGTCCCTCAGTTTCTCATCTGGGCAACAGAAACAACGTCTTCCTTATTGGTTTTCTGTGAGAAATAAATCAAATTACGTAGAGAGATATGTGGTTGAAAGCACCTGACAGTCATAAGACCTGCAGATCAGTATCAGTTCAATACAATTCATCAAATATTTGCTAAGCACTTACTATTTGCCTGGCATTGTATCCTGGGTGCTAGAATTATGTAGAGATGAATAAGACAGCCAGGCTTGTACCCTGGATAAGGCAACTGGGATGGAGGCAGTCCCAGTTCTTGATCTTAGGACTTTTATTTTATTTTTCATATATTCCTAATAGACTCTTGAAATCCCCCTCTGGTTGAGCTGCCCCAGTCCTTACCCACTGAAAACCCACAAGTCTATTAGAGGAGACAAAACTGTAAACCGAAAATTCCAAAGTTGCGAACTGCAACAATGGTGGCCCCTAGAAGTAGGAAGGAAATAAGGAGGGGCTGAGGAACTGGAGCAGCGGAGTTGGGTGAAGGCACCTGAAAGGGACGATGCATGGGCTGAATTACAGAAAATAAACAGGAGTTCCTATATAACGAAAAAGCAGAGAAAGGGCATTTCAGATCACAGGAAGCATCACATGCAAAGCCAAAGAAACAGGAAATTGCTAATTCCAGCTTCTGCCATTAACTGGCTCTTTTTAACCTTTCTGGAATTTCCTCAGGGTCCTCTGGAATTTCAGTCTTCTCATCTCAGAAAATGAAGGTCGGGGTGGAAAGAAAGAATCTAGAGTTCGGGAAGATGTTTTCTAACTGGATATCTCCATGCTAGAGCATAAAGAAAAGGGGTAGCTTTAAAAATGGCACGAGCCAGAAGCCCCATGTTTTGTGACTATCAAGATGACAGGCAGAGCCTGCAGCCATTCAGAAGCTTTCTCCACTTGATCTTAGCCAAAAGACCAAGAAGCGATCAGAAATTTTCTCAAAGATTAATTTACCCACTTCACCAGTACTTAGGGCGTGGACTGAGCCAGGGTCAATGCTATCAAAAAGACCACAGTCTAGCAGAGGGAGGCAGGCAGTAAATAGGTATATGAATACTTGGAAACCACATTGGTCTGTACACTCTGAGTGCATGGGGACCGGATAACAGAAGCTCCCAGGACGTGCAGGTCACGTCCAGGTGACATGCAGGTTGAGTGACGGTTTATCTCCTAGCCAAATTAACTTCCTGTTTCCTCATCCAGCCTCACCTTCTCCCAGAAGCCGAAAACATTTTCAGCCGCCAATTTTTCCTTGGCAGGACGACAGGGTGCCCTCTCTTCACCTGCAACCTTTCCCAGGCCTTGCCTGGGGCTCCACGCACTCACTGCAAATGCGGGTCCCAGAGCTGACCACAAAGTGCCTGCTCCCGCGACAGCTTCGCGCAGACCTGAGTGCCCAGTGCAGAGCCCCCGGCGTCGTGGGAGAGGGTGGCGGGAAGGCGGGATGTGCAGCGCCTTTGGGTTGGGCCGCGGCAGCTGGGCGGGACTCAGCCTACAGTATAAAAGGGGAGCGCCACTCTCCCGGCCGCAGTACTGAAAGTGGCGCCCCAGCAGCGGGCTAGGGACCACTGGCACTGAGCTTGCAACCAGTCCCAGAGACACTGAAGAAAAAAGGTCTGATTTCTATTTATTCGTTTATTTAGTACAAAAGAACGGAAGCAGGGCTGATTTGTGGGTGCAGAAAGCAAGGCTGGAACTGGTCCAGGGTCTTAAACACGTCGGGACGGTTACAGGGTCCGGGGGAGGGAATCCAGCCGCGTCAAGGGGCTCCAGCAGCCCCAGGCGCCCAAACTCAGCAGCTTCTCTCTCCCGCAGGCGCATCTCTTCCCGCCACTCCTAGCCTCAGCCTCCAAGGATGCGGCTCCTCGAGAAACTCTGCTCCTCCAACTCAGGCAGCTCCGCGCCGAAGCCCGCCTTTGCTAAAGTGCTCACGCCGAATCGCATCCCCGAATTCTGCATCCCGCCGCGGCTCCCGGCGCCCTGCGCGCTCGAGTCTCCAAGCCGGGCCGCCGCCCTGCCCCGGCGCTGCGCCGCTGAACGCGACCTGTGGCCCCGCGCGGCAGACGAGGACGCCGGCCGCACGGACTGGGACCCGCGCTCGCAGGCCGCGTTGTCGCTGCCGCACCTGCCCCGTGTGCTCACTGCCTACGGCTTCTGCGTGCTGCTCGAGAGCCCGCACACGCGTCGCAAGGAGTCGCTCCTGCTCGGGGACCCGTCCGCGCCCCGGCCTCGGACCCGCGCCTATGGCGGCGGCTGCGGCCCGGACGCCCCCCTGGAGACCCTGTGCGGCCCGCGAGCTCCGGGCCCGGCCACCCCCGCGGTCCCCGGCCGTCCCCGCCCGCCCGAGGACGCGCTCGTCCGGCGGCCCCGCGGCTGCCATCTTCTGCGCGCCCCCGACGGGCTGCTGAGCCGCGCGCTGCGGGCCAGGAGGAGTCGCCGCCTGGCCCGCGCCCGCTCCGTCTCCAGCGGGAACGAGGACAAGGAGCGCCGCGCGGGCTCCCAGTCCCCGGCCCGGGCCCCCTCCGCCAGCCCGTCTTCGTCCCGGGACCCGCTTCCTGAGCGCCTGGAGGCCGAGGGCACCCTGGCTCTGGGCCGCGCCGGCGACGCCCTGCGCCTGGCCGCCGAGTACTGTCCGGAAACCGGGCGCCTCCGTCTCCGGCTGCTCCGCGCTGAGGGCCTCGCAGGAGGCGCCCCGGGGCCTCGTGCCGTCCGCTGCCGCCTCAGCCTCGTCCTACGCCCTCCGGACACCGCGCGTCGGCAATGCAGCATTGTGGTGGGGCGCAGCCGCAAGGCCTCCTTTGACCAGGACTTCTGCTTCGACGGCCTCTCGGAGGACGAGGTGCGCCGCCTGGCTGTTCGCGTCAAGGCCTGGGACGAGGGCCGCGGCCGGGAGCGGGGCCGCCTGCTGGGCCAGGGTGAGCTGTCCCTGGGCGCCCTCCTGCTGCTCTGAGGGCCCAGCCCTCCCCAAGGCGCTCTGCCCCGGAGACTCAGGACACTGACAGCCGCGTGGTACAAAATAAATGTTATTTATTTTTCTATTTATGATATTGCTTTATTGACGTTTTAGTTTCTCTCAGTCCACATTTGTCATCGTTTATTGGTATAGAAGAAAAAGATAATGACTCCCCGTTCTGTTCACAGGACCCCCATTCCTCTTTCCAGACCAGTTTTTACATTCCAAGGAAAAATGGGTTGTTTTGGGACTGGGAGAGAAAGGAAGTACACCCATTGCGTTGTTTTTCATTCCTTCCGATTTTCTATAATTGTTTAACAGTTTTTTTTTTAAATAAAGCAAGTTATTCATTCAGAGTCATGCCCAGTGTTACGATTCATATACACAGCTTTACATATTGATGCGGCATAGGTAATAGCCTAACTTGTGTGCGCGCACGTGCACACATCAGAGTGAGACATAAGGATGAATACCTTGGTGGGAAGAACAGGTTTCTTTTGGAAGTTAATTTTTCAAAAATTGCTGAGGAAAAGAAATGGGAAGTGGAGGACCTTCCAATAGATGGTTATGTAGGGAATAGGTATTCCTGGGGTCTTTCTCTTACCTAGGAAATCTTAGAAAATAAATCTTTCCTGCCTCTGTAAACAAGGTGATATTTTTTGTGGCATTCTCTCACCTAGCTGTGTGTCTAATTACACAGTAATTAGCTTGCCGTAGGATTTCCTAGATGAGTTAAGAAGTAAATTGTCAGTTTCTTGAACACTGGGTTCTACAGAGTGTTTTTAAAATCCAACTGATTTTCATTTGTTAATTCAACAAATAAACCTGAGTCCACTGGAAACTGATTACACCCAAGAGAATTTGCCCTGGGCTACAGGAATCCACCATGTAGTGGAAAGCACAATGGAGTGGGAGACAGATACAGAGTTCAATTTTTTTCTGCCACTTGTCTGGACTAGGGCAAATCAGTTAATCTCCCTGAGCCTCATTTTCTCCATCAGTGAAAAGGGAGTAATAGCTACCTCACATGGTTTTGTGAAGATATGCCTTAATATCCAAATAACCCTTGAATACATGTGAAATATGATAGCAAACCTGAAAAGACTTGCACTGTACTGTTGAACAGTGCTCAATAATGTTCCAGAGAATGAACTCCTTCAGGTCTCCTTTCTTAACAGTTGTTTCTCCCTGCTCCTGAAGTGGAGCCTGGCAAAGGTATGGCTACCTGAGACTGAAGACTTAGAAGAGCCAGGAGAGGGAAAGTAGAACCCTTTAGTATCCCCATGGTAAATTTCCCCGTGAGCAACAGTTTGCACTCATTCTCCATCAGAAATTTCTTCTGCATTGTTGTTACAATAATGAGATCTCGGTACAAATTTGATCAGACTAAAAATCCTGGATTTTAAATATTATTTCAAAGTGAACAGCCTTTAAAAATAATCTCATCAAACTACTTTTGAAATTGAGAAAACACCACAGAGATGACATGCCCAAAGCTATACAGCTCATGTGCATAGCTGAATTCAAACAAGAACCAAGTGTTCTGACTTCTCTGGAAGACGTTTTGGAGGAAAGTATTCCAAGAAGAGACTGTTCAACCTATGTATTCATATATAAATACATATGTATTCGTAAATAACCTATGTATTCATAAATAAATATATTCATAAATAAATACATGTTTTTATTTAGTAAAAATAAATACATGTATTTAGTAAAAATGGAATTAGTTTCATTCTGTAGACCTCAGAGAACATAATGAAGATGACATACATAAAGACGTCATTCCTTTTCAGAGGGCTCAATTTGACAAAAATGAAACTTCATGTAAAAAATTGACTTAATAGGTAAAGAATCTGGAATGAGCACTTGATGAAATACAACATTTGTTTGTGACTGATAATATATATTTATATAAATTTATATATTTTATATATTTACACAAATATGTAAATTTATATAAATATATATAATGTCAAGATCACTGAAATCTGAGAGTGACATCAGCAAGATGGCTGACTAGGAGCGGCATGCAGTATTTCTCCTGTGCTGGGCTTATTTCACTTAACATCATTTTCACTAGGTTCATCCACATCGTTGCAAATGATAGGATTTCATTTTTTAATGGCTGAATAGCAATCCATTGTGTATAGATACTAAATTATTTTATCCATTCATTCCTTGATGGACACTTAAGTTGATTCCATACCTTAGCTAGTGTGAATAGTGCACCAATTAAGATGGGAGTAAAGATATCTTTTCAACATACTGATTTCCTTTCCTTTGAATATATACCCACTAGTGAAATTGCTGGAGCCTCTAGTAGTTCTATTTTCAAATTTTTGAAGAATGTTTGTCATCTTCATAATGGGTGTATTAATTTACATTCCCACCAACAGTGTATAAGAGTTCTGCCTTCTCTATGTTGTTGCTAGCATTTGTTTTTTGTTTTTGTCTTTTTGGTAAGAGCCACATTAGCTGAGGTGAGGTGGTACTTTATTGTGATTTCGATTTTCACTTTCCTGATGATTAGTGATGCTGAGTACTTTTTCATCTACGTGTTGGCTATTTGTACGTCTTCTTTTGCCCATTTTAAAATCAGATTATTTGGATTTTTAAATTTGTTTGTTTGCTATTGAGTTGTCTGAATTTATCATATACTCTGGATATTAACCCCTTGCCTGATGCATAGCTTTCAAAAATTTCCCCCGTTCTATAGGTTGTCTCTTCATTCTGTTGATTGTGTCCTTTGCTGTGCAGAAGCTTTTTAGTGTCATGTAATTTCATTTGTCTATTTTTTGTTTTGTTGCCTATGCTTTTGAGGTCCTATATAAATAATTCTTGGCCAGACCAATGTCATGAAGTTTTTCCCTTATGTTTTCTTGTAGCAGTTTCACAGTTTGGGATCTTACATTTAAGTTTGTAATCCATTTTGAGTTTAACTTTTGTATGTGGTGAAAGATAGGGGTCTAGTTTCATTCTTCTGCATGTTCATATCGTTTTCCTAGCACCATTTATTAAAGGGACTGTCCTTTCCCAATGTGTCTTCTTGGCACCTTCATTGAAAATCAGTCGTAAATGTTTAGATCTATTTCTCGATTGTCTATTCTGCTCCACTGGTCTATGTGTCGGTTTTTATGCCAATACCATGCTGTTTTGGTTATTACAACTTTGTAATATATTTTGAAGTGATGTAGGGTGATGCCTTCAGCTTTATCCTTTTGCCTCAAAATTGCTCTGGCTATTCAGGGTCTTCTGTGATTCTACACAAATATAAGGATTTTTTTTTCTATTTCTGTGGGGAATGTCATTGGTATCTTGATAGGTATTGCATTCAATCTGTAGATTGCTTTGGACAGTGTGGGCATTTTAACAATATTAATTTTTCCAGTCCATGAACACAGGATATGTTTTCATTTCTTTGTGTCCTTTTCAATTTCTTTCACCAATGTTTTATAGTTTTCATTGTGGAGATCTTTCACCTCCTTGGTTGAACTTTTTCTGAGGTTTTCAAGCATCATATGTTCTCACTGATAAGTGGGAGCTAAGCTATGAGGATGCAAAGGCACAAAAATGATACAATGGACTTTGGGGTACTTGGAGCTCGGTGAGGAATAAAAGACTACACGTTGGGTACAGTGTATACTACTCGGATGATGGTTGCACCAAAATCTCAGAAATCACCACTAAATAACTTGTTCATGTAAGGAAACACCACCTGTTCCCCAGAAACCTATTGAAATAAAAAAAATTATTCAGAGTTTAAAAATTTTATTTTTTGTAGCTATCATAAAAGGGATTGTTTACTTGTTTTTTGATTCGTATATATTGAACTATCCTTGTATCTCTGGGATGAATCCCACTTTATCATGGTGAAGGATCTTTTCACTATGCTATTGAATTCAGTTTGCTAGTAATTTGTTGAGGATTTTTGTATTTGTGTTCTTCAGGGATATTGGCCTATAGTTTTCTTTTTTGTTGTATTTTTTTCTAATTTTGGTGTCAGGGTAATTCTGGCCTCAAAGAATGAGTTTGGAAGAATTCCCTCCCCTTCCATTTTTTGAGAATAGCTTGAGAAGAATTGGTTAGTTCTTTAAATGTTTGGTAAAATTCAGCAGTGAAACCATTAGGTCCTAGGCTTTTTTTGACGGGAGACATTTTATTACTGATTCAATCTTATTACTCATTGTTGGTCTGATTGGGTTTTCTATTTCTTCATGATTCAGTCTTAGTAGGTTGTGTGTGTCCAGGAGTTAATTCATTTCTTCTAGGTTTTCCAATTCATTAACATATAAGTCATTCATAATAGTCTCTTATGATCCTTTGTGTTTCTGTGGTATGAGTTATAATGTCTTCTTTTTTATCTCTGATTTTATTTATTTGAGTCACGTATCTTTTTTTTTTCATAGTGTGTTAGTACATTTTTTGTTGCTATAACAGAAAACCACATGCTGGGTAATTTATTTACAAAAGAAATTTATTTCTGACATTTCTGGAGGCCGAGAAGTTCAAGATCAAGCAGCTCTATCTGATTAGAGTTTTTTTGTTGCATCATAACATGGTGGAGGGTATCACATGACAAGAGGGCAAGAACATGATAGCTTACATTCCTCTTTCTCTTCTTATAGAGACACTAATCTTATTATGGGGCCCCACCCTGATGACCTCATCTAATCCTAATTACCTCCCAATAGCCCATCAAATATGAATTTAGGGGTTAATTTTCAAACACATGAAATATGGGGGACACATTCAAACCATAGTAGTTACTCTAGCTTTATGTTCATCAAATTTTTTAAATTTTTATATTTTTTCTATTTATTTATTTATTTTAGTCTTTTATTATTATTATTATTTTATTATTATACTTTAAGTTCTAGGGTACATGTGCATAACGTGCAGGTTTGTTACATATGTATACTTGTGCCATGTTGGTGTGCTGCACCCATCAACTTGTCAGCACCCATCAACTCGTTATTTACATCAGGTATAACTCCCAATGCAATCCCTCCCCACTCCCCCCTCCCCCCTCCCCCCTCCCCATGATAGGCCCTGGTGTGTGATGTTCCCCTTCCCGAGTCCAAGTGATCTCATTGTTCAGTTCCCACCTATGAGTGAGAACATGCGGTGTTTGGTTTTCTGTTCTTGAGATAGTTTGCTGAGAATGATGGTTTCCAGCTGCATCCATGTCCGTACAAAGGACACAAACTCATCCATACATTAAAAAGTCAGGAAACAACAGGTGCTGGAGAGGATGTGGAGAAACAGGAACACTTTTACACTGTTGGTGGGATTGTAAACTAGTTCAACCATTATGGAAAACAGTATGGCGATTCCTCAAGGATCTAGAACTAGATGTACCATATGACCCAGCCATCCCATTACTGGGTATATACCCAAAGGTTTATAAATCATGCTGCTATAAAGACACATGCACACGTATGTTTTTTATGGCACTATTCACAATAGCAAAGACTTGGAATCAACCCAAATGTCCATCAGTGACAGACTGGATTAAGAAAATGTGGCACATATACACCATGGAATACTATGCAGCCGTAAAAAAAGGATGTTCATCAATTTTTATCTTTTCAAAAAACCAACTCTTTGTTTTGTTGATCTTTTGTGTTGATTTTTTTGTCTCTATTTCACTTATTTCTGCTCCGATTTTTATTATTTCCTTTATTCTACTAATTTGGGGTTTTGTTTTTTCTCATTTTTCTAGTTCCTTGAGGTGCAATGTTAGAGTAGTTTTTTTTTTTTGGAGCACTTTCCACCTTTTAGATGTAGGTATTTATTGCCATAAACTTGCCTCTTAGAACTGCTTTTGTTGTATGTATAGGTTTTGAAAAGTTGTGTTTTCATTTCCATTTATCAGAATAATTTTTAAAATTTTCTTTTTAATTTCTTCATTGATCCATTAGTCATTCAGGAGCATGTTGTTTAATTTTCATGTATTTGTCCAGTTTTCAAAGTTCCTTCTGTTGATTTCTAGTTTTATTCCATTGTCAGAAAAGATACTTAATATAATTGGTTTATATACCGTGATTACGGTATGAGAGTATTCTGAATTTGTCTGTATGCTTACTTTTGTCAGTGAGTTTTGTAGCTTCAGATGTTTTCTTGTTACATGTTAGCATCCTTTTCCTTCAGTGTGATGAAATCCCTTCAGCATTCCTTGTGAGACAGAATCATTCTATCCTGAGGCAGGCCACACTTAGAGGCCTAGGATGTTGGCCAGTAACCACCAGGAACTACTCCATAATTTCTCATGAGGTCCAGGCTGATGAGAAGGCCTTGCTTTTAAAAGCATACCCATAAGACTAAGGAAGAATGTCTATATGTATTTTAATGACCCAGCTTGGGTTGCAATCCCAATCCTGAACCGATTCCTGCAAGAGGAAAGATTTTAGCTTTAGAACTATTGAGCCCATCTGAGTAGCTGAGTGTGTAGGTCAGCTCCTGATGAGACAAATGCTTCTTCCTTTTAGGAAGTAAGAAAGAAGAGTTGAGGTTGCTTATTAGGTAAATGTTTAAGATGAATGGCTATGCTAATTAGCCTGATATAATCACTGTACATTTTATGTATCAAAACATCACTAGGTATCCCATAAATATGTACAATTATCATGTGTCATTTTAAAGATAAAATAAACAAAAAGATATATTAATTGATTGTAATTTATGGGCCTTATTTGAACCCCAAATCAAGCAAACTATAAATAAATAAATAAATAATATATAGTTATATTTGGCCGGGCGTGGTGGCTCACGCTTGTAATTCCAGCACTTTGGGAGACCGAGGCGGGCGGATCTTGAGGTCGGGAGATCGAGACCATCCTGGCTAACACAGTGAAACCCCGTCTCTACTAAAAATACAAAAAATTAGGGAGTAGTGGCGGGCGCCTGTCGTCCCAGCTACTCAGGAGGCTGAGGCAGGAGAATGGTGTGCACCCGGGAGGTGGAGCTTGCAGTGAGCCGAGATCGAGCCACTGTACTCCAGCCTGGGTGACAGAGTGAGACTCCGTCTCAAAAAAATAAATAAATAAATAAAATAAATCTATAGTTATATTTATCAGACAATTGGAAACTCGAATGCTGAATACGGATTGGATATTAATGAATTATTGATAACTAAATTTGGGTATGGTAATGGCATTAGAAATATGTGTTTTTTTTGTTTGTTTGTTTTTTTTTTTTTGAGACGGAGTCTCGCTCTGCCGCCCAGGCTGGAGTGCAGTGGCCAGATCTCGGCTCACTGCAAGCTCCACATCCCGGGTTCACGCCATTCTCCTGCCTCAGCCTCCCGAGTATCTGGGACTACAGGCGCCCGCCACCTCGCCCGGCTAGTTTTTTGTATTTTTTAGTAGAGACGGGGTTTCACCGTGTCAGCCAGGATGGTCTCGATCTCCTGACCTCATGGTCCGCCCGTCTCGGCCTCCCAAAGTGCTGGGATTACAGGCTTGAGCCACCGCGCCCGGCCTAGAAATATGTTTTTAAAGAATGTGTTTGTCCTTTAGATATACATATAGAAATATTTATGGGAAAAATATTTAAATCTGTAGTGGATATTATGGTATGTCTCCCACATCTACTCACTCCCCTCCCAGGACTGAAGTACTCACTCCTGTAGCTACTGAGAGGTTTGGCTATTGACAGCTCATAGCTCAGATCCCCTCTGAAACTTGTTCTCTGAGCAATCCTACTTCTTTCACTTCCCCACAGGTATTGATCCCAAGAGCAACACCCAATAAACCTCCTGCATACAAAAAAGGAGAGGGAAGGGGAAGGGGAAGGGCCAGAAAAGGAGAGAGAAGAGAAGAGAAAGAAAAGAAAGGCCAGAAAGACAAATCTATACTCTGCATGGCCTTTGAAATGTTTAATTTCTTTGAACTAAGGTTTTGTCTTTTCTAAAATATTGAGTGTGAAGATGAGAAGGGTTAAATGAGATTGTTGCGTTTATTCAGAGCAAAATCATAGTAATAGGTAAACAGTTTTTCATTTTCATATGTAATTTGAACACCTCCTCTCTAGCTCACGAAAATGATTATAATTTTGCCGCATGGCTTTATGCACATCTCTCTTCAGCCTGTACTAGGGTAGTCTACTGGGAACATGTCTGGATGAGTGCACTAAATGACAAAAACACAAAAAATTACATCTTTCCATTCTACTGGTTTTACACTTCAGAGTCCATCTGCCGTATTCCAGAGAGAGAAATAACAGTTCAGCTGGTGTGTGCCTCTAAAATCCAGCCATCACTAGGAGGTTTCATCATTTGGGAATATCAAGGCTTTGTCAAAATATCCTTATGTGACTGGACACTAGTATTTACCCTAACAGGGAAAAATCCGTATTTTATTTTATCTGGCAACAGAACAGGATGTATTTTGCAGATGGGTGACCAGTTTCTGATTTACAAAAGAATGGATATCCCTTGTCTCTGTCTGTCAGGAGGTGGTGCCTCATATGTCAGAAACGCTCAGACAGTGTTCCACTCCTCCTCCTAGCTACCTGGCTCAGAGCCACCGCATCTTCCTCCTTTACTTGTGCTGCTCTGCGTTTCCTTCTTCAACATCATCGTGTGTTTTTTTAATTATTATTACTATTTTTAAGTAATTCAGGTTTACAGAACAGTTGCTAAAACTGTTACTAGAACTCCCATGTACCCTTCACCTATTTCCAAATATTAACATTTTACCATAACATTTTTCTCATTATCCTTTTCTATCTATAATCTATCCTTTGAAAAATGAGTTTAAACTGTACTACCATCAGATTTAATTTCCTAACACTCTACTTGTATTGCAAACAAAATCCTTCTATATCTGACATCACCCAGAATTCTTAGCATTAAAATTTAAGATCCATTCTAGTCTCTCTCCAGTCCAACTCCTCCAACCTTATCCTCTGGGATCCCCTGTCTCCAGTATTCCTCTGCAGCAAGGAGAAGGTCCACTTCCTGTGCCATGAATGTATCTCTTTACTGTATCCTGATCAAATTTGTGCTGTGTGAATTTTTCATCATGATCATAAGACGAAACATTGTTGAAACTGTATTTACACACAAGCCATTAAACTTGTAGAACTGATAAAAGAAAAAGCTAACCAACAAACGTATTTGATATAAAAATGTTATACACAGAGCAGATAGCTAAGAGTAGAGGTACTCATATAAGAAGTCTTCTCCTAATTGTAAAAGGCTCATCTAGAGGAAAACACAGTAGAAAAGCTTGGAGTTTGTGAAGCTTCTTCTGGGAGTGTCAGTCCACTATTAATCTGCCTCAAAACTCCTGCTCATTCTGCAGGTTCCAGCTCAAACAGCACCCTCCCTGGAAAGGTCCCTCCCACCCCAAGTCTCCCAGGTAGGGATTCTTCCCCTTTGGGCCCATCAGACTGTATATAATCCTATTGTACAACTGTCCTATTATAATTGTTAGTCTGCCTTAGTAGACTGTAAGTTCCTTGAGGGCAGGGATCATGCCTTTTGTCTTCTTATTCCCAGCACAGTGCATGATGCATAGAAGTCACTCAATAAATACTTGGCGAAGTTAGTCACTTTCTGCTGCTCGGACCAGGCTGCCATTCTTCCTGCCTGGTGCATTAATTTTGATGCAGATCATTTGGTTGGCCTGCAAACCGTGTCAAAATGTCAACTACTTTTTCAGGTAAGACAGTGTACTTGATGGTAGCTTACCTGAATTGCATGCATCACATCTTGCAGGAAACATGTCTCTGAAAGGATCATCTTAGAAGATCCAAACTTGTAAAATGATAACAGCCTGAGAGGTGCTGTTTTGACTTGTATATACACCTTCTGTACATATTAATAATAATTTTCTGAATATCACTTCCTATGTGTAAAGTGCTTCCACAAAATGTACACCTTTTGATCCCAGCAGTAACCCTTTGTCAGGTATAGACACTATTATTATTGTTTGCTCTGTTTTACAGAAAATGAACTTTAATAAACTGCTCATGCTAACCCAGGTAGTGAGTGAAGGAGCTGAGAATCAATCCCAGGTCTTCTGGTTCTTCTGGTCCCAGTTGAACTGTAAGCTCCTTGAATCAGGGTGCATTTCTTACACCTCTTTATGTATTCCTGCTAATACCCTCTAACCAAGCTGTATGTGTAGGAGGTAGGCCTGCCATGAATATAGATGAAATGCATCAGTGTTGGGCAATTGGTCATCAAATAAAAAATGGACAAAATGGAGAAAGATCACCTGGAGCCAGCTTCAGGTAGTCGGCTAGAAGTGAGAGGACACTCAGGCCAACCTAGAGTTCTATCGTCTCTAACTCCCTTCCCCATTTTTCTTCTACCTTAACCCATATTCCATAAGATGTTCGAAGGGTGTCAGTCCCTACACTGACAGTAGATGGTCACAAATTTCTACTACTCTATGTAAAATTTTTTATAGGAAGTCCTTATTTCCAAAAATCTCCTAACTAAAAAAAAAAAGACAAATTTGAAAACCCAGACTTGATGTGGTCAATGATATGGGGGAAAAAGGAGAAGGACAGGATTAAAGTTCGTATTTTGCCTTTGGTTTTGGCTTACTGAATAATTAATAAATATATGACTAGATTATATGCCTGCATAATTTTAACAGCTCATAGGAGAGAATTAGACATAGTGTAATTTAGGAGGAAATAATGGCACAAAGAGACTCTGATTGCTTCTAAAGGGATGCTTATTTCCACTTACTATCTATTCTAGTTTAGTTACATTTTTCTGCTCAGGTTAAATTAGAATCATTCTGGATTTCTCTCATCATCACTCTAGAATCTGTCGGTGGGATTTTGGGGCCAGCCCTCACTCGAGTGAACTGTGCTATCAGCTGTCTCCTGCAGGCAGTGAATCCGCAGAAGAGAAGTCAGCCTCTTCAGAGGTGGGCAAAGCCTGGTGAGAAATACAGAAACATGACTACGAGTACTGTGGTAGGATGGTGGGACCCACGGCAATGCTTTTCTTTATTCATAATTTTGTTTTCAAAGCTGAGTTTCCAATTGAAAAAACAATCAAAACACTGTACTTGATTTTATAGAGATTGTTTTAGAATCGGAAAGAATTATCCTTGGGCAAGGTGCTTAATCTTGCTAAATCTTAGCTCTATTTACATCATAGGATTATTTTACAATCAAAAGAGGCCTGTCTTTAATAAAGACTGGAAACTCGGTGGAGGCAGCCTGGGAGTAACTAGGAGCTGTCAGGGGTCTACGCTAGTGCAGGGAAACAGGCAAAGGAAAGGGTGAGGCAGGCGAACTCTGACAAGAATCCATCTGTGTGTATTTGGCACTAGTAATAGTAATGATATGATGTTGGGGTTGATAACTAACATTTATTGCATGTTTACTATTAAGGTATCATGGTGAGGATTTTATATGCACCCATTTATTTATTTATTTATCATAATCTTCTACCTGGGAGGGAAGTACAAAGAGAAAACCAAAACTCAGAAATAAGCCTAGATTTTCAAGCTAAGCAATTGCAGAGCTGCTCATGTAACCCAGGTTGTACAAGGTAGTGGTTAAGAGCATGGATTTTGAAATCCAACTGTTTTTTCTTTACTTATGAGCCATGTGACCTTCAGGGGTTTACTTTTTTCTCTGTGCCTCTGTTTCCTCATTTTGGAATCGGGATGTAATATCATCTATTTTGGGGAGTTCTTCTAAGAATTATACAAATTATTATGTAAAATTCTGGCCTATTCCAAGCCTTTCAACATATATCAAACACCTGGTCAAGTTGTTTCCATGATACCAGAAGGGACATCTGGAGAATTCAGAATCTGAGTGGGGCCCCATTCTTAGCTGGATGTCTAGAAACCAGGGTTTTCTGGCTGACTTTGCCTGAGGGGGATTGTGTCCTGGCTCCTGACCCCATCCCAGTGTTGACCCCATTCTCTGAATCAGATCATTCTGAATTTGCCTTGCCTGATCTCTACCTTATATGAGGTCCCGAGGCTAATTCAGCACATCCTCTCAATGCCCTGGCCCTGGAGTGATGGCCTGTGCCAGGGATTGCAAGTCTCAATTATGTGAATGTTCCTACCTCTGGGAGAACAGAATGTGAGGAGAGGGCCTCTGTGTGAGCCCCAGGTCTTTGCATCAGTACGTTGGGCCGCTGAGTGATGGTGGATGGTTGTGGAGCAATGCTGGGAAAGGAGAGGTTGTTGCTGGAGAGAGCCTAGGAGCCAGGTGAGGGGCAGATTCTACTCTATGGAAGGGCGTGATTAACAGGTAAGGGACCTTCAGCCCTT
This sequence comes from Macaca fascicularis, assembly GCF_037993035.2. NCBI lineage: Eukaryota > Metazoa > Chordata > Mammalia > Primates > Cercopithecidae > Macaca > Macaca fascicularis. The sequence goes on along the minus strand of NC_088381.1, from coordinate 38,671,080 downwards.
TGAGATGTCCTGGGCTGTGCCCCTCCTCAAAGCAAGGAGAGAAGAATTCGTAATGGGGGAACTCATACAGTGGTGTGAGCTAATTTCTCCCCAGGATCTTGGCAAGGAGGTCTTGGACTCTGTCCCATGTGACAAAGGCCAAAGATTTGCCTCTGGAATTGAGGTCCTCTGGAAGAGAGAAAAAGGACAGTGCTGGGGTGTCTCTTGGCTCCAGAGCAGAACCACTAGTGGCTTTGCAGGATCAGGCTTACAACTTATGTTACTCCCTCTGCCAGGTGGGAAGCCTATACTGAGGCCCGTCAGAACCACCTGGGGCTGAAGGCCTTCTGCGGTAGGTACCTTTTGGGATAGGCTGCAGGCTTCCCAATAAGCAAGGGAAGTGAGGCCAAGTTGCAGCTGATGGGTGCAGCCCATATCCACAGCTGCATGGGAGCAAAGACAGGCAAGAGGGCAAGGGACTCAAGGTCATTGGCAAAGGAGTGGTTGGTGCAAGTGGACAGGGAAGCGAAAAGAGGAGGGGCTGGCTGCGAGAACAGGTCCATGCCCCAGTGTCTCAGAGCAACTGTCAAACAGTATCATTGGAATCAGGGATGAGAACAGGAGGGATAAGAGCGTAACATTATTAATCAGTGCATTCTAAGTGCAAGGCATTGTTCTAAGTGTTTTACATCTATTAAGACATTTGATCCTCGTGGTAGCCTATTACTATTCCTACTTTGCAGATGAATAACGTAAGCGACAGAAAGGTCTAGTGTTGCTGAGACCATTCAGCAATTAGTGAGGGGTGGCCGGGCGCGGTGGCTCACGCCTGCAATCCCAGCACTTTGGGAGGCTGAGGTGGGCGGATCACGAGGTCAGGAGATCGAGACCATCCTGGCTAACACAGTGAAACCCCATCTCTACTAGAAATACAAAAAATTAGCTGGGCGTTGTGGCGGGCGCCTGTAGTCCCAGCTACTCAGGAGACTGAGGCAGGAGAATGGCGTGAACCCAGGAGGCGGAGCTTGCAGTGAGCTGAGATCGCGCCACTGCACTCCAGCCTGCGTGACAGAGCGAGACTCCATCTCAAAAAAAACAAAAACAAACAAACAAAAAAACCCACAAAAAAACAAAAAAACAATTAGTGAGGGGTTAGAACTTGGATTTGAACCCAGGCAGGCTGGCTGCAGAGATCAAGTTCTTAACACTTTTTCTTCCCTGTAGAAGACTCCGGGCATGAGAGCTGAGGTGCCTGCTGCAGGCAGACACGGGTGGAGGTGGGGTTTGAGGAACAGTGGGATGGTGGAGTAGGACGGATATTAAAAACAAACTTCACTCATCTCACAATTTTTTCCCAGGCATTAGCCTGAAAATGTAAATTCTGCATAAATCAAGGCTTAGAGAAAATGTCCTAATGCAGTTTACTATGAGGTATTAGTGCTATAACTATACCAGGAATCAAATACATCTGCCTGTGTCCCAGAAATTTTCTCCAAAGATGGATATTATAAGGATGCTGCTAAAAAATAAAATAGTAAGTACATTTTCCCTGAGAAAGGGAACAAATACAAATAACTTGTAAGGCAACTAACTTGAGATAAAAGCAGAGGAAAATTGAAGAGCTGTGAATGGAACATCTGATGTGGCTTTGTTTCCATACAGATCATGTGACAGGAAACTCCAACAGCCTAATCAGTTCTGTTCTTTGTGTTTCCACTCACCATTATGTGGTCAGGGTCATGATACCGCTTATGTTCCAATGAACAGAAATCCAGAAAGGGAAAGGATCTGGTGAGGCTGGTTGGAGGACAGGAGGGAGGTCTACTGATATTCTGCAGCTGTTTGTCCAGACTGTGTTTTCCTTGTAAAACAGGCCACTCTGGGGTGCTTCCTCTTCTCAAGAGGAGAGAATATTATGGAGCATTAGAGAAGGTTTAGGGAGCACTTACTGTGTAAGTTCTTCAAGACACTTATAATCTTATGAAAGAGAAAGACATGTCTAAAAAGCAGGACAAAGTGAAAGATGCCCAACAGAGGCAGATGCAAAGATGAAACTCTGATTAGATCTAGCTTTCAAGGGCCCCCTTACGGACGGGGCAGACCCTGCTGTTCTTACCATCTGCTTTCTCTCTCCTGGTTCCCTGGGATCTTCCCTGATGAAGTCCGGCTCGCAGGTGGCTTTCCTTTTACACACTTCAAGGGCTCCATGAGGGAAGATGGTTCAGGTGGATAATATGATTTTCATAGAGATAAACCCAGAGGTGTGGGCCTAATGCTTAGGTGGTGAAGCCTGGACAGATGGAATGGTCCGGGGGTAACGTGCAAGTCCCTAGAGACTGGGTCCGGGACCAAGATTGAGGATCCAAGAAAAGAGGTTGCAGTCCTGTAGGAAGGCTGGCTAAATGGGGACTGTGGAAGACACGTTCAATGTTGAGCCATAGGGAACAAGGGAAGAAGGCACACAGTGAAGAGGAGGAATGGGGTAAGGCTGGTGTTGGATGAGTGTCCACAGCACAGTCACCCTGGGCCTGCCTTCCTATCTCCTCCCTGCCTCCTCAAGATCTGTTCCCAAAGGCTTAGCTGGAACCAAACATTTGCAAAATGGGTTATGTTTTTACCTCTTCCTAACTTTATGCTTTCTGACATGCTTTATCATTTTCATTGGTCCTCAATTGTGAGTGTTTTCACAAACTTTAGTGTTCTCTAACTTTGTCTATTTCATCCTGTCCTCCCCAAGCCTCATTCTTTCAGCTCACACATATACACTCTTAAAGATAAAGGGCAAAGTTTTTGTTTGAAGGAACACTCCAAACATTTCTACTTATAATTTTTAATGGATTTGCCTACTATTTGTGGGAAGGCAGAGTGAAATCAGGCCATCTGTGTTCCGTTAAGACTCATCCACTTCATACCAGGGTGACTTCAGGCAACTTACTTAAATTCAATCAGCCTCAGTTTTCCCATTTGCAGAGTAGGGCTGATAATAATGAAACTCACCTTACTTAGAGTTGCACTAGGAATCAGAGATAATATCTGCAAAGACCCTGGCCTGGTGCCTGGTAATGGCTTGGTCCAGGCACCTCTTCACTGGAAAGAGGAGTGAAAGTAGATAGAGGTGGAAATTCTTCAACTGAGATTAAATTCTGAATTCAGTATGTTTCAATATGGAATTACCAAGTTACCTTAGACCCAAAACATATATACACACACAGGAATCCCGCCAGACAGAAAGCTTTTGTGATATCTAAAATCAAATAATGGATAACTATTCATATTGGCTTAAAAGAGGTCATTTCTGTGCTTTTCAAAACTCTGAAAGCAACCCATAGCACAGTCCTGGGAATGCGTAACTCTTAAGATCGTGAGAATTGGCTTAGAACTTACACAGCTTGCAAGCCTTTCCTGTTTGGGGGGAAATTTAATATTTCATGGGTTGTTGGAGTGAGAATCAAAATAAGCTTAGTTTTCATTGTGAAATGAGTTCCTGTTTTCTGTGTGTCTCAATGCATTGCAATTTAATTCTCATGAGCGCAGGATTCTTGTCTTGTCTTGCTTTTTACTGTATCCCCAGTCTCTAGAACAGTACTTGGCACACAGTAGGGCTCAATAAATATTTCCAAAGTAAAAAATGTATAATCGTATTATTTCCAGTAAATTGTTTAAGGAGGCAAGTAGACCTATGTTTATATCTATGTTATCTGCATATCCTTTCTTTCTGGATTTCTGACTACATCGGTAATTAAACAACGTGTGAATAGATGAATGCCCCCTCTTGGGGCCTACGTGGAAAGATCACAATGGCTGAAGAAGGAGTGCCAGCCTGTGGACTTAGGGGAGGCAACTATGTGTAACATGCTCCAAGAGGCATGAGAAATTGCCTGAGAATTCCTCCACGGCACCCTGAAAGTGGCTCAGAGGGGACCGAGAATGAGCTGGCCCATCCAGAAAAGCTTGGCATCAAAACCAGGAAGAAGCAGATGGGGGCCCAGTGACCAGATGCCATGGCAGGATATGAGCATCAACAATGAGGCCAGTTCATAGGCACAGGGACCAGATGAAGGCCACTAAGCCACTGCTCAGCAGAGCCAGTCACCCCAGGCAATGGGTCTTAGTCCAGCATCTCCTCATTGGAAAGAAGAGTGAAAGTAGATAGAGGTGGAAACTCTTGAACTCACTGAGTTTAAATTCTAAATTCACTATATTTAAATATGGAATTACTGAGTGACCTTAGACCACCCTCCCCACACACATGCACACACACACACACAGACACACACACACTTTACCCAGGAATCTCACCAGACAGAAAGGTTTTATGATATCTAAAATCAAGTGCTTAAAATCACGTGATTTCAAAAATAACATGAGTAACAAAACAAAATCTTAAACATCTGGTCTCTAAAAATATTTGTAAATTGGTTTTCTCTGGCAGCTATAAAGGTCACAGTTAATTTAATAAGAAATGCAACTGCTTGTCAGAATCATGACCAGGTTGAACTTTGGTCTGAGTTGGCAGTTTCTGGAGAAGCAGGTGGCTGAGGTGAAAACCTAGCCAGCATCCGGCTTTGTTCTCAGTGGGGTGTTACGACTTTGAGGGCAGTGACTTGCAGCTGCTGCAGGTGATACTTCAAGCAGGTTCATGATGCTCACATGGGTGACACTAGGAGACCCTTGGCTCTCAATGGCTGTTGTACCTTATGATTTTGATTGCCCTTGGTTTTCTACAAGCACCATAAGATGGATCATGCAGGTGTAGGCAGAGATTATCAACTTGGGATCTGGGTTGAGGGACACTCAGAAGTTCAGGAGGACATGTACATGGTATGAATAAGAGACTGGGGGTGGGGAAAACGTCTAGACCTCAGAGTGGGATGGACAATACGCAAGGAATAGGCCCTAGCCATCAGTAGAAATCCAGTTATCAGACCTTGGACTAACCTCACTGCTAAGCAGACTAGATGCTGAGCCTCACTATGTATGGCTGGTTTGTTAAATACTTTTGCATCAGATCAAGAGGGGCCTGAGAACTGGGAAAAGGGCAACACTGCTGGGGCAGATTCTGGATGCGTTGACCAGGAAGCAGACTGGGTTGGAGGGTCCATACAAGCGTCTGCTGCCTTGAATTGCAATGTAACAGTGTGATAAGGGTCCCACATGCCTCTGTATCCTATCACTACAACTAGACTGAAAGGCAGGCCCATGCTGCATGCTTCTGCCCATCAAGCACACCACCTGACCTTTTGTTGATACTCAATAAATACATGTTATGCATTGATGGGTCTTGGTTCCCTCAGTTTTCCAAAAAAGATAAAAAGTCCCTTTCTAGGTAGTTTGATGTATGAAAAAAGTTATTATCCTGGTTCCCTGCATGTGAGAATCAAAATAAGTTCTGGTTTTGTTGTGAAATGTGATCCTGCTTTTGTGTGTCATGATGCATTAGAATGTAAATGCATTTCCCATGCATTTTCCAGCAAGGAAAATGACAAGAGAAGAATCATGGAGCTGGAAGCACGATCTAGGGGGTCTCACTGGGGAGGGAAGATGTATGGGATCAGGGGTCATGGTCAAGTCAGGAAGCATGAGGAGCATTGTAGAGATGTTCTTGCTATTCCCTGCCTCAGACTCCCATGGGTTTGGATTTCTCTGGAAGATGGACCTAAAGGTAGAGCTGGACTCTGGGCTTTGCACCACCTCTCAGGCCACCAACATTTATAGTCATGCATATGCACACTTTAGGTTTTGCTCACCAAATACTCCATGTCCTCTGTTCCTAGAAACCTTATGCTCAAGGAACCCCTGTCTTCACCTGAATCTGCCTCTTGAACTCCTGAGTCCCACCAGTACTCAGGATGCATAGGACCAGGCCCGGGTCTCCTTCTTGGTTGTCCATGGTTGTCATTGTGGGGGAGGGCTGGACTTTGGCTTGGCATGATTCAGAGATAATGGGAGAGAAGTAAAGACTCTTCATTTGTACCTAGGAAGGCCAAAGGGCGTAGTCCTGGCCTCCACTCTGAAGCTCTGTGGAGGTCACAGGCAGGAGGTCCTGAGCAGCAGGAGGATGTCAGGAAGAGCTATGGGCACCCAAGTGCTAGAGGCAGAAGGAATCTGAGAAGGGATGTAGATCCAAAGGGGACCCTGAGGCCAGAACAAAATCAGGGTGAGGGTAGAAAAGGAGAGGGGAATTAGTCAGGTGGGTTGGTTCAATTCAAAGGCATAAAGTCCAGAGAGACACCAAAGCTCTTGCAAGATCACAGTTCACTTTTGAAGTAGTTATGTCCTAGGAAGGTAGAAAGAGCCTATATGAAAGTTCCAGTGGAGAATCTGAAGAAACAGCTGAGATTCACACCTGCATAGCTCTTTACTCTTTGGAGCCTCCATGTTATTACAGTGATGACACCTGTCTATGCCTGGTGTGGCAACATGGAAAGAGTCCTAGCTAGGATCTGAGGGGCCCCTGGGCTCTACACCGGAAAGACACTTAACTCTCTAAGCCTCAGTATACTTATCTTTAAAACAGGACAATAACAATGCCCCAAACGTGCTTGTGAGAATGGATGAAATAACATATTTAAAGATATATTTTTTAGAAGCTCAAGAGCCAAAACCATTTGAGAGAATGAGTCATAATTCTTTATTTCTTTAGCTGCAGGAGAAGTTGTTATGCACTGAAAATGTGCCAAAAACACTGATATCTTAAATTTATTTCACATTTTTTTTTTCTCTTTTGCTTCAAATAATAGGGGACTCTGAAGCCAAGTTGAGAAAGCTAAAGGAAGACATCAATAAAACATCTGCTGGGCCAGGCATGGTAGCTCACACCTGTAATCCTAGCACTTTGGGAGGCCGAGGTGGGTGGATCACCTGAGGTCAGGAGTACAAGACAAGCCTGGGCAACATGGTGAAACCCCGTCTCTCCTAAAAATACAAAAATTAGCCGGGCACGGTGGCAGGAGCTTGTAATTAATCCCAGCTACTAGGGAAGCTGAGGCAAGGGAATTGCTTGAACCCGGGGGCGGGGATTGCAGTGAGCCAAGATTGCACCAGTGCACTTCAACCTGGGCTGTAGAGTGAGACTCCAGCTCAAAAAAATAAATAAATAAAAATAAAAATAAATAAATAAAATGTCTGCTAGACTGTGAGCAGAACCTAGTCTCCTGATAAGATATTTACATTTCCACTTACTGTTGATACTAAGAGTAAATACTGATGTAAGACTGGACATTAAATAGACAGAAAAGGCTTACCGGGTCTTGATAACAGGCTCCTTGAACTACATTTCTTAACCACCTGTATTTCTGCTTACCCAGAAAAACAAGGGCGCTGTTGCTATTGGATTTTGCTAAATTCCCTTGATAATCCTACCACAATTCCACTTCTTTTAGTGTTTTGTAAATACAATAGTATCTTCATGGGATATTTTGAATTACAAATGTTTTAAAGAATTCTGATGACATAGTTGCACAGCGATATTAATAGGGTGGCCTTGTTTCCAAGTGGAGTTTTGTGACTGAATAGGGGTTCCAGGGTTTCCTCATAAATTGTCAAAATGCTAAAAACAGTGAAAGGAGATGTCTACTAATTAAAATAAAAATAGTTCCTAAAGAGCTGGGTTCACCTGAATGACAAAAGTTTTTAAAGGTGACACCAGGGGGAGATCTGATAAAAGCAACAGGAGTCCTAGGACAATTTTAAAGAATTAAGATAGCAGTAGTGGATATGGTATCTAGTAGAAAAGCTTTAGAATTGGAGTTGGAAGCTTCAGGGTCTCCAGATGTAAACAATATGCCTATATTTGTACCATTTTATCAGACAAACTTACTGAAATTATTTTAGTATGAAGACTATGCTAACTTTTCAGACAGTTAGAAACCCAAAAGGAGAAGCCACAATCCTACCACCTGTTCACAACTGTTAAAATCTTGTCACATTCTCTGCCACCTTTGTCTATGCGGGAGACCAGAATAGGCTGCCCCTAGATGTGAAGGATTATTGAGCTGAAGACAATTAAGAAGCAGGTGCAGGAAAACTCTCTTCTCTATTTGCCTAACAGCAGGACATAGATTTCCGAAGAAGGTGTCCTGCCCCATCTTCTACCAAGGAGAATGAAGGTTAACCACTGCAGACAGCTTTAGATGCGTCTCGCTTCTCTGCCTGGAGATGGTACCAGAGGAAGCTACATGAACAAGCTTTGCTAGGTACCCTTTGTCTGTGTTAAATTAAGTCTAGCCTAATGCCGCCTCCTTACATATTCTAAGTTCAACGTACAGGCTGAACTCCATACTCAGTGAACCATAACCTAACAGGGTCTGTGAACCTAACTGAATGTAATCTACTTTTAGGCCAATCACTGAGTTTCAGCCAATGAAAGACAGCCAACTGTTCAAACCGTATTAAAAAAAAAAAAAAAGCAAACACCAAGCAGTAACCAATTCAGCTATTTCTGTACCTCATTTCTGTTTTCTGTACATCACTTTCCTTTTTCTGTCCATAAATCTTTTTCTACCATGAGGCAGGCCAGAGTCTCTCTGAAACCTGTTTTGGTTTGAGGGTTGCCCAATTCACGAATCATTCTTCGCTCAATTAAACTCTGTGAAATTTAATTTGTCTAAGTTTTTTTTTTTAACATCTGCCAGCTATTTGCTTTCCTCCAAGTTACTGCCTGTAGAGACTCAAAGTCCTTTCCTTTGTCTTATCTTATCACTTCTCTAAAATTTTATTGTTCTTTGTTGAAGATGCTATGTAAGCTGAATTTGAAGCCCATTCTTTGAGAACTTCTCATTTCCTGGGCGTCTCCCATGTATATATGAAACATACATGCTCATAAACTTTGGTTTATTTTTCTCTTATTAATCTGTCTTTTGCAACAAGGGTTCTTTTCAACTAAGAACCTCTGGGGGTAATTATTTTGCCCTTATATATATTCAGTTACTTTTCAAAGTTACAACCACAGACTTTGTACAATGTCACGCGTTTTCATATTGTTACAGTCTATATAATCAAGTGGGGGAGTTTTTTGTTCACTTTTTTCTTTTTAAAGAGAGGGTCTTTCTCCCCCAGGCTAGAGTGCAGTGGTGTGGTAATAGCTCACTGCAGCCTTGCACACCTGGCCTCAAGCAATCTTCTTGCCTCAGCTTCCCGAAGCACTGGGGTTACAGGTGTGAGCCACTCTGGCTGGCCATAATCCTGGCTTTTAATGCACATATTTGGCTTTCTTGCTTTCTTCACTGGCATCTTCCTCTTGTCCCACAACATATTATTCAGAATTCTTCTTTGTTAAAAAAAAAAAGTCTTTCTTAGCTCTTTATTTTAAATAGAAAGATTCGATCTATATTGCCAAGTGAAAAAAAGCAAGGCTCAGAGGGGAAAAAATGTGTGTGGAATGATACTTGCCCCTTAGAAGTCAGGTATCTTCTTTGATTAGAGCAAGTATTGATTTTTGAGACTCCTCTAGTTAGGAAAGGTTGTCATTCTACCAACAGCAATGCTTTTGTGATCTTTTTAGCAATTCTTTGGCAGCTTTCTCTTTCCCCCAGGAACTCTTGTCTTCTCCATATCTCTTAATCTAATAAAAAATTATTTTCATGTTTTGCCTTAGGAGTCAGCTCTGTGAAGTTGTAGCTGATTTTCTAGTTCAACATCTAATAGCTACCCATGTAAAGGACTCAAGGAAGGATTGATACACACCTTAGACCTGAACCTACCTAGAACTCAGGCTTAGTACTATACTTCTATATACCAAATGGCTTCCATGGAAGCGACTGGTCTGCCTGAGTTCCTTTAGCCCTCTGAATTAGTCTAAACTATCTGAGGCATGATAATATTGTGCATTTTTATTTCTGCATCATATTAGCAGACCAGTGTTTCTTAAGCAAAAAAGCAGACATGATTAAAGTATTTTAACTAGGTCCCTCCACCTTTCAGATAAAGGACTGTCAGAACTTGATGGAATCAACCAGGTGGTTGCTTCACTTTTCTAAACCATGTCTTCAACTGTGCCATTCACTCCTTCCTTCCCCCTTTAGGGCAGTCAAAGTTCTTGCTCTCAACTGTCTTCCCTCTTTTTGGCAATATGTCGTTCAGCACTCTGAACACTAGCCTGGTACTCAGTAAATAGTAGGTATTCAATAAATGTATCAAGTGAATGGATGAAAAGAATGAATTCTTACAAAGCAAATTACTGAGATGCTATAGAAAGTGTTTCATATCAGACTTCCTTTAAGTCCTGTAATGTTGTAAGGTAGGTATTATTATCCCCATTTTACAGAGGAACAAATGAAGGCTCAGGGAACAAAGTGACTTTTTTCAGGTTTACCTATCCACTTGTGGTAGCCTGTATAATCCCCCCCTGCAAACCCCCACCAATGATATCCACATCCTAATCTCTAGAACCTACAGATAGGTTACCTTATGTGGCAAAAGGAGTTTTGCAGATGTGGTAAATTAAGGCTGTTGAGATGGGAAGATTATCCTGGATTATTGGGGTGAGCCCAGTGCAATCACGAGGGTTCTCATAGAAGTGGGGCAGGGGGGTCAGCTGGATAAAGGAAGACAAGGTGACAACAAATGCTGAGGGGAAGGAATGAATGCAAGTGGCCTTCAGAAACTGGAACAGGCAAGGATAATGGATTGCTTCCCGCAGCAGCCAAGCGGAATGCAGTCCTGCCCACGTCTTGACTGCAGCCTGTAAAAACCACTTCGGACTTCTGACCTCCAGAATGGTGAGACAGCAACTCTGTAACAAATTTTTGTTGTTGTAAGCCACTAAATTTGGGGTCATTTGTTACAGCAGCTACAGAGAGAACTAGTATGCTCCTATAACTGGTCTTTGAAAGGGCAGGACTCATAAGAACAATCTTACAGCAAGTTAATATTTATTTTACCACCGCCTCTTCACTCCTGCTGTGGGGCTGGTTCTTCCCTGGCTTCATCTCAGGCAGACCTCATAGCTTCTCCTGTGTATAATAATAAAAGTCTCCAGTTGGCCAGGCGCGGTGGCTCATGCCTATAATCCCAGCACTTTGGGAGGCCAAGGCGGGTGGATCACCTGAAGTCAGGAGTTCGAGACCAGCCTGACCAATATGGTGAAACCCCGTCTCTACTAAAAATACAAAAATTAGCCGGGCATGGTGACCGGTGCCTGTAGTCCCAGCTGCTTGAGAGGCTGAGACAGAAGAATTGCTTGAACCTGGGAGGCAGAGGTAGCAATGAGCCAAGATCATACCACTGCACTCCAGCCTGGGCAATAGAGTGAGACCCCGTCTCAAAATAAAATAAAATAAAATAAAAGTTCCCAGGTACTTTCATCCTCAGAATAGTCTCACATCAATAATTAATATGTACAGTGCTATGTAATTTAATTTTTTTAAAAAAACAGAAAAATCCCTAAACTTCAATCATAAAGCATCTCCCTTTCCCCAGCCAAGGACCTACAGTGGGAGCAACACTGCTGTGGTCCACTTTGGCTCAGCAATTTGGCTGTTATCCTTCTCTCTTGATTTCTTGGAAGGCCAGATGACAACTCAGTTTCAGCTTGGTGATGTGGGACTTTAGCATGGGTGACTCCATTTTGGTTTTTAGTCTGATCTGTTGGGGCCTAGTGCAAGAGCTTAGTCCAAAACAATGGCCTCCTGCAATTTTTATTGAATAACGTGAATAATCTGAACACCATTTTTCACAACCAAGGAGGAAAACAAAATAAAACCAAGTTGCACTGGGAGATAAACCACAAATAATAAACTCACCATTTCTGCTTCTGGTGTCTGAAATAAGCAAGCCGTTAGCCTCTCCAGTAAAGCTAGGTCTCCAGCCTCTGTAACTCCTTCCTTTCCTAATGGGGTTGGGGGTGTTATTTGATTCTTACCTGACTCTAACAAAAACCTTTATCCTGGCTTTTGTAATGCTGACAGCTGACCATATGTTATGACTTTTGAGGATGTGATAACCATATGAGAAAATCCACCAGAACAGGCTAATGTAAACTAGCTAACCTTGCTAAAGTTAAAGGATTTTCCCTTTAAATATCTATTATAGACTTATGTATGTATGTATTTACTTATTTATTTGTAAGCCAAGCTGTCTGAAGTCTAACTCCCTTGAGCTCTTTTGAAAGTAAATTTCTTTTCTTTCCTAAGTGCTTTTGTCTCTGAACCTTCAGTTCTCAAATCCTGCATAGGCAGTCTGGTATTTCCCTTCGGTATGTGGGAGTGATGGGCACTTACTGTTTTGGAGTCTTCGGCCAAAACAGGCTGCAATCATTATGTTGTCAGTGCTGACTCACAAGTCAGGTGCGGAACTGGGATTCAAGGCCAGGAAGCTTGAAGTTAAGTTCCATTTCTACCACAGCGTGGTTCCCTGGTTGTCCTGAAGTTAAAAGCCCCCCGAGTTTCTCTTCTCAGTCTAATGGTGTTTAAACTCTCATCTCTTCTGGTGTGATGGAAAGTATTCTCACCAATGCCTTCATTTCCCCTAGGTGACCTCAGGGAAGGAGGCTGGTTGTGGGAGGAGGCTGTCCCAGTGTCTGTATAATCCTGGCATGAGTGTTGACATGGAAGACATTTAATTCTGGAAAGAAAAGTAAGTCATAATTAACCTTGTTTTACAATGAGTTTTAGCTCAGTGGTTAACTATGAGATCATTCAATGATCAGATCCTATCTGGGTTCCAATCTCTGTAATTCCTTCTTCTTCCGTAGCTGGTGGGTGGGGTGGGGGTGTCACTTGATTCTTACCCACAGATAAGAATCACCCACTCCTAATGACCTGGTCCAATCTAGGTGGACATAGTTGGTCTTCAATAGCTTCAGCCCTGCATTCTGGGCATTGAGATTTCTTTGTTGAGAAAGTGCCTTCCCCCTCTGGTACTTTCTGTTCTTGTCACTGAACTTTGACCTTGGACTGCTGAACCCCTCTTTTAGTGACCTGCCCAGATTCCTGTTGTCTTCAAGGGGCTCTGACCCAGAACTTGAGGAGAGACCTCTTTTGCCTTTCTCAGATTTGGGCCTCCAACTCCCCAGGCTCTGCTTACTGGTTGGGATGCCCTGAGAGTTTCACATGAGCATCCTCACAAGTCCTCCACTGCCAACATGTGCCTGGGCTGTGTCAGGCGAACAGCATGCCTGCTTACCAGACGATGACCAGACGATGCCTCCCTTCAGTGCTCAGGGGGTTGTTCTCACAGGTTGTGCCCTGCTGGGTCCTGGGATCTGACAAGAAGCCTTTTTCTGAGGTGTTTATTTCAAGTGTCTCCAAGACTTTTTAACTACAGAGACATTAAGAACAAGACAAAACAAGTAACAACCACCACCACCACCACCACCATGAAAACCCAGAGCCCAAGAAAAAAGCAGTGAGCTTTCTAGTTGCCCAGTAGGGCAACTGATTTCTATTCTACTTTGCTCCCCATTGATTTTTTAAAAATTGTTTTCTTCCCCAGTGACTTGTTGCTACTACAACTTCAATGAGGAGATAGGACAGTCCCCACTACAAAGGGTAACTTAAAGGAATTATCTGCATTGCGCATACAGATTTGCTCTTGCAGCTGTGGGCTGGAGGGAGCAGGGCACCTTCAAGATGATGCACAGTAAAAAGAGGCAAATAGAACTACCCCTGCCCAGAAGGGGCATGTAGGGGAATGTAGTGAACTGGGGCCAACCACCTAGCGCCTCCTTTTCCAGGATAGGTGCTGTCACACTGCTGCCTGCTTCACGTTGCACATCAGCTCTGGCAGTTTTTAGTTTGGGCTTTCCTCTGTTCACTCCAAGACATCTCCTGTTTAGCTACCTGTCTCAATACCGGCTTCGCACCTAGCCAAGTTCCCCTGGTCTCCTGTTATTCCCAATGCACCTCACTGTGTCTCTGGCCCACCTGCTCCATGCACCCTCATCCTGTTGGGCCTGACTTGGGGAATCATGAGCATAATTGATATAAGCATAATATTTGAGCAAGGTGACTGAAGTGGCAGTTTATCTGTCTTCATGATTCTCATAATTTACAAACACACAAAAAATGTGTTTAGGATCAGTGGTGCAGTAGGCTCTGTGCGGTCTCCTGAGTCATTCACAGACTGATGAGGGCTCTGAATTTCCTAGGGGAAATGAACCTGGCAGCAGTTTGTAAAGAAATGATTGCCATTCAGTGTGATAAGCTGCTGTCAGGTTCATTGATACAAAATGATGTTGATCTTAGGGCGGTCTTGTCCCCAGGTGAGGCAATGTATGATGTCAGAACTTTGTTAAGTACTTTGTCTTATTCAGTATGAGTTTCTTAAAGTGGAATTTGCACCATGAGGTGTATGTGTGTGTGTGTGTATGTGTGCATATGCTCACTAACACCTGTCTCCTGAGACTTCTCAAAACCATCTATCCTTTCTGTGATGCCAAATGTAAGGCCAAGCCCACAGAGTTTACTCAGAGGTCTGAAATTCAGTTCCAGGCTCTTCTAGATAATCTTAGAAAAGCCATTTAAATTATCTGAGCTTCAGTTTCCTCATCTTTGAATTGAAGATAAGATCCGACCTCATGGGGCCACGTAATGTGTATGAAATAGCTTTGTAAACTCTGAAGCACTGAACACAGGTGACTTGCAATGACTCCATCCAGGATTTGAAGTGTTTATTTAGAGTAGGCCACGAGATCTTTCCCCAGGCCAGCCTTGTAAATGCCTCTGGCTCTTGGAGAACTGGGGGAGTCCTGCTATGCCCCCTCCAGCATCTCCTCCCACACATTATGTCCTGCACACTGCTAGGTAGAACCCGCCCTGCCCTGCTGATCAAGTTGCAGGGAATGTTGGCTGCTGCTGGGAAACGAAGAGAAGGCAATGAAGAAGAAAGGGCAGCCAGCCAGGAAAAATAGGAAGTTGGTGCATTTGGACGATGATGGGGATTTTTTTCTTTTTTGGCTGGGAGATAAGAGTGTTTTTGTTAGTTTAAGGGGAGTGGGGGCTCGTGGCAGTTATCTGGCTAGAACTTGTTTATAGATGGCTCCAGACTTTGAGACCTGGCAGTGCTGGCACTAAGCAAAACTGAAGTGTTTTCAACACAGTGGAAAATCCCCGAAGTCTCCTGATTCTCACTAGAGTGCTCAAGTTGGCAGAACAAACTCTCAGACCAGATTGGACTCAACTGGAGAGGTCACAGGGAGGCTGCAAAGGTGCTGCCACTTCTCTTTGGCTTCTGCTAAAATAAAACCAAGAGGAGCCCTGGGAGTGTCAGCCTGGAGGTCTGTTCCTCTCTCTGGTCTGGAATGAACTAGCTGCATAAGTTAATGAGCAGAATAGGAAAGAATTTCGTACGGCCCCAAGGCCTGGAGAGGGAATCCCAACCTATGCCTCTTTCTCACTCCACACGTAACCCTTGAACCTGAAATAAAAGTTGGGAAGAAAAAATTAAATAGTGTTTTAGGAAACACTTGGACATGCGTTGCCTCATTTGATTCTCACTAGAATCCAGTGAAATAGGCAGAGATAGTATTAGCCCATTTTTCAGTTGATAAACAATTTCAGAGAGGTGCATGATTTGCTAAGATTGCATAGATACCAAGTAACTAAGCCAGGACTAGAACTCAGTAGGTCTTTTCTGTCTTAATCAGTGTTCTTTGTGTCATGTGTACTACAGTGTGCAGAACAGTGGAGAAGTGAAATCAAGATGGCAGCAATAGAAATAAAAAGAAATGATGGTCAGGAAACTCAGAAGAATAAATGGGTGAGATCAGGACCAGAGCTGTGTGGCAGGTTATAAGAAAAACATGTTTTTGGCCGGGCGTGGTGGCTCAAGCCTGTAATCCCAGCACTTTGGGAGGCCGAGACGGGCGGATCACAAGGTCAGGAGATCGAGACCATCCTGGCTAACACGGTGAAACCCCGTCTCTACTAAAAATACAAAAAATTAGCCCGGCGTGGTGGCGGCGCCTATAGTCCCAGCTACTCGGAGGCTGAGGCGGGAGAATGGCGTGAACCCGGGAGGCGGAGCTTGCAGTGAGCCGAGATCGCACCACTGCACTCCAGCCTGGGAGACACAGCGAGACTCCGTCTCAAAAAAAAAAAAAAGAAAAGAAAAACATGTTTTTGCTTCATGTAAGCAAAACAAATTGAAAAGTTAAGAACTGGAGAAGATTCTAATGGAGATGTAGAATTACAATTGTGGAAGCATGTGTTAAAAGAGAGCCAACACAGTGACCAAAACAGCATGGTACTGGTACCAAAACAGATATATAGACCAATGGAACAGAACAGAGGCCTCAGAAATAACACCACACATCTCCAACCATCTGATCTTCAACAAACCTGACAAAAACAAGCAATGGGGAAAGGATTCCCTATTTAATAAATGGTGCTGGGAAAACTGGCTAACCATATGCAGAAAACAGAAACTGGACCACTTTCTTATACCTTATACAAAAATTAACTCAAGATGGATTAAAGACTTAAATGTAAAACTCAAAACCATAAAAACCCTAGAAGAAAACGTAGGCAGTACCATTCAGCACATAGGCACGGGCAAAGGCTTCATAACTAAAATACCAAAAGCAATTGCAACTAAAGCCAAAACTGACAAATGGGATCTAATTAAACTAAATAGCTTCTGCACAAGCACAAAAGAGACTATCATCAGAGTGAATAGGCAACCTACAGAATGGGAGAAAATTTTTGTAATCTACCCATCTGAAAAAGGTCTAATATCCAGAATCTACAAGGAACTTAAACAAATTTTCAAGAAAAAAGCAAACAACCCCATCAAAAAGTGGGTGAATAATACGAGCAGACACTTCTTAAAAGAAGACATTTATAGAGCCAACAAATATTTGAAAAAATGCTCGTCATCACTGGTCACTAGAGAAACGCAAATCAAAACCACAGTGAGATGCCATCTCACACCAGTTAGAATGGCGATGATTAAAAAGTCAGGAAACAACAGATGCTGGAGAGGGTGTGGAGAAATAGGAATGCTTTTACACTGTTGGTGGGAATGTAAATTACTTCAACTGTTGTGGAAGACAGTGTGGCAATTCCTTAAGGATCTAGAACCAGAAATACCATTTCACCCAGCAATCCCATTACTGGGTATATACCCAAAGGATTATAAAAATCATTCTACTATGAAAACACATGCACATTTATGTTTATTGCAGCACTATTTACAATAGCAAAGACTTGGAACCAACACAAATGCCCATCAATGATAGACTGGAGAAAGAAAATGTGGCATATATACACCATGGAATACTATGCAGTCATAAAAAGGGTGAGTTCCTATCCTTTGCAGGGACATGGATGAAGCTGAAAGCCATCATTCTCAGCAAACTAACACAGCAACAGAAAACCAAACACAGCATGTTCTCACTCATAAGTGAGAGCTGATCGATGAGAGCACATGGACACAGGGAGGGGAACATCACACACCAGGGCCTGTTGGGGGGTGGGGAGCAAGGAGAGGGAGAGCATTAGGACAAACACCCAATGCATACAGGGCTTAAGACCTAGATGATGGGTTGATAGGTGCAGCAAACCACCATGGTACATGCATACCTAGGCAACAAACCTGCACGTTCTGCACCTGTGTCCCAGAACTTAAAGTAACATTACATAAAATGAATAAATAAATAAATAAAATTAAAACCATGTGAGAGAGAAAAAAACAAAAGAGAGACAGCCAGTCAGATTTTTAATGCTCATCTATGTACTTATATCCAGCACTGGGCATACAGAAATACTGATTATGCAAATATGCTACAAGATCAGGTAGGATAAATCAGACAAGTAATCTTTGGGGCCCAAGACTAGTTTTTCTGAGGTTGCATAGTTGTTGTACAGTAAGGACAGACTGTGAAGAGCAGAGAAGCAAAACCAGCAAAACCATAAGTAACAATATGTATTTCATTGTGTGGGATTTTTTCCTAAGCTCTGCAAAGTGAGTATTTCTCTATCTGTGGTTGCTACTGCCTCCTGGCTAAGGAGAAATCATGGTGCTGCAAATTACCAGGGCAAATCAATCATAGCAGGAGACTAAAACAACTTTACCCTTTTGTAAGCCCCTGTCTCTTAATGCTCATTTAAGGTTATGGCGGAGCACAGCTGTGGCATCACGACTGGCTGGGAAGGGAGGAAAAGGTTGCGTGGACAGGGAAAAGTACAGGAAAGGGTATCACTGGGGGTCAGTAATAGGGTTATGGCCTGGAGGAACGCCTAGAACTCTAAGCACAGCTGTGATTCATTTGGGCACATCATAGGGATTCTTGGGAGAGAGGAAGAGGCCATTAATGAAGGGCTGGCAGTTGAAAATATGGCATCTAAAGGGACTTGGAAAATTCAGGATTGATTCCAGCTGTGGTTAGTATCCAAGGGGTATCAAGTCTGTGGACCACTAATACAGAGTCTGGCAAACTACAGCCCACAGACCAAATCTTACCTGCTTCCTGTTTTCATATGGCCTGCAAGCTAAGGATAATTTTTACATTTTTAAATGGTTGAAAAAACCCCAAAATAATAATAATATTTCACGACATGAAATCTACATTTCGGTGACCACAGATAAAGTTTCATAGGAACACAGCCACACTTACTCCTTTCCACACTGTCTAAGGCTGATTTTGTACTATAGCGTCAGACCTGAGCAGCTGTGATGGAGACATTTGGCCCTCAGAGCCTAAACTGTTTACTATCTGACCCTTTACAGAAAAAGTTTGCTGATCCCTGGGATAAAGTCTGGGAATTGACCCCTGACTTTTCACCATCATGGGTCAACCATACGACTGATCATAAACTTTAGATTTTCTGTGTGTTATTATGCAGATCAAGTGTAGCTTTTGCAACTTCCCATCTTTTCAGTCTTAGGGAGCATACAACCAACTAGCCACCACCAAAGTTCCTGCAGGGTCGACCCTCCTGATTTCCACTCCCTCCCTGCTGCCCAGTCTGGTGACCATGCAGAGCTTGCCTCTGCTGCTCTGAGATCCCATCATCCCCACCGAGCCCACTGAAACCAGGAGGTCCATGTAAACAGAGCACCTCCTACTCTCATCCCCCCAGGTGTGGATGACAGTGACCATAGGTCCTTTAATGGATCTATGAGGAGCCAGACCCTCTTCACCAATGAATGGCTTTGCTGATGACAGTGTCCTCTGGGACCTCCTGGGGGCATAATGAGGGGGTGGCTGATCAGATCCCCCATAGTAAATCCATTCTTACTTTACTTTTCCCCTAAGCCTTTGGGTTCTTTCTTCTGTATTTTATAAAGGAAGTGTTGGCAACTCAACTTGATTTAATAAAGGCCACAAGTGAGTCCAGGCTTCAGTCAACCAGCAAGGAAAGCTGTGGGGGCCACTCCCAACTGTTCAAACTAAAACTTTAAATCTGGACTGTGTGGTACATTCACCCATATTGGGGTGTTCTGTCAATATGAATCAGATCAGTTGGTTGATAGTGTTTTTCAGATCATCTATATTCTTGCTGATTTTCTGTATACTTTTTCTATCCATTACTGAATGTTCAACTAGAATTACAGATTTGTGTATTCATATCCACAGATCTTTCAGTGTTTGCCTCATTTAAAGTACTTTTGTTATATGCATAGTATGTCTTTTTGGATAGTTGACCCCTTTATAATCTTATAATATTATCTTGATAATATTCCATGTTCTGAAGTCTACTTGATCTGAAATTAACATAGCAACTCCAGCTTTCTCTTGGTTAGTGTTTATGTGGTATATTGCTTTCCATCCTTTTATTAACCTATATCCTTATATTTAAAGCAGATTTCTTGCAACTGGAATATAGTTAGCTCTTGCTTTTTAAATCTACTCTGACAATCTCGTATCAGAAATTAACATGTATGTTTAAATTATTCACATCTCAAGTGATTATTGATATGATTGGGTTAAAAATTACTATCTTGCTAGTTATTTTCAATTTGTTTCATTTGCTTATTCCCCCCCCCATTTTTTTTTTTTTTTTTTGCCTTCTCTGAGTTTAATTGAACATTTAAAAATTCCATTTTTATCTCCTCTATTGACTTATTTACATCTCTTTTAAAAACTTCTTTGGTGGTTCACCTAAGTTTTATAATACACATTTTAAAATAATCTAAGTCTACCTTCAAATAATACCATACCAGTTCCAATGCAGTGAGGATCTTATAAATATTCCCAGTTCCCACCTCCTATCCTTTGTGCCACCATCATCATACATTTCACTTTTACATATTCTCCTTTCTCTTAACACAAACTACATTGTTATTGTTAGTGCTTTAAATGGTCAAATTTTTAGAGCAATTGAAGATAAGGAAAATATTTTATTTTACCTTCATTTACTACATTTTTGATGTTCTTCATTTCTTTGTGTAGTTCCAAGATTTTTGTTGTTGTTGTTGTTGTTTTTGAGATGGAGTCTTGCTATGTCACCCAGGCTGGAGTGCAGTGGCATGATCTCGGCTCACTGCAACCTCTGGCTTCCAGGTTTAAGCGATTCTCTTGCCTCAGTCTCCCGAGTAGCTGGGATTACAGGTGTGCACCACCACACCCGGCTAATTTTTGTATTTTCAGTAGAGACAGGGTTTCGCCATGGTGTCAGGCTAATCTTGAACTCCTGACCTCAGGTGATCTGCCTGTCTCGGCCTCCCAAAGTGCTGGTATTACAGGGGTGAGTCACTGTGCCTGGTTGAGCACTCAAGTTTTTAACTGTATCACATTCTTTCTCCTTGAAGAATTTCCTTTGATATTTTTTGTAGTGTAGGTCTGCTAAAAATGAATTCTCTCAGTTATTGTTTATCTGCGAAAGTTTATTTTTCATTCATGCTGAAGGATAGTTTCACTGGATAAAGAATTTTAGGTTAACGGATTTTTTTTTCTTCAGCGTTTTAAAGATATCATCTTATTGTCTTTGTTTGCATGGTCTGATAACATGCCTGCTCTGTTGTTTTCTTTGTTTCTCTATCCTGTATCTTTTTCTCAGGGTGTGTTAGATTTTTTCTCTTTTTCTTTGATTTTCAGCAGTTTGGATATGATATTCTTAGGTGTGAGGTGTGTGTTTCTTAAAAAAATCTTGCTTGATGTTTTTTGAGCTTTTTGGATCTGTGTTTTGCTGTCTGTTACTAAATTTGGAAAATTCTTAGCTATTATTATTTCAAATATTTGTTTTGCCACATTCACTATTTTTTCTTCTAGAGTTTTTATGTGCATGTCCGACCACTTTATGTTGCCCATAACTCTTGGGTACTCTATTCTTTTTGTTCACTCTTTTTTTTCTCTTTGTATTTCAGTTTGCATAATTTTTTGACATGTTTTCAAATGGATAGGGTTTTTTCTTGGTTGAGTCTGATAATGAACCCATCAAAAGTATTCTTCAATTTAATCCCTGTGTTTGTGATTTCTAACATTTTCATGTGATTCCTTCTTATAGCTTCTGTCTCTCCTGAAATTACCTATCTGATCTTGAATGCTATCTACCTTTTAAATTAGCATCTTTAACATATTAATCATAGTTAATTTAAAATTTTTTGTGTCATATTGGAGCCTGGTTCTGATGATTGCTTTGTCTCTTCAGATTCTTGTTTCTTGCCTTTTTGTATGCTTGTATATTTTTGTTGAAATCCAGACATGTTGAATAGAACATTAGGCACTGATGTAAATAACTTCTATGCTTGGAGATCAGTGTACTTTTCCTTCTGCTTAGCCATTAGTGTAGAGCCTTGTGTTACTCTAGTAAGGAATTGGGTTGGATTTAAAAACTGTTGTTGCCTCAGTTACCTCTGTGCATCAGCAGCTTCAAATTCCTCTAGTGATACCTTATTTTAGTCTCTTTGCTTGTCTTTGAGTCTTTCTTCTACACCATTCCCTAGTTAAGTGTGTGCTGCTGCAGCTCTCCCAGCTGTATTCTTCTGTTATTTTTACTTGATGCTTGTTGGTATGGTGGTAAGGGGCCAGGGAAGAAGGTATTCTCCGATGATCTGATTAAGCCTAGTCTATGAAGCTGAGACTAAATCTGTGAACCGCAGGTACTGTGAATAGGAAACCTGTGGGTTTCCAAACTGTGACTTTCACAGGTGTTCCTGCCTCTCCTCCAGACATCAAGCTGGGCCTGTCTGATATTCCTGCTTTATCTTTACTCTCATGCTTGCCTCCCCCAGCTGAGGTTGGTTTCCACCAGTGCCCTCAGATACCCATTTTGATGACCTTCCCCATATAGACTGAGACTTTTCTTCTTTTGCAAAAGTAGGGAAGACAGTCCAGGTGGAGCTTCTACAGTGGCTGCTGTTGCCCTCCAACCCTAAGAGATGGACTTTCTCAGGCTTCTCCCTGTCTCCTCTGTGAGAGCCTAGAGGAGTTCCTGGAAGAGAGACCTACAAAAAGTTGGAATGCCACCTCCCATCTTTGTCCCGAAGGGCTTCACACTCATACTGGCCCACAATTTGTTAAAAATTTCTAGTTAAATATTCTCTGTTTTGTACAACATTTGACATCATATATTCCAGGTAACAAATGTTTAGGTCTTGTTTCTCCCTACAGGTAATTGTCTCTCTAGTTTTTAGGTTAATTATTTGCCTTGCAATTTTAATTCTCTGCTGGGTCAAGAAAAGTCATTAGTTTGCAGCGTGTCCATCTTTTTCCTAGTTAGTAAAAGGGAGAACACCCTTTTATTTATTTATTTTTTTTTAGCTCTCTGTATCTCTAAGGTGAAACTGAAGATCTCAGTGTTATAAGAATTGAAACCATCTATTCCCCGCCCCGCTACATAGTGTGGACTCTGACGACTGAAACTACTTATCCTCCACACAACCTATTGTCTGCATGAACATGGCTTTATATTTTATTGTCTTTATTAGCATAACTTTATTATTCCAAAATACTCTTGCCCAGACAAATAACTTGATTTTTAATTACGGTAACTTCCTGAAAGTTCCATCAACTCCAATAGAAAGCATCAAAAGACAGTTGATGCCCTAAGATTCTGAATCCCTCACCTCAAAATCCTCACCTTGTGGTTTCCACTAGTATGTCATGATCCTAAAGTGTATATCAGGATCCTTCCCCAATTTTAATCAAGTCTTTCCCCAACCCTACTTTGAAAGACCTACTGGAATCCAACCTTCCTATTCTTAATAAAATCCTACATTACTTTTCCCTCCAAGATGCTATGAAAGTTCTGTTGAAGTGATATTCTCCCTTACATATGAAAGCAAAAAACTTGGCTTTGTATTATCAGTTGATGATATTTGGGGAGCATATTTGAAAAAACTTTAAGTTGCATTTCTCTTATCATTTTGCTTTTATCTCTTGCCTATTTTTCTGTAGGGTTATTGATCATTTTTAGAAACTCTTTGTGTATTAAGGGTATCAACTCTTTAGCTATGATAAAAGTTACTAATATTTTTTCCAGTTGTCATGTATCTACCTTGTCGTTTGTTGGAGTTTTTTACCATTAATTTTTTTTAATGTGGTCAGCTTTATCAATCTTCCTTACCTTGTCTGGGTGTTGAGTCATAGAAAGATTTTCTGCATTCACAGCTTACAGAGGAATTCACTCATATTTTCTTTAAGTATTTGTGTCGTTTTATTTATTTTTGCATTAATATCTTGTCCATGTTGAAAGTATCTTGATAAATTGTGACAGTAATAAATAGGATTTTATCTTTTTTCCATGTAGTTATCTGGTTATCTCCAATACTGGAATATTATAAAGTCCAACTCTTTCTCACTGATTTGATATGCCCCTATACCAATTCAAAAATAATATTTAATAGAAAATAATAAGCTGATTCTAAAGTTCACATGGAAGACCAAGTGTGTAGGCTAGATCCCCCTCCAAAATATTTTGCCAAAAATAACAATAAAAGGTCACTTACCCTACCAAATATCAAAATATAATGAAAAACTGCAGCAATTAGAACAGCATGATACTGACATTGGACCAGAATTAAAGATCAAAGAACCATTAAAAAAAAAAAAAAAGAAAGAAAACAGAACCCTGTGTAGTTAAAAATGAAGTTTATGGCGATATGGTTTGGCTGCGTCCCCACTTAAATCTCATCTTGAATTCTCATGTGTTGTGGGAGGGACCTGATGAAAGGTAGTTGAATCATGGGGGCAGGTCTCTCCCATGCTGTTCTCGTGATAGCGAGTGAGTCTCACGAGATCTCATGGTATTATAAGGGGGAGCTTCCTTGCACAAGCTCTCTGTTTGCCTGCTGCTATCCACATAAGACATGACTTGTTCCTCCTTGCCTTCTGCCATGATTGTGAGGCCTCCCCAGCCACATGGAACTGTAAGTCCAATAAACCTTTCTTTTGTTAATTGCCCAGTCTCGGATATGTCTTTATCAGCAGCGTGAAAATGAACTAATCCATATGGTAAAAGCGGTTTTAAATCTTTGGGGGAGAGAATGGATACTACTTACTAAATTTTATCAAGACAACTAGCTGTCTTTTTATAAAGAGAGTTTATTTCTGGTTTGTTTGTGTACATATGGAATGTTACAGTCAGAGGAAATTTTGGGCCTTCCCTTTTGATCCATGGATTTACTAGCTTAATACCTCATATATTGAGACTCCTTTTGGAGTGTCGCCAGAGAAAATTAGAGGGATCTTAGGCTTAAAAGCATAAACAAATTTATTATGATGGTATGTGATGATGTGAGAGTAAACACATAAGTATGATTGATTGACAGGGATGAAGTAGAGAAGTGAGCTGAGCACTTCTGGTAATATCAGTTACACCCAGATAAGCTCTTGTGAAAGGAAGTGCTTAACTTAGCAATAACCTGCTCTTCAGCTGTGCCAAGTACTTAGCAGAGTGCTGGGAACTCCAGGATGCAAATACTGTCCTATAACTGGAAGCAGCAGCAGTTTACCTTTAGGGGGCCCTCCGTCTGTCTGGCTGAGAATATACCAGATGGGTCTAATTGTGTACTGCCTTCTGGCTTCCCCATCCCTACTCCCAGCTCTCTGGGGCCAAGGGGTAGCAGAAGGCAGCAATTAAGTAAACTTGGGTGTTTTTTTTTTTTAACTCTTGATATAAATTTATGTTCTTTATCATTAGGTCTAACCGAATGTAAACAGAAAGAAGATACGTTGTAGTGAAACTGCATAAACAGAAAGATACAGAGAAAACCTTAAAAGAAGTGACTGGGAGGAGAGGAGGAAAAGAGATGGTAGCTAGAAGAAGATTTAGGAAAGAGGGAGGGTTTTTTGGTTTTGTTTGTTTTGTTTCTGAAAGTAAAGGTAATTTGAGGCAACTTATGCTGAGGAGGAGGAAACTACTTTTTTAAAAAAGTTTAATACAGAGGAGAAAATTCTGTCCACAGCATCATGATGACCACAGCTTCAGTTATCATTTAAGCTACTAGTCCTAGACCTCTCCTTCAAGATCTATGTTTTTAACTATCTATGGGACTTTAGCCTTATCTGTAATGTCTGAATTTCTTAAAAGGAGAATCCATTAGTGTATTTAATGAGTCATTGGAAATTAATTTAAACCCAATATAGGAAAGAAGAAAGTTACAAATGATGAGATCAGAGTCTAGATGACATAAGGAATAGTCTGGAATAGAGAGGAGTGAGTAGGGAAATGAGAGTAAAGATACAAGAAAATGCATGCACAAAATGCAGCGAAGTGTAGCGTCCTTCTCTGTGAAGCAGTATGCACATTCTCCCACTCTCTGGGCACCCGTGTGAATGACCTTGTCTACCGTTGAGGGTTGGAAGTGCTTCTCAGGTGTTAGTGAAAGGAAGTGTGGCCAGGTCTCATGCTCCACCTATTGGTAAATTAAATTTGTTTAGCCATTTCTGGCTGTGTGTAGCCGTTTCTAGGAAGCTATCATGCTACAATCTGTGAATGAGAGCACCTCTTCTAATCTGAACCTAGAAAAGTTTTTGCAGGGTAGCTTGCCATTATGACCTGGCAGGGGTGTATTGGATGAGTCTACTTGGCTTAAAAGACTAGGAACTGAGTGGAAAAATGAGAGAGGAGCTCATCTGCTGAGTGTAAGGGAAGTCAGGGATTGTGGAGCTGAGAGGGGGCTGAGGATGATATATGATAGGAAAAGTTGCTGACCAACTATCTAAAAGAATATCTGTTAGCATCAAGGCCTCAAATGATGTTCTCAACATCTTAATTTCCTGTTTTATTTTACATAAAATATCTTAACTTCAGGAACTCTGTAGTACTACTGAAAAATGATTACGTTTCTGAATTTTCCCAAGAACATGTGTATTTCAAACAACTTGCTTACAGTATCAGCGATTCAGGAACAGTCAATATTTGTACTGCCCTTTGTTACTTAATGTTGCAAATCATTGTCTATCAGAGTGAAATACGAGCAATTTTCCTGTCGCCTGAATATTCTTCTTTTTTCTACTGCAGACATTATCTTAGGTTTTTTGTTTTGTTTTGTTTTGTTTAGAAGGAAGCCAAAGTAGACTATGTGACCCAACATGATGATGAAGAACGTAGTTCCGGGAGAAAGGTGCTCAGGATGTGAGTCTCGATTTCACTGTTAATAGCCGTCTGAACTGACAAGCCATTCAACTTCTCTGGATTCATTTTCCTCATCCTGTATGATGTGAATAATAATAGTTTGGGTCTCTTAGCAGTATTGTGAGGAGGAAATGAAACAACCCATGCAAAGTACTTTGCATAGTGCCAGGATTTAGTAAATACTGAATATATCCTGGCCATATATATATGTGTATGTCATAAACATTAAAAATATTCTGGGTAATCTGTGAATTAATAAAAGACAAATCAGGATTTTAGACCTTGAAGGGGACAGCTGAGATCATTTATACTAGGATGGCTACTATCTGGCTTATTTTCCATCATTCTTTCCCACCCTATTCATTACAGGCCTCACTAACTGATCCCAGCATTCTTTCCCACTGATGTCAAAAGGATTTTAGAATCCTCAATACAGTATTTTATCTGGTCACTACTAACTGATTGGAGTGGATCCTTGAGATGAAACTCATCTGCCACCTCTAGCTGTTCTCAACAGATAAGGAAGTGACTTTCCTAATGTGACATGGTTGATTATTGTTAGAGCCTGGACAAAAATCCAGTCTCTTGTTACATAGAGGATTATACTCATCTTTGTGCAGAATTTACAGCTTTACATAATATAAACTCTTAAAAGAAATAAAAATGTCCTTAAAATACAAATATCCTTTTTATGAAGAAAAGGGATATTTGGAAGAAAACTTTGTGGGCTAAAGAAAATGGAACATGAGAAATTATTCTTGTCCATATTTTAACTCTTCAATCTTGCTTATTGGTCACGATTTGGCTAATGAAAGAAATTAAGTTGACTGCAGAAACCAGACATTTTGCACTATTCCAAGATACTTCATCCATTTACTTATTCAACAGATATATATTTGATGTCAGTTTTGTACCAGGCACTATACTAAGTGCTGGGAATGTACGGATGATCAAAATATGACCTCAACCCTTAGTAACATCAAGAGACAATAAGGAGACAGACATGAACAAAACTGGAAGCATCAGCAACGTGCACTTCAATAAAGGCATGTAGAGGGGACCATGGGAACAAATTTGGTCTATTCTACCCAGAGCGATAAAAAGCAGTGAAGGCTGCTTGAGTTTGAAAACTTTAATGAAAATTAACCTCATAACCAAGAGATTCTAGGAAATGTTAGTAACCATTACTGACAAGTCAGGAATTGTATTTTTGAATGAGAAAATATTTACGGATTTGAATTTACTTCACTAAAAATTAGTCTTAGTAGGCCATGTGGTTTTATTAATGGCAGGCCATAGAAAATGTTGCTACCTGCTCTAAGACTAACAGAATAAAGTAATATTTACCATAATCACATTTTGGGGAGCAGATTATTTTGTATATGTGGCTGAGGGACAAATATACTTCCTGGTCTAACAGGCTCTCCTTGTGTGTCTGTAGGACTGATGTCAGGGAGTTCACAGTCTGACCCTGGGTGGACCTCATATGGCCCAAACCTGCGTGAAACTACCTGCAAAACCAGACTGATGCTTTACCCCATTTGACGTCATGGCCTTAAAGTCAAATTTGCTTACCCTTATTCTTTTATGGTTAAACACACTCTGGTTATTGTTCTCTGCTTAGGGAACAAGATAAAAAGCCTCTATCCTGAAAACCCGGGTTATAAACACACCCACAGTCACTACAGAGCAGCCATCCAGATGCCCTTGGGGAACTGGTAGTCATTGAAACCCAGAGCCAAGTAGCTCACCCAACATGTTAAGGCTAAAGTTGGTAGACTGACTTTTAAAAGTGCTTTTCCACTCTCTTTGGCAAGAGTAAGGGGGAAGTGCCTTCATTCGCAGGCCAAGATAATCAACCTTGCCTCAAGTTCCATGTATAATGAAAGGTTCTACCACAATGTAGGTCATGACAAAATGTCACTGGCCTAGATTCTCTGCTGAATCAACACCATTAAGAGATGCTGACCCAGTTTCCACGTGCCCTTCACTTTCTGTTTTTTTTTTTTTTTTTTTTTTTTTTTTTGAGACGGAGTCTCGCTCTGTCACCCAGGCTGGAGTGCAGTGGCCAGATCTCAGCTCACTGCAAGCTCCGCCTCCTGGGTTTACGCCATTCTCCTGCCTCAGCCTCCCGAGTAGCTGGGACTACAGGCGCCCGCCACCTCGCACGGCTAGTTTTTTTGTATTTTTTAGTAGAGACGGGGTTTCACCGTATTAGCCAGGATAGTCTCGATCTCCTGACCTCGTGATCCGCCCGTCTCGGCCTCCCAAAGTGCTGGGATTACAGGCTTGAGCCGCTGCGCCCGGCCCACTTTCTGTTTTTGAATTTGGATTGGTAGGTTACTGCAGAAGCTAAGAGACAAGGGTTCCATTGGGTAAAAGACTTTGTGTGGATTGTCTTGAAGCTCCATTAGGAAACCAGTGAAACGAAATTTAGAAGTGAGCCTGGGATGATCTTGGATAGCATTGTACATAGATTGGACTCTTTTTATTTTGAGGAAATTTGGCTAAAACAATTATCATTTTAACCCAATGGTAGCTCTTAGTCCCCAGTGGTGATGGCTAAGACCACTATGGGGTGGGAGCAAGGTTGGAAGGTAAAATGGATTGATAGGAATGGTAAATTGTGGGGTACAGCATGGGGTTGAGGGGTGTGGGCTGACATGCATGGGTACCCTGGGCAGGATAATAGTTTAGAGCCCCTTCAAAGAAATGCAGAACGTTTATTTAGAGGAGCACCTGCCTGGGGGAAGAGCAGTGCAACAGGCATGTTACCACTAAGAGCCTGTCCTCTCTCTGGTCTGGGCAATTCAGCTCTGGATCCAAACATGTACACTCCACTCAGCAAAGTGAAACTCCAAAGGCAGCCAAGGTATTTATTACTTGTTGTTACCAGAACGCATCCCTTGGCGTTTTACACCCCAAGTCAAGCAGCTTGTAATTGTCACAGGTGTTTGAACCAGAGTGACTCCATCTTGAATAGGTGAGATAGGAATCTGCAGGATTGGTTTTGCAAACTACAGGTCACAAAGACCCTGCTCATAAAATGAGACGTGGTGAAAATAAACAGTCAAAACTCACCAAAACCAAGATGGTGACCTCTGGTCGTCCTCACTGCTCGTTATATGCTAATTACAATGTATTAGCATGCTAAAAGACACTCCCATGACATTTTGTACCATGATATTTTGCAAATGCCATGGCAACTTCCTATATGGTCTAAAATGGGAGGAACCCTCAGTTCCGGGAAATCCCTGCCCCTTTCCTGGAAAACTCGTGAATAATCCACCCCTTGTTTGGCATATGATCAAGAAATAACCATAAACATAGTCAACTGGTAGCCCTCAGGGCTGCTCTGCCTATGGAGTAGCCATTCTTTTGTTTCTTTACTTCTCTAATAAACTCACTTTCACTTTATTCTGTGGACTCGCCCCAAATTCTTTTTTGCTTGAGATCCAAGAACCCTCTCTTGGAGTGTGGATCGAGACCCCTTTGTGGTAACATGACTACATACAGCTCTGAGAGGTGTTGCCTTAACAAGGATGTTCTCCACATCACTGCATTTCTAGCGGGGCTTCAGGGATGTGCTGAGGGGAGAGGCTGTGGTGCCGGGAGAGGAAAACCAGCAGCCTGCTCTGAGTATGCCTCAGCCTCAGAACCAGGACTCTAGCTGAGAATGGGTGGACAGGGCTGAAAGTTGAGGCCTGAGAACAGAAGAGTGGCCAGGAAGTTGTAGTAGCCAACTCTAGCTGTGGGCCTGTGCTTGCCAAACCAGTGGGCCTGTTTTGCTCAGTGCCTGTGAAGCACACAGTTTTTAAATATGATAAAACATAATTTTTAAAGAAATGTGAGCTTCAACATTCAGAGCTTTTCACACTAGTGGCAGACAGACTAAGTTCGGGTTTGACTGCTGACTTCATGCCACTTATGCACTTTATGACCCTCTCCTTCATTCATGTTTCCAGAACATCTACTCTGTGTCAGGCGCAGTTGTAGGCACTGGAGGTACAGCAGTGGAAAGGATAAACCAGCTGTCTGTCTTTCTGGGACACTATGTTCTAGTGGAGGATCAGACAATAATTAAGACAAAACTACATGTTACATTAAGTAGTGCTAAGTCTCCCTCCCTTGGGGAGGAGGGAATGAGGGGCCAGACAGGGGTGTCCCTTGTACATCTCACCCTTTGGGGTTCAGAGAATGAAGTCTCTCTTCTTCCTGAAAACTTAGGGTGAGGAATATGTGTTCCCTTCAGTGGGCGTGACGCAAGAGGCAGGAAGTATGTGGGTGATTTCAGAGCACGCTGCAGTGTTCCTAATCTATCAGTTTGATACTGTGTATCCTGGAGGGCCCATTTCTCAAGTAAGGTTGGGCCCCAGAGACTATGCTAGGAGGAAGGGGCAACTTTGCCTCCCTCTCTGACTGCATATGCACCCTTTCACTCTCTCTATCAGTTATAGCAAGATAGCAGCGTTCCTTCATTGTCAGAGACAACATTGTGTATGGCGGCAGAGCCATCCTTTTATGGTCAGTGAAATGGCAATGACCCTGACCCTGTGCTCAGCCAGAGGGACTTCATCTCTGGTGACCAGGCTGGTGACAGCTGGAGGATTCCAAGGAGAGGAGAGAGAAGGATGAGGAGGAGCAAACAATCTAGACGATGTTGGTGCACAGTAAAGGGGCATGGGAGGGACTGCTCAAGGGGACAGTGACCCTTTTGGGGGGTGATGCAAACATTCTGAAATTAGAGTTATAGTTGTAAATTTTGTGAATATACTAAAAACCATTGAATGGTACCCTTTAGAAGGGGGAATTTTGTAGTATGTGAATTATGTCTCAATTAACAAAAACAACTCTAAATTCAGCGGAAAAAAGGAAACGGGGAATTGTTCTTCTGACTTCGGCTTTTAGATTATTTTCATCACACTCCAGCCACCTTAATTATATTATTTTTGTTAACCTTACCTTCCATCAATGGAAAACACCATAAAATCAAAACCGTGTGACCAATTCTGCCCCAGAGTTTCTGGGAATTTCTGGTTCTACTTTTAATTTAGGTCTGTGGTCTAATCCCAGTGCAGTTAAAAATAACAGTGATGCACTAACAGGAAGTCAGGACCCATGCCTGTATGCAATAGCATGAATGTGAGTTACCCTGAGAACAACAGGCTTCTGAATCATGGCATGATGAGTAAGTGAAAAGAAGGCAAGTCGGGTTACGGTATTGCTGAAGCTGAGAGCCGAATTGAGCAGCCCTAACTGCTGTCTTTTGAAAAGGCCTGAGTGTTTCTACAATTAAAAGCAGTAACCTCATATTCTAAACACATGTTGGCAGCGCCGGCTTGATAGGAGAGGGAAGGGAAGCACATTGTGTGGAAAGTGAAACTTTAGTTGAGCAGGATGAAAGGGTTTTCCCACCACTTCCTATGACCGCAGTAATATCTAGAATTCAACGGGAGCTTCACATGGTTTACCTCCGGAATTACTGGGAAATTCAGCATAGGAATCTCCTGGCTACATCACTTATAAGATCTAAGGAGAGTCACATTCCCTTCCTAACCCTCTGTTTTTTCATCTGTATAGTGAGAATATTAATAGTTCATTCCGGGTAAATACATTCTGAGGATTAAATGAGAGGCTGCGTGTGCACACTGCCTGGTTCACAGGAAGATGTCCTAAGATAGTAGTAGCTCTTCTTGGCTATTAGGCAGCTCGGGGAGGTATTATGTCCTGATTTAACAGAAAAATAGTGACCAGAAAAAATGTTTCATAGATTCTTAGGGGAAGAACTGAATTATTCCCTGTTTTATCACCTGGCTAATGGACTGCTTGTCTGAAGGATAATATACAAAAGAGGCGCATAAAACCGAAGCAGAGTATGGAAGCTCCCAGAGCTGCTCTCTAGGGAGCCCTTGTTGTGACCTGTCTCCTGCCTTGTCCTAAAATCACAAACTGGCTTATGACATACCACCCTGCTCACAAACTGTAGTAGTTCCCCTTTCCTTTCACGAGAACCCCAGGGTCTCTGCTATAATGGATGAGGCCCTTCAGAGACTGGCTCTACCACTGATGGCCTCCCCTCCTGCTGCTCCTTCCCTTGGTCAGCTCCTGGCCCTTTGCCCAGATGGCCCTGTCCTCTAACCTGTCATTGCCCACTCGTCCTCAAAAGTCTATTTCAAAAGCTGCTGCCCCAGAAGCTTCTGCACTCAGCCAGGCCTGCTCCATGGGTCCTGTACTTTAACGCATCACTGACTCCTTCTTAAACGCTGAAACCCCTGGGATGGGAGAATTTTGCAGTTAAATAACTTAAAGCCTTATGAGAAACACAGAATTGGAGACTCTGAGGTCACAGATTTACAAAATACCCTTAGTTTTACTTTTAAACTTTCTTTTTGTGAGTATTAAGTCAGTGTAATCCTTTAGAAATGTTTCAGAATCTGCCTCCACTGCAATTTAAATGAGAGGCTTGCATATGCATTTATTTTATTGCTGGTTAGATGTATGCCAAGAGATACTCTGCTTGCTTGTCAATTATATGACTTGAAGCTGGTGACTCTTGTCTGCCACTTGCACCTTGTCCCAAAAATCCACTTAAATGCATGCCTTAACTCTTTGCCTTATCACTAATAGGGGAATGCAGTTATAATGCCAGGGTTTTCTGTTCCTTGTTCTTTCTATCCTCCAGCATGCACTGTAAATACCTTTACTCCTGCCCTGACACACGGGCTACCAGCTACGATTCCTTTTTTTCTGAGCTTCCTTTTTTTTTTTTTCCTAATTAAAATCATGTGTTGCTTCTGATAAATGTTTCGTTGGATGATTTCATCAGTCTAGGTGTATAGTATAGCCTATTATACACCTAGGCTATATATTAATAGTATAGCCTATTGCCTAGGAGCTATATATATGCACACATAGAGTATATTTTTATAGGCCTAGATGGTATAGCCTACTTACTACGCACTGAGGCTGTAGAGTATAGCCTGTTGCTTTTAGGCTACAAACATATACAACATGTTACTGTACTGAATATTGCAGGCGATTATAGCACAATAGTACGTATTTATATATCTAAATATATCTAAACATAGAAAAGGTACAGTGAAATTACATATTACAATCTTATGAGACCACTGCTGCATATGCGGTCCATTGTTGACTGAAACATTGTCATTCAGTCCATGACTGTATATTCAAAGAAGTGCCATGTGATGCTCTGCTTGCTGAGAAGGTGTATGGAAGCAAATATACAAATACCAGAATTTAGCAAAAAGAGAATACATGACTAGGATGCAATTGCATTATCTTAATTGGGGACAAGATGGAGAAATGCTGATTGAATTATGAGGAAGTTGGATGTGAGTATCTATTTCCCTAGGCTAGGCACAGTGGCTCATGCCTGTAATCCCAGCACTTTGAGAGGCTGACGTGGGTGAATCGCGAGGTCAGAACTTCGAGACCAGCCTGACCAACATGGAGAAACCCCATCTCTACTAAAAATACAAAATTAGCCAGGCATGGTGGAGCATGCCTGTAATCCCAGCTACTTGGGAAGCTGAGGCAGGAGAATCACTTGTACCTGGGAGGCGGAGGTTGCAGTGAGCCGAGATTGCGCTATTGCACTCCATCCTGAGCAACAACAGTGAAACTCCGTCTCAAAAAAAAAAAAAAAAAAAAAAATCTATTTCCCTACCCATGAGGTGTTTGCTCTTTGAGAATAGGGCTATAATTAATCCAGCTCTGTATCTCCAGTGCAGTCGTTACAGATTCTCTAATAAAAGTTTGCCCAAGGCTGGGGGCAGTGGCTCATGCCTGTAATCCCAGCGCTTTGGGAGGCCAAGGAGAACAGATCACCTGAGGTCAGGAGTTCGAGGCCAGCCTGACCAACATGGTGAAACCCCGTCTCTACTAAAAGTACAAAATTAGCTGGGCGTGGTGGCATATGCCTGTAATCCCAGCTACTTGGGAGGCTGAGGCAGGAGAACTGCTTGAACCTGGGAAGTGGAGGTTGCAGTGAGCCAAGATTGCGCCATTGCACTTTAGCCTGGGCAACAAGAGTGAAACTCCATTGCCAAAAAAAAAAAAAAATTTGCCCAAGGGATGAATGAGCAGGTAAAGATGGAGTCAGGATGGCTGAAGTCCAGGATGAACTTAGACTTAAAGACAATTGTAAGAACTGTAGTAAAGTCGGGCGCAGTGGCTCATGCCTGTAATCCCAGCACTTTGGGAGGACGAGGCAGGTGGATCACCTGAGGTCAGGAGTTCAAGACCAGCCTGACCAATATGGTGAAACCCTGTCTCTACTGAAAATACAAAAATTAACCAGTTGTGGTGGCAGGTGCCTGTCATCCCAGCTACCTGGGAGACTGAGGCAGGAGAATCTCTTAAACCCCGGGAGGCGGAGGTTGTGGTGAGCTGAGATCATGCCATTGCACTCCAGCCTGGGCAATAAGAGCAAAACTCCATCTCAAAAAAATAAAAAAATAAAAATAAAGAACTGTAGTAAGAACTGTTTTTATTTGGTTCAGAGCGGGAGGAATTGCAAAGGGGCAAGTCTATTGTTTGGAGTAGGTGGCGTAATTAATGTTTATGGTGACAAAGAGAATGCACAACTGTTTTTTAACTTCACTCACCTACCAAATTTAATTATTTGCAGAATGAAAAAAAACATGGAGACCAGGAAACTGAAGCTCAAGATAGGGGAAAGGAATGGCAAAACAGCGACACCACCTAATTGTTTTGAACAGCTTCCTATCCTGGTTCAAGCAAACTGCATGTAAATGAGATTGGCATGCCTGTCAGTCATCTGAGGAATTATGGAAAACAGGAAAGAACTAAAAGATTGGAGAGAGGAAAACACTGCCCAGTTGTCAAACAAGGAAAGAAGCTGGAGTCTAGAAACTCTACAACTAATTGTTAAATGAAAGTTTTGTGAACTCTCAGTCTAGTGAGTAGAAATTCACCAGAAACCAAGAACAGTTCACTGTAAATCATGCCCTTTATTTTTCTCTCTCTCTTTTTTTTTTCCTGTTGCCTAGGCAGGAGTTCTATGGCAAAATCTCGGCTCACCGCAACCTCTGCCTCCAGGCTCAAGCGATTGTCTGCCGCCTCAGCCTCCTGAGTAGCTGGAATTACAGGCATGGGCCACCACGCCCGGCTACTTTTGTATTTTTAGTAGAGAATGGGTTTCTCCATGTTGGTCAGGCTGGTCTTGAACTCCCGACCTCAGGTGATCCGCCCGCCTCAGGCGGATCCCAAAGTGCTGGGATGATAGGCGTGAGCCACCGTGCCCGGCCTATTTCTCTTTTAATAGGACTATTTGCAGGTCAGATCAGAAGCAGAAGTGTGCATTGAGCAAGTGTATCTGGATTGCAAGAAGATATTAGACTATTTCATGATAGTATGGAGACAAGTTGGAGAAATGCTGATTAAATTACGAGAGAGAGAATCTGTAACCTTTTAAAAGACAGAACCTAAAACATTATTGATTAATGAGTGGATGACAGATGGGAAGACGATTTCTAGATGCATACTGTTGCATACTGTAGATTTTAAATCTTGAATGGTCATGTACAATGTTTATATCAATGACTTGGCTGCAGAGATTTATTAAGAAATATATGATAGTGAGTTTGATGTCAGAATTAGGACATCATATGATTTCAGCAAGGTGAATATTGAACTGATTTTAGCAAGGTAGAGTGCCATGGATATATAAAGTTTTGCATTCAGGCTTTAATCATGAACCGTTCAGTAGAGAGAGAGACATGAGGCCCAACAGTAGTCCACAGACAAGCGACGTAGGAGTTTAATTGATAAGTAGCTCTGTGAGAGCCAACAGTATGTTCTGGCTACCAGAAAACTAAATTTAAACCTCAGATCATTGTTGGAAGATTTAGTATCCCATAGCCAGAAAGCAGTTAATGATCGTTTAAAAAGTAGGAGTCTGGATGGTGAAACATTCTACTCTGCGTTTTACACAGCAGACAGCACGTAGGGCACAGCATGAGGTTTGGGTGCCGCAAGGGTCCCAAAGGAACTTTGACGCACTGGAGTGTATCATAGACACCGACACGAGGATGGCCTGGAGCGCCGAAAACACCCTGTGAGGAATTATGGAAGGTCCTGGGAATGTTTAGCCTCAAAATGAGAAAACCTATGGGAAAGTGACAGACATTTTTCAGGAATCTGAGTAAGTCGGTAAGAACTAGAGGTGAGACAGCTGGCTGCCATGACTCATGCCTGTAATCCCAGCACTTTGGGAGACTTTGAGGTGTGTGAATCATTTGAATCTAGGGGTTCAAGACCAGCCTGGGCAACATAGGGAGATCCTGCCTTTATTAAAAAAGACAAAAATTAGCCAAATGTGGTGGCATACACCTGTAGTCTCAGCTGCTAGGGAGGCTGAGGTGGGGCGATCACCTGAGCCTGTAGAGGCTGAGGTTGCTGTGGGCCATGATTGTGCCACTGTACTCCAGCCTTGGTGACAGAGTGAGACCCTGTTTCAAAAAATAAAAATAATTTAAAAAATAAGTAGAAGTAAGTGGGAACTGCATAAGAAAAGAAGAACTTTCTGATGGTCAAAGCTATCTGAAAATGAAAAGAGGTATGTAGTAAGCTCCCTGGCACTGGAACTATCAGATGGACACAGCTGGATAACCCCTTACAGAGGATGAGGCAAAGTGATTTCATAGACAGGGTAGGTGTTGTGCTTGGTGTCCTCTAAGGGCCTCCCCAGTGCCAGGTTGTGTAGACACGTGGTTCTGTCCTGCACTGAGAGCAGGTGGAGGGGGCTTCTGCCAGGGGGAGGAGAGCAGACCATGTGGCTTCCTCGCTGTCCCCTCGCTGTGGGCTCTCCTTCAGCCTGCATTGGGGTTGCCCTTAGTTTCCACGGATTTCTGGAGGGGCTGATGGCTTTGCTCACTGTGCTCTCTTGTCCCTACAGCTGTCTTCTTTGGCCATCTGTAGGAACACTGGACCTCCCTGGCTCCCCTGGCCTTTGTTACGGCTTGTCTATCTGTTCTTGGACCCATTAATCTCTGAACCTGAGAGAGAACAGTGGGTGTCAGGGCAGTGAGGACTTGCTTGAGATGCCAAGAGTCTCTAGCTGAGCAGTGTTGCTCCTCCCAGGGCAGGGAGCTGGCCGGGCAACCATGACAGGATCAGGTTCCATGGCAGCAGAGAGTCAAA
Organism: Macaca fascicularis; assembly: GCF_037993035.2. Taxonomy (NCBI): domain Eukaryota; kingdom Metazoa; phylum Chordata; class Mammalia; order Primates; family Cercopithecidae; genus Macaca; species Macaca fascicularis. The sequence continues at coordinate 38,633,455 of NC_088381.1, read as the reverse complement.
GACCAGAGGCATGGACCAAGCTGAAGTCTGGAGAAGACACTGACTCTGAACTCCAGGGAGATCAGAAAAAATACCAAGTCTGGAGGGGTTTGCTGGTGAGAGGCTGTGGGGCAGGCTGTAGAGCCAAGAACGGGAGTCTAGTAAAGATGGGACCAGAGCAAGAGGAGTGGGAGCCAACAGGATTACAGGAACAGCCTGGGCCACCTTTATGGGCTGAATGGGTAGGACACATGGATGGGGTGGGGCGTTGGACTAAAGGGCCAGTAGGTGGGCAGACTTCTGCAGGGAGACAGTGCTGCTGACCAAGGGACAGCAGGGCTCTGGTTTGTGTTAATGTGTGTGAATGACAGTAATGGAAAGGGATTAAACTTTAATTACTCCTCGACAGTCAAACAAGTGAAATGAGATCATCCCTGGGGAGTAGAGGCAGTGCCTGGTGACACAAGCCTTGAAGTCAGAGTGACTCAGGTTTTAATCCCGGCTCTGACATTCATCAACTACATGTCCTCGGGCATTTAACTCCTGGAGTCTCTGTGTCCTCTCCAGTCTAAAGGGGACAATAATACAAACTCTCATGTGGCAGGGAGGAGTAAGTGGCTCTCAGGTGCCCCATGGAAAACACGTGCCCGGCAACGTAAGTTAGAACGGGCTCTTTTCCCTTCCTTTGCTTTTATGTTTTCCTTTCTTCTTTTTCTCTTATTTTTGCAACTGTGATTGGCTGGCAGAAGCTGGAGCCATGCCTTGTTTCTAAGCAGGGTCGAGGCAAACACTCCTGTAGAAAAACCTGACAAAGGAGATCGAGACCATCCTGGCGGAACACGGTGAAACCCCGTTTCTACTAAAAATACAAAAAATTAGCCGGAGGCCGGGCGCGGTGGCTCAAGCCTGTAATCCCAGCACTTTGGGAGGCCGAGACGGGCGGATCACGAGGTCAGGAGATCGAGACCATCCTGGCTAACATGGTGAAACGCCGTCTCTACTAAAACATACAAAAAACTAGCCGGGCGAGGTGGCGGGCGCCTGTAGTCCCAGCTATGCGGGAGGCTGAGCCAGGAGAATGTCGTGAACCTGGGAGGCGGAGCTTGCAGTGAGCTGAGATCCGGCCACTGCACTCTAGCCTGGGTGACAAAGCAAGACTCCGTCTCAAAAAAAAAAAAAAAAAAAAAAAAAAAAAAAAAAAAAAAATTAGCCGGGTGTGGTGGTGGGCACCTGTAGTCCCAGCTACTCGAGAGGCTGAGGCAGGAGAATGGTGTGAACCTGGGAGGCGGAGCTTGCAGTGAGCCGAGATCGTGCCACTGCACTCCAGCCTGGGCGACCCAGAGCCAGACTCTGTCTCAAAAAAAAAAAAAGAAAAAAAGAAAAACCTGACAAAGAGGGAGAGACTGGAGTCAGTTGATCCATGGCAGGAAGTCAGTGCCACTAGTGTTGTCCTTCCAGAGCCATCTCCTTCCAGGGTTGAATATCCCCTTGTCCATGAATGGAATGCAGTCTCCAGCAACATGGTGGTTGTAGCTAATAACTGTCTCTCAAGAAAAACCACCTGTAGCTCCAGGGGAGTTCATTTCAATGGGATTTTTCTGTCTTTTCTATTCCCATGTCAATGCGTCTTCAGACTCTCTCTTCTTCATGATACCAACTATGCAGGCCAGCTTCCTTGTCTTTACCCTGTTCCCTTTCTTCTCAGACTATTCCCATATCCCTTGCTCAGTAGACAAGCAGTGATCTGCTCTGTCCTCCTCCATTCACAAACGTCCAGGGTTTATATTTTTAGGAAGGTGCTGCAAAAATATACACCCCCTTTCAAAATAAATAAATACTCCTTTTAAATGATGAAGAAACAAAACTGTAGATCAAAATGTACACTTGGGGGTTGTCACCCAGCCAGCATGAAGGAACACATAATCACAGCACAGGTATGCACTGCGTTAATGATGGAAAGCTTCCTTCTCATCTTACACAAGCTTCCGGTCTTCCATTTGGGGGGCAATGTAGAGCAGAGATTACTCGCACATGAAGACATAAAATTGCCCCCACCCCAAATGATCAGGACTTGAAAAGATGCTTAGAAAAGAAAAGAGAGAAGCTGATTGGATTTCAGGCAGTTTGGGGGTTCCTGGAGCCAAGAGCGTAGCCATGATCTAACTCTGGGGAGCCCCCACAAATCAGTGAGCCTCACCCTCATTGTCTGAGGATGAGTTTGGGCTAGGTCAAGGGTGGACCCGAATTAATAGTTGATGGGTGTATGTACATTGGATGTGCCACTGTTTGACCACCTTCTCTATAAGTCAGAGGTTTGACCTTTGGTGTATCAGCTATGGCTAGACGCATCCACCCCATATCACACTTCTTCCTCTGACTTTACAACGCTGGTGGCATAACTTTCTTACCAACATACCTCCTTAAATTGTTGAAAATGCACTTGTTGGCTGGGCGCGGTTGCTCATGCCTGTAATCCCAGCACTTTGGGATGCCGAAGTGGGAAGATTGCTTGAGCCCAGCAGTTTGAGACCAGTCTAGGCAACATAGGGAGACCCTGTCTCTACAAACAAACAAAACAATTACCCGGGCATTGTGGTGTGTGCCCATAGTCCCAGCTACTCCGGGAGCTGAGGCAGGAGGATCACTTGAGCCAAGGAGGTAGAGGCTACAGTGGGCCATGATCACACCACTGCACTCCAGCATGAGTAACAGAGCAAGACCTTGTCTCAAAAAAAGAAAAAGAAGAAAGAAAATGAACCTCTTTAGAGAAGGAGCCCAAGGGGTGTGACCACTTGCTCTGCTCCCACAGGTATGCCCCATCTCCTTGTGGGCTCAGCCCCACTTTCTCTCCTTCCTTGATTACTCTGAGATACACCTGTTTCCTTTCAACACAGTCCCTGTGATTTGTTGAGCTAGTTTGAAGGGTTTCTGTTCTTTTCTCCCTGAAAAAGACCCTCACATTACACAGGGATAAAATGACAGCATTTGTCTGCAGGAGGGAGGGAGTCTGAGCAAAGAGGAAGGTACAGCATTGCTTCCTGAGCCCTAGACAGAAGGTGAGTGCCTATGGGCAGGAAGGGGAAATTGGCTTCACTGAGGCAACACTAGAAAGGCATCTCAAGTAGGGATTTAAGTAGGCATTAGGATGGGAGGAGGAGTCATTTGATAATTCAAAGTTGGATAATTGTTTTTTTGTTCCATGATCAGAAAATGTGGTTGTACCCTTTCAAAACAGGACTTCACCAACATTGAAAATGCCTTTTATTTTATTTTCATGTTTACTATGTCTTTGCTTGGCAGAAAGAAAGCACAGCCCACTGGTGACGTTAATATTAACATGTACAAAGGGAAACATGAATAGTGTTTGGCTCTAGCAAGGAAGAATACACAATAATGATGAGAGAAATGTGAGCAAATTATTCTGCCAGTGACTCAGAAATTCTGCTGCCCTAAATGAATCATTTGTAGAGGCCAAACAAGTATTAATATAGGAGACATCATCCCAAACAGAGGAACAAATCTGACATTCTATAATAGCTCTTTTTGTCATTTATCGTCCAAAACAGATGAGCTCTGGAACATGTAATTTTATTGCTGAAATCAATGAATTCTGGCTTCAGGCCAGTGCTTAGAATAGCTGTTGCAATTGTCTGGCAGATGGAGAGATTGCTGTTGCAGGCCTCCTGGGCTCACCCTTCTTCTCTTGGTCCAGATTCAAACCCAGTCCCCCAACCCACCCCTTTCCACCCTGGTCCGTGGCAGGCATCCCTCCCCTCCCCACATTTACTGAGGGGCTTCCCCAGTGCACACCCAGCACCTTTACACTTAAGTGTGATGTACCTTGGTTTCTCTCTTTCTCAAAAACCAAACCAAACCTAACAAAATATTATTTTTCCAAGCTCTTCAGCACAGGCTGAGTCATAAAGGTCACTGGTCACTTTGGGACTTTTCTCTCCCACGTGGGAAAAGGATTGCATACTAGGCTACCAACTGGTATCTGTCATGCCCCATACTGTGGGGCCCAGGAGTCTCCCAGCACTTTGGGGCATTGGTCAGAGCACTGACCTGGGAGGCTGAGGTTTAAGGTTCTTGTGGTTCTGTCACTAATGGGCTATGTGAGCCAGAATAAGAACTCATAATTCTCTAGACCTGGTTTCTCCATCTGTATTGGACTAGAATTCAGCAGGAATCAGGGGCTTTCAAATTGTTCTGCCGAGATGCTTCAGGGGATCTGCAAACTCTTGAGTGAAATTTTATTGAAACAGTAAAGCATATTTAAATTGTGATAAAACACAGTCAGAATAATCAAATACAGAGGATTTTAATTTTAACTGTTAGAATACATGAGCACATTTATTGTGAGTTTATTCTGTGGTCTTGGAAAAAATTACCTGGATATCTCTTGTACATATATTTAAATATTTTATACATGTGTGTTGATCTGGAAGGTTGCCACTGGTCTTGTCTTAAAATCAGGGCTGTGCATATGCATTAGCTTAGCTTCTGTGGGTCACACCAGATTAAAGGCCATGCCAAGCTCAGATGCATCTGCTTGCCACACACTCTCATTACAGACCAGTTCTCACTTGTGCGATAACCAATAAATGCCAAACATATTGCAATGTGAAAATATCATGTTATAACATTTAAGCAATGTATATCATTTAAGCAATTATTGTGTTTTCTCTGGGTGATTTATTGCGAAATATTTACATGCATACACACATATGTGTTTATATACAAATATATAATGTAATATTCATGTATATATATATCTATATGCATATAATATAATCTCTAAAGTTTAGATGACAGTTTTATCAATATGTCCCATGAGGTTGACAGAGACCTGTTAAAAATCTGGGAACCATTAAGAATTACTTATCTGTGTGGTAAGGTTTTCCTGACACTGAGTAGACGAAACAATAAAACAACATCAACAACATAATATGTTACTAAAGACGAGAAAAAATTTAACTGTCATCTAATGTCAATATTTCTTTTTTATTTCTAACTGACAAATTATAACTATATATATTTCTGGGATATAATGTGATGTTTTGATATATGTTTACAATGTAGAATGGTTAAACCAGGCTAATTCACAATTCTATCATCTCCTATACTTTTTAAATAGTAAAGTTTCATTTTTAAGAGAGTCTTTTATGTATCTCTGACTTACACTTTTTGGGGTTATAATTGGCAAACTTCATAAATTTCAACTAAAATGAATTTATATTAATAAAATTTGTATCTGTTTTATAAATACTGAGATCCAGGACAAAATTTAATTTGAAAGAAGAGATGTCTTCTACTAAAAATGTTTGCAGTCCCCTGGGAAGATGCTGTTTCGGCTGGAGCCACCCTTGTGAAAGGGAGATAGCTATTTGGTGTGATTCGGGGCCACCGGAAGAATCCTTGCTATTGATGTGGCTTAGTTTACCAGAGGTAAAGCCTTTCTTTCCTCAGTGAGGTTGGACAGTTACCATGCCATGCTTCCGGGAGAAATGTCTAGAGATGTAGAAATTCACACTGAAGTGGGAAAGACTGATATTAGAACCTTCCCAGAGAGTGGGTTTGGCGTCAGTGACAGGCTCTGGGCATTTAAATGGGGTGGAAATGAGGAATTTCAAGGACAATAGAAACAGGAATTTGTTGATTTTCTCAACGGTTTTGACAGTAGAATTTTTGTTCTGACTGTAGGGGAAAATAATATTCCGGCAATTGGGGATGGGGTGGAGGGCTCAATATCTGTAGAGTACCAATTATGAAACCGCCATGCTAGGAGACATTCTCGCATTGTGATCTCTGTCTTCATAACAACTTTGCAAGGTAGTTCCTCTTATTTACAAATTAAGGATAGGGAAATTGAGACATTGAGATATTAAATAATTTACTCAAAGTAGTATGTCTAGTAAAAGGCAAATTGGTATTGAAAGCCTGGTCTTTCCTTCACAGTCACACTTGTGGGGAGGACAGACCCTATAGCCTTTCTTCCTTTTGCTACAAGAAGGGGATGGTGCTTGCCATAGTGCACAAGGTTTGTGTGCTCAGCCAAGAGGCAGAGCTACCAGGTAAAACTGGAGGTCAGTGGATATGAACTAGAAGACTGGACTCCTTAGTATGTAGGTTTGGCCTTTGCAGAGTATGCTACTGCAATCTGAGCTGAGTCATGTCTCTTGTTTTTAGCCTGAAGAAGTGTAGATTAAGTTCCTGGCAAGGAGGAAATGAGGGAAAAGCAGATGAATCTGCATCTCTGAACTTATCCACGTGAAACTTTGTATTTATTACTGACTGACAACAGTCACAACAGCTCCTTCTTGCATCCAGCTGATCCCAGTTAATGATTTAACCAGGGTGTGATAATGTTACGTGGCTATCATTTTGTGCATGAGGCTTTTGAAGACATCATTTCTATCCCCCAGCCTGGAGTTCCTGTTATTCACTCAATCTAGAATGTGAAAACTTTCCAGAAAGTTTTCAATTTACTTTGCCCAGATCCATCAGATAAATCACTATCTATGGCTGCTGTAGCCTCATAAAATGTGTTTCTTAAATAATAAGACATAAAAGTCAAAATGACTTCCTTATCCACGGGCTACAAGAATGGATGTTGTGTTAGCAGACATGGAAACAACATTAATCTTCTTGTACATCTCTATCAGAGCTCTTGGTGCATTGTCAATGAGCAGTAATATTTTGAAAGGGATTTTTTTTTTTTTTTTCTGAGCAGTAGCTCTCAATAGTAGGCTTAAAATATTTAGTAAAGTATGCTGTAAACAGATGTGCAGTCATCCTGATTTTGTTCTTCCATTTATAGAGCACAGAGTAGATTTAGCATAATTCTAAGGGCTCTAAAATTTTCGGAATGGTAAGTGAGCATTTATTTCAACTTAAAGTCACTGCTGCATTAGCCCCTAACCAGAGAGTCAGCTGGGAAGCTTGGAAGCCAGGAATTGACTTTTCCTCCCTAGCTATGCAAGTTCTGGATGGCATCTTTTTCTTTTTTCTTTCTTTTTTTTTTTTTTGAGACAAAGTTTTGCACTGTCACCTAGGCTGGAGTGTAGTGGTGCAATCTTGGCTCACTGCAACCTCCACCTCCCCAGTTCAAGTGATTCTCCTACCTCAGCCTCCTGAGTAGCTGGGATTACGGGCGCCTGCCCCCATGCCTGGCTGATTTTTTGGTATTTTTAGTAGAGAAGGGGTTTCACTATGTTGGCCGAGTTGGTCTCAAACTCCTAACCTCAAGTGATTCACCTGCCTTGGCCTCCCAAAGTGCTGGGATTATAGGCGTGAGCCACTGCTGGTTGGCATCTTTTTCAAATAGAGGGCTGTTTCATCTACACTGAAAATCTGTCGTTTGGTATAGCCAGTTTCATTAATTATCATAGCTAGATCTTCTGGATAACTTGCTCCAGCTTCTCCATCAGCACTTGCTGCTTCACCTTGCATTTTTATGTTTTGGAGACAGGTTCTTTCCTTGAACGTCACAGACCAATTTCTGCTACCTTCCAACTTTTCTTCTGCAGCTTCCTGACCTCTCTCAGTCTTCATAGAACTGAACAGATTTAGGGCCTTGCTCTGGGTCAGGCCTTGGATTAAGGGAATGTTGTGGCTGGTTTGATCTTCTATCAAGACCACTAAAACTTTCTCCATATCAACAGCAGTAAGGCTGCTTTGCTCTCCTTATCATTTATGTGTTCACTGGAGCAGCACTTTTAATTTCCTTCAAGAATATTTCCTTCACACTTACAAATTGTCTGTTTGGTGCAAGAGGCTTAGCTTTCATCCTGTCTTGGCTTTGGATATGCTCTTCTCGTTAAGGTTGGCTAATATCAACTGATTTCAATGTGGTGTGTTTCAGGGAATAGGGAGGCCCAAGGAAAGGGAGAGAGGTGAGGAATGGCCAGTTGGTGAAGCAGTCAGAACACATAGCACATAGCACATCGATAGATTAAGTTTACCATCTTATATGGGTGTGTTTCATGGTGCCTCAAAACAATGACAACAGTAACATCAAGGATCATTGATCACAGATTACCTTAACAGACATAACAATGAAAAAGTTTAAAATATTATGAGAATTACCCAAATGTGACATACAGACATGAAATGAGCACGGGCTGTTGGAAAAAAATGGTGCTGAAAAATTTGCTTGACAAAGGATTGCCACAAACCTTCAATATGTAAAAACAGAAAACAAAACAAAACAAAAAAACACAGTGTCTGTGAAGTGCAATAAAGTGAAGCACAGTAAGATGAGGTATGCCTGCACTGTATTCACAGGCAGGGTCATTAAAGAGACAACGAAGTTCAAATAAGGTCATTAAGATGGGCCTTAATCCAATTGACTGGTGTCCCAATCAGAAAAGGGGACTGGGACACAGACATGGACAAAAGGAAGACCATGTGAAGACACCCAGGGAGAATACGGCTATCTACACGCCAAGGAGAGAGGTGGCAGCCCTGACGACACTTTGATCTGGAACGAGTAACCTCTGAAACGGTAAGAAAATACATTTCTGTTGTTGAGGTCACCCAGTCTGTGTACCTTTGTTATGGCAGAGTAACGCACACCCCAATGGAACTCTTCTTAGAGCTGTGCTTCAGTATGAGGTTCTTCCTACTCAGCCCTCCTTTCTTCTACATCTCCTGTCACAGGTGGCCGACCTGCCGCCTGTGATCTGAAGGGTTTCTTCACCTCCTCTGGCTCCCCTGCCACCCGTTCCATCTCCCTCACAGGTGTTTCCCCCGAAAATCTCTTGTATGATAATCTCTTTTGGCATCTACATCTCAGAGGACCCAAAATCTCACAAATATGAAGAAACAATTTTATTTGGAGATGCAATATATTTCTGAGATTATTAAAAAATAAATTCTAATACTAGGTGACAGAGTTCTTGAAAAATAGGCCCAAATTTATTTTGGATTGATGTTCCACTTGCCAATATAGACGGGTGAAGTTGTGTTTCCTGCCCTGCCCCTCTGGGCCCTCTGCAGCTGTCTTGGGGCTGAAGGGGAGAAGAGGAAATGACACCTCTGCTGGTGGAATGATAGCCTGCCAGAGCTGGAAAGGACCTCAGAGATGATCACTCAAGCCCACCCCCTCACCTCACACATGGAGAGACTGAACACCTGAATAGTTAGGTGTCCAAGTGAATCACCCAGGTCACAGAACCAAGTGGCTCTTATTGGCAATCCAGGGATGCACTTCATAGAAGGATATAGAAACAGTTCATTGAAATGATGTGTTTGGATAGCATATGAGTTACTAGTCACGTCTTTCAGTTATCTCTAGTTCCTGTTAATGAAATACTGGCTATCTGGTCACATACGTGAGTTGGAAAGATGCATTTCACCTTTTACCAATGCCTGGGGCTATTTCTAGGCACCGCGAACCCCTGATAGCATGAGAGTGGGTTGAAACTTTTTAGCAGCTGCCACAGAGGGTAAAGCCTGGCTCAGTAACTGAAGCCAGAACACATCTTCACAGGATAGCAAGGGCTTCCTTGGGCTGGCAGCAAACTGCTGGGGGCTGCGTCTTCATCCATCTCTCCCCAGCAGATCTCACGTGTACTCCCCAGCAAGTTGGCTGGTCAGGGCTTCATCAGCCTGCAGTGGAGCTGCATGAATGTGGGGCTGGAAATATTGGCAGAGGCTTAGCCTGAGTCCAAGGACCACCACTATTCCTGTTTCTTCTAAATCATTTGTTAATCAACAGCTGTGCTATTAATCTGGTAGGAGATCTTAATTGTTAGTGAAATGGGGCTTCCTCTGCCCTCTTCACACCTCACAGGATCAGGAGGCTAATGTAGAGCTGAATCATAAGATACGAAAATGTCACAATTCCTGGCTTGAAAGAGGTCTTGGGGGCCCAGACGGTTTCTTCGGGAACGTTAACAATTTTATAGACAGTGACGGGGCAGAACCTATCTCCCAAAGGAGGTAGCCCAATCATTGTAACAAAAGTTATAAAACTTATTAGTTATAAAAACAGGCAGCTGACCTGCAGGCTGTAGTTTGTCACTTCCATTTTTTTGAAGATTTACCTCAAAATATTATTCATCTTGTTACTGAGGTTTTGGTGCCCTCTTAAATTCTGCACCTGAGGCAAGTGCCTCACTTGACCCACCCTAGCCCCAGCTCCGAGATACCTACTGCTTTTCATCCAGCACTGGTGCCCCTCTTCTCTGGTCCCAGAACACCAAGGACACCAAGTTGCCTTTGAAAACTATCCATCCATCTTTTTTCTTAGTTATATGATTTCTATGGGAGCGGCCCCACCTCCAATTCCCTGATTGGCTTATCCTTTCCAAAATATCCCTTCCCCAACGGGATGGTTGATTCAAGGGGTGGGCAATAAAGCTGGTCCAAGAAGAGTGAACTTGAGACTTAAGCTGGGAATGCTGGGCCACAGACACTTTCTCCTCCCTGGGTTTGTGGTGTGAGGATATATGACTGGGAACTGCTGAGACCACAAGAAGTAAGCTTAAAGCTTCAGGCCACCTCCTGAACACTGCCAAAAAGGTAGAATCCAGGGATGCATGCAGGTTTTGTCAGGCCTACAGCTTATACAATTTTCGTTCTCTCTCTAAAAATAACAACAACAATAAAACACACAGAATTACACATACAAAATTAAGTACAAATGTGAATATTTTGTTAGAAAGAGAAAAGAGGTCATAAACAAATTTGCAAATTAGAAAGAGCTGAAAAATACCACAAACATGATGAAATTTAGGAAAATAGCACATTTTTATTAATTAATTAGCACCTCTCGGGTACTTTCCCCATGTTTTTGGCTGCATATTATTTGATTACATTCTTATATGACAATGATTTTGTAATGTTGTTTTTTAAAGAGAGGATAAAAGATAGTCTTTCCTTTGGTATGAATAATTGGAAAAAAAAATTTTTTTTAAGAGTTTCACTCTTGTTGCCCAGACTGGAATGCAGTGGCGTGATCTCAGCTCACCACAACCTCCGCCTCCTGGGTTCAAGCGATTCTCCTGCCTCAGCCTCCTGAGTAGCTGGAATTACAGGCATGCGCCGCCACACCCAGCTAATTTTGCATTTTTAGTAGAGATGGGGTTTCTCCATGTTGGTCAGGCTGGTCTCAAACTCCTGACCTCAGGTGATCTGCCCACCTCGGCCTCCGAGTTGGCCGGAGGTGCTGGGATTACAGGCGTGAGCCACTGCGCCCAGCCGGAAACTTTTTGTTATTTATAGTTTAGAAAACTCTCAGTATCATAACTCATTATTGGTAATGCCATGTAACATTTTTAGGATTGCTGTCAAATAAGGAAGTGTAGCCTTCATTATCTTCATGGTAAATCTACTTCTTATCTGATTCTTATTTCATGTAGTTCCCCTATGTAACCTACATATTAGATGATACCTCCATGCCTCTCAAGGTCTATATGAGATTTTGGCTCAAATTCCTGTTCTAGATCATGTAAAAAATAAAATACCCTCCACAAGATTTCTGCAGTTCCTAGGAAGGGTCTTCTGTTCTCATGATAGGTACTTTGGAGCAGCCAGCATCTATTCACTCTATTTCAGGTGACAGTAGTTTCAGTCTTTCCTCTTATCCTCCATTATTAGCCCAGACAGTTGAGGGGGACTGACTCTGAAATTCAGGGTGGGAGCACATGTCCCATACCCAAGACCAGTGATACGTTACATCCCTCCTGGCTACGATGGCTGGTTCTAGAATGGCCATGAGATTCAGTTAGAGTCCAGGATACTCAATTTGTCTTTTGTTGAAATTTTTGTAGAAGAGACACTTGCTCTCTCCTGAGAAGGTGTGAGGTCTCATAAAGTGTAAAAAGTGTTTAAGGGACTATGAGAGCTGGTTTGGAGAGAAGGAGAAAATTGGGTTAAATTTAGCTATCTTTGTAATGTTTGTGGAAAAGGAATTTATGTCCCATTATTAGGTTGACAGATGTCAAGGTTAGCACCAGAGGAAATAGGGGAGAACCAAGGAAGATGCATGGAAAACAGAATTTGATTCTCTTAGAAAGGGGAAGCCATCCAGTTTCTTGGCCTTTAAGAGTAAATGATAGGCCCAGCCAAGGACAAAACAACCAGGTCGCTCTATAACCAAAAAGACTTAGAAACATGAACCAATGGCCCATCTACTTCAAGTCACATTTAGTGCATAGAATATTTGAGTTACGAAGATTCTTTTTAAAAGGCAAGGTTTTAAAATACTAGGATTTCATTACCAAAAAGATAAATTTTATATTCAATGGGCGTTTGACTTATGATTTTTATATATTCTACTTCTTAAACCTTTATGAAACTGGGAGTCTCCATCTATGTATAGATATCATGAAAAGACATACTTGACCATTCAGCCTTATGAGCTCTCATGTTACTTTGTACATTCCAATCATAATAACCCGTTTCTCAGTCTCTGTCAGTATATATTTATAGATCTATTTCCCAAATAGACTTCAAACTATTTCAAAAGGTCTTGCTTGTGTTGCATTTCCCCCAACAATGTCTGGCATGTAACAGGCAACTCAAAGTAAGCTAGACAGACTTAGGTTTGCAATCTCAGTTCTTTCACTGGCTGACTGGATACCTTTGAAAAAATTATTTTACTCTTTATGAAAGCTCTTAGCACACGCTTGGTGCAGAGTCTGTGCTCTTCCCTCTGAATAAACGATTCAAAGGAAAAGATTGATATTTCCCAGCAAACTGTTCAGGACACGTATGGCAAGAATTCCTGACTTTTGGATTCTTGGCCCAAGAACCTTATTGTGTCAATCTTTCTTATGTTAAGAGGAGGCCATTTCTGGAACCCATTTTCATCTCCCAAACCCAGTTTTTTCATGTTTGACAGGAAAGCTGTAACACATAACTCCTAGCCCTGGAGGATAAAACTCTACACAGAAGGAACCATGTGGCTGTACTGTATGCACAGCTGATTAAATATTTGAGTAACTCACTTTATAATGTGATTTCACTAAGTGCCTACCTATTGCACCAAACCCACTGGCAATTAGATGGCTCAGAAATAGCCTCAGAATGCAAAGGCACATCCTTCACAGCTTAAAATAGAAAAATCACTAATGCTCTCTCCTGGATGTCGTAACTAGAGGAGTTGGGACATATGCCACTTTTAATGACTCAGTCAGAGACAAGTCTGTGTCAGTGGGACTCCTCAGAGGTTTTCCAAATGTTACCACATGGCAAGAAGTTGTAAAGCGTGATTTAGAACATGTGTTCTGGTGGTAAAACCCTATAAATGTAGCTAAGGTTGGGGTTTACTTTCATCTTAAGCTCCTGGAGAACAATCACTTCTTTTTGAGCTGTCCATGGCTGCCTGACTTCCTCTGACGTCAATGAATTAGGCAGACTTTCTTCTAAACACATTTTATAAAAAGAAGCTAATGAGTTAGAATTTTCCACTCACATGGAGCATATTGGATCATGACCAGAATTTGTTTTAAGTAAAAAGGAGCATAATGGCATAGAAAAAAATATATGTCCATCTTATCCAGTAAGGGTAAGGGATGTTTTTAGTAAGTTTTGTTTTAGTTTCCCATATGAAATGTATTGTGATGTAATACTGTGGATTACAGTAAGAAAAAAATAAAAAGCTACTGGGTTTGAGGACTCCTCTGTTTTTAAGATGGTTTTGGTATATGTTTGTCTTTATCAATTGTCACAAATATTTCAGTGAAAATTAAATACGGTCCATGGCTCATTTTGGTAATAATGCTTACTATTTATTGGATACTTATTTCATCCCTGACAGGGTGGAAGATGCTTCACATAGTTTGTTTCAAGATAAATTTTAATATCCCTATTTCAGCTTTGAGGAATCTAAGGTTTAAAACTGTTCATCAGTATGTTCATCATCATACCAAATATGATGCAAAAATCTAACTCTAGACCTAACTATCTTTTCCTTATGCCAAGCATTTTACTAACAAAGTAAAAGCACAGCATTTTAACAAAAGAATAGTTAGGCTACTCTTAAAAACCTGTTGATTTAGGTTTTCAAGAGTTTTGAGTCTTTTGGATGTGGTCGTTTGGAAATTTGTCCTAGACACACAAAGATCTGGATCTTTTGGAAGAAAACTAGGAAAGATAGATGTGAAAGAATAGATGTGCCACTGCCCATGCTGCCCAGAACCAAACTCAAATGATCTAAAGAAGACAAAAATAGCAGACAACCTGCACCAGCTCTGAAACCAGAGAAAGGTGTCCTCTGTTTTGCAGGCTTGGAGGAAATTCTGTCAAATATAGTCACCAAGGGCCAATCCATAGCTCTATTTTCTGAGAAAGTAACACCAAGTCATAGAAAATCTAAGCCAAATACCCCTCACTGGCCTACACATTCCGTAATTTAAAAAGTTGGTAAACTGCTGAGTGCAGTGGCTTGCATCTGTAGTCCCAGCTATTTGGGAGCCTGAGGTGGGAGGATTGCTGAAGGTCAGGCATTCAAGGCCAGCCTGGGCAACATAGCAAGACCATGCACATCTCTAAAAAATTAAGAAAGTAAAGGTTTGATAACTTGCCATCTCCAACTGTTGTCTCCTCTCTTCCTCCTCCTCCCAGAATTCCTTCCCTCCATGGTTATCAGCAAATGCAGCAGGAGAGCAGGGTGGGTTTACCCCTCCTGGGCTTGCTGGTCCTCTTCTTCTTCACAGCTCTGTATCAGGGAGAAGGGGTGTAGGGATCAGAGTAGGGGGACAGGGAAGGGAAGCTGATCCTACAGGATGTGTTTCCCAGGCTTCCACGTCTGCTGGTTGCTACTGATGGGTCAGTGGGCATCTCCAGCAGCAGCCGTATTTTTTCTGTGACTCCAGCTCCTGTGGCACAGGCCTCCCACAGTTCCAATGTCTCCTGTTTGTCCATGGTCTAGGGGAAATAGTGGTTTTCTGCTGTTGCTAATCTCTGAGTTGCCTCCTCACATCCTATTGGCTCCTTGCTTTCCCAACACCTAAGCAATTTGTCCCCTGCAGTAAGTTCTTTTGGTTTTAAATACTCAGAGTCATTTCTATTTTCCTGGTCAGACCCTGGTTAATACAGTGGGGTGGTGGGACACCTGCCCAGAGCCATTCTCTGAATCCCAGTTAGGTGCAGCCGAACACCTCCCTACGTGTTTACCTAAAGACGGATATCTATAGCGGAGTACAAGGGAAACAACCAATAAAGTGAAAAGCTACTGACAGGCAAGTGTGATATAGAATAAAGGCTCTGGATCTCAAGTGATCTGTGTCTACAGCAGCATCATGACTCCTTTTCAGGTCTGACTCTGCAGTGAACTCACGCTCTGCCTAGAGCACAGGGCTAGCTCGCCTTACTAAAATGGGGAAGGAAGAAAGCCCTCTACCACCATTCACACTTCTCCTATATCCAAAAAGTCCTGCCCAGTGACTGGAGGCCAAATAAAGAGTCTTGTCTTCTTGTGACTCTCAGAAGGACAAGGACAAGGACAAGGACCCAGGACAGCCAGGGGTTTCCAGTCAAAGTGTATTTTTCACCTGGCCTTTGGCAATTTGTCTTGATTTTGTAGCAAATGAAACTCATCCTGAAATAAAATTCACAGATAATAGGCTGGGCACGGTGGCTCACACCTGTAATCCCAGCACTTTGGGAGGTCGAGATGGGCAGATCATGAGGTCAAGAGATCGAGACCATCCTGGCCAACATGGTGAAACCCTGTCTCTACTAAAAATACAAAAATTAGTTGGGCGTGGTGGTGCTTGCCTGTAGTCCCAGCTACTCGGGAGGCTGAGGCAGGAGAATCACTTGAACCCAGGAGGTGGAGGTTGCAATGAGCCAAGACTGTGCCACTGCACTCCAGCCTGGTGACAGAGCAAGACTCTGTCTGAAAAAAAAAAAAAATTCTTAGATAATAAAGCCTACACATACATATAACTTTTAAAAAATCCATGTAATACCACAGCTTTAACATAATGGAGAAATAAGATAAAGGTAACAATGATAAAGTTTAACCCAACATTTAAATGATAAGGTATGATTTCACTAGAAGACATAATGAATTGGTCAGATGGTTGCAGTTGTGCATAATAAATAAATTGGGCTTTAAGCAAAAAAATAAAAAATAAAAAAGATGAGGGCCGGGCGCGGTGGCTCACACCTGTAATCCCAGCACTTTGGGAGGCTGAGGCAGGTGGATCACGAGGTCAGGAGATCGAGACCATCCTGGCTAACATGGTGAAACCCCGTCTCTACTAAAAATACAAAAAAAGTCCCAGCTACCCAGCTACTCATGGCTGAGGCAGGAGAATGGCATGAACCCGGGAGGCAGAGCTTGCAGTGAGCTGAGATTGTGCCACTGCACTCCAGCCTGGGCGACGGAGCAAGACTCCGTCTGGAAAAAAAAAAAAAAAAAAAAAAAGATGAGAAAGATGAAACATCAATGGTACCCAGGGAGAGCACCAAAATAGAAACTAGTGTTAGGATGAGTGATAACCAGTTATTTTATGCATCATAAGAGAAAGTGGGAAGTACTTAATTGAAGGAGGGATAACATTCCAAGATAAGCTGCATACTGATACGGTGGAGAGAATGAGAAAGCATGACATATTCTCACGTATAAGTGCAGTGTCCATTATTGCCTTTGTTATGACATGGACTAAGGAGCAACAAAATTTTATGGAAAACACCTTTCTTATGATGAAACACACACACATATGTATTTCAATACATTATGCAGAATTAGGGATGGGCTAGAAAAGAACAATCACTCATAAGGGCATGGAGTAGACATCAAACATCATTAGTAGAGTAAGATGGAAAAACGACAGGCAACCCTTAAATAAATGTATGATTTCAATGCTGGATTTCTTATCATTGTTCTAAAAATTAGAAATAAGTGATAGCAAAATTTTAGTTATAAAGAGCTTTTTTTTTTTTTTGAGACAGAGCAAGACTGTCCCAGGCTGGAGTGCAATGGCACGATCTCGGCTCACTACAACCTCTGCCTCCCGGGCTCGAGTGATTCTATGCCTCAGCCCCAGAGTAGCTGGGATTACAGGCATGCACTAGTACACCTGACTAATTTTTGTATTTTTAGTAGAGATGGTGTTTCGCCATGTTGGCCAGGCTGGTCTCGAACTCCTAGCCTCATGTGATTCACCTGCCTCGGCCTCCCAAAGTGCTGGGATTACAGGTGTGAGCCACTGAGCCCAGTCAAAAAAGCTTTTATCAATGAAATGCAATAAGATTCTTACACTTAACGTACATCTGTATGTTAATAATATCTGGATCTAAATCTGCTAAAGAACTTGCTAAAAGGTGTCTCAAATATTTGCTATATTTTTACATGGGACAGCTACAGGTACAAACTAACACAGGTGTGTGCAGCCGAAAACACGTGGCATGATTCTTGGCTATGAACAACTCTTCATACATTTGCAAACAAAGAACAAACTTCCCTAGATTGGCATAGTAGTTACATTCTTGGAAAATCAGCATATATATTAAAACAATGCAAAAACTACTTCGTGTGGTACATAAAACAGAGTTCAATTCTAGGCTCATAAATAATTATAAAAAAGGTTTTTCCACCATGTGAATACCTGCTGGAACATTCAAAAGTCATGCCAGACTTGAGAAAATCCTTTGCTGTATGGAACTGTCCTGCCCACCGCAGGTTGTTCAGCGTCCTTAGTCTACCCACCAACTGTGCGCAGTGTTCCTACAATCATTGTGCTGACCAAAAACTCCCCCTCAAATCACCAAGAGGCCCTCTGAGATAGGATATCAGCCCACTGAGAACCATTGCTTTAAGCCACAACATTATCTAATCAGCTGTTCCATACAGAGTCCCTCTCCCCTCCATTCTCTCATGCCGGGTACAACCCCAGGGGCTGAGCTGATGGCTGTTGCCCTGGGCCTTGCCGATATGACTTTCCTGGGACGTGACTCTGCTGCTGTGGTTCTGCACGTCCTTAACAGCCCACTTCCTCACCTACCCCCTCCCTCTAGTAGCAAGTAGCACGGAGTTCACGGACAAGAACATGAGCTAGAGATAATCAAATGCGGAGGTTTTTGTCTTGTTTTTATCATGTATCCCATTGAGCTGATGTAACATGTTGACTCCTAAACCTTTCATCACAGGTGTACAAGTTTATTAAAGCAGGAATTTTCCTGCTGCCCTGCCCCGCCCTGCTGCCAGTAATTTAAGGGCTCAATATCTCTTTAAGATTCAGTGCCTGTCCATCAATTCCTTCATCCAGCTGCTACCCAGGCTTCTGCCAGCCCATACGTGGTGACAGTGCCTTCATGTGAATTACTAAAAGGTACCCCATCCTAGACACTTCTGCAGGAAAATACCATAATACACTGATATTGTCATAAGAAATCCACAGATTTTTCCTGCCTATACTGTGAGTATCCTTGCCTTACGCCTCTTCCCCCACTTCACAATCTGCCCAACCATAAAGGCAGCCCTGACCATGTCTGTTCGTATGATATAATTCAGGCCAATGCTATGTCCTGGTCATTGATGACTAATCATTTTGACTCTGAATTAAATTAATAAGCACTCATCGATCACCTATTACATGTAGGGCTCGATGTTCCCCACTGAGAGGAAAATATAAAAGGATTGAGAAGTGACCACTTGAGAAACTCGTAATTTAAGTTACCCTGAGTTCTGCTTTTGCATCAACAACTTAAGGTTAGATAATTTGCCTAGCCTTAATGCAGATGGTTGTACAATAGGGATTTAACTGTTCTTCTACCAGTATCACAGTAATTGTATGAGATATGAGGATTTGAAGAAAGATACAGGCAACTTAGACATTTTATTTATTTTATTTATTTATTTTTTTTGAGACGGAGTCTCGCTCTGTCGCCCGGGCTGGAGTGCAGTGGCCGGATCTCAGCTCACCGCAAGCTCCGCCTCCCGGGTTGACGCCATTCTCCTGCCTCAGCCTC
Source organism: Macaca fascicularis (assembly GCF_037993035.2). Lineage (NCBI taxonomy): Eukaryota > Metazoa > Chordata > Mammalia > Primates > Cercopithecidae > Macaca > Macaca fascicularis. The sequence goes on along the minus strand of NC_088381.1, from coordinate 38,614,546 downwards.
CCAAGTAGCTGGGACTACAGGTGCCCACCACCTCGCCCGGCTAGCTTTTAGTATTTTTTTTTTAAGTAGAGACGGGGTTTCACCGTATTAGCCAGGATGGTCTCGATCTCCTGACCTCGTGATCCGCCTTTCTCGGCCTCCCAAAGTGCTGGGATTACAGGCTTGAGCCACCGCGCCCGGCCAACTTAGACATTTTAAAAATACCAGTTTGCATTATTTCCTTCTACATAACATAACAGCTTTGGAATCTGCATCTTGCTGGGATATTGTAACCTCTTGCATTTAAGAGACTCAATTTTATCTGAAAGCCAGTTAGAAGATACATTACTTTTTAGTGTCTACTGAGCATTTTCTCCAAGTAATTTCCTGGTGAGTTCCTTTTATTTTTCAGCTGATAATGCACATAGGATGTGCCCTTCTCAGGGGAAGACTATGAACTTGTAATAAGAAAAAAATTGATAGCTTTAATTAGTCCTTTAACATACATGCAATAATCATATTTTTCTCTAGGAGCTCTTCAACACTAGTCTCATAATTAAAGTACACTAATAAAGTTGTCCCCATCATAGAAAGATGAGCAAAACATGCAGAAGCCCTTAGGAGGGTTGGTGTGGGATCTTTCGCTGTACTAGTCAAGGTTCCTGGTTGTAAGCAATTGAAAGTGATTCTAGTCATTTAAGCAGCAAAGAAATTTATTGACAAGATGTTGGTTTCTTATGGGATCTCTAAGAAGGCTGGAGGACCAGGCTTGGAAAATGGGGGAAACAACGGGAGTCTACGTAGTCGGAACAAGAGCACATTTAGCAGTCAGCCAGCCCCATGGACGGATGCAGTTAACATTAAGCACGAAGTCTCGTACCACTGCCACTGCCCCTACTGCTATGGGGAGCAAGTGCTGCTGTCACCCTGTCCCTGCTTCTCTGAGTTTATATCTGTGGACATTTGATTGGCCAAGCTTAGGTCCTGGGCTCCTGCGCTAGTAACAGGGAAATGAGTTTGGCCTTTTCAGCTTCTGTTATGAGAGTTGGGCTTTGAGTCCTGCTAAATTTCAGACTTAAAGACATTCTGAAACGTAGAAATACGGTTTAGATGCCAGGTGGTTACAGACGGGCAAATATTCGTTTATTTCATGAAATGACTAAGGGAGACAAATAAAACATATATTTTATCTTACTTAACTAATATCTCACTTTTGAAATCTTCATACCCGTTTTTCAAAAAAATGAAAAAAATCCAAATAGCATTTCACTATACCAAATACAAGAGCTGGCAGTTGGAAACAACTATGTTTTTTCCCTTGCTTAAGAAGTCAAGATTACTCGAGACAAAGGGTTTCTTATTGACATTCTATGTCTTTCATCACTGTACTCCCCCGGTCAAGAACTTAAAGTGACCTCTACTGCCACCAACAGTGAATCTCAGCTCCTCCCATCTCTTTGCAATGAGCACGCAGTCCCAACAGGCCACTCTGCCCCCAAATGCATGGAAACTTGCCGGTCTGTCAGTGACTCTCGCCCCATTAAACCAGTCTTCAGATGCTGAAGAGGTGACTTCTTCAGGGAACTCTCCAGTAGCTTTCCTCTGCATGTCCCCAAAAGAAAGCTGGCCACAGAATTGACTTGAAGCTAGTGTAGCCAATATGTAGGCTTCAGCCTCTGGGCTGAGAAAGTTGATCTGGACGTTTGAATTGTATAAATCACAGCTGCTGAATATAGGTTATTGCATTTTGGGGTGAGTATGGTACTCATTATATTAGTTCAGAAACAAAATCGTACTTGAGTAGCTAACTTTAGTTAGATTTTCTTTAATATCTGGTATAGCATCATGGCACTGTTGAACACATTTTGACTTGGCTTTGTTCTTTTATGACAATGGAGGGGGGGAAATACCAGAAATGTGAAAGGACATCTATGCTCTACTCCAATGGCCTATAGGAAATAAATCATCCAGGCAGTTGCATGGTAACCTAAGTCCTTCCTCCCTAATTCCTAAATGGCTGAGCAGTTGTAAGATCAAATTATATACCACTAATTAAAAAGTTAATATGGACATGGGTCACTTTATTACTTCACACAATTCATGTTTCCTCTACTTCTGCCAAAGGCTGTCCCTCTTTTATTAATTACTTCTCAGGTTATTGGAATAGAATATAGCCCACCTGGGTAATTATAATGCTCAAAGAGATCATACATCAGTTTTACCAGTAAGTCCAGAGCTGCTATGAAAGAGATTTGATCAGTCCGGTGCGGTGGCTCCCGCCTGTAATCCCAGCACTTTGGGAGGCTGAGGTGGGCAGATCACCTGAGGTCAGGAGTTTGAGACCAGCCTGGCCAACATGGTGAAACCCCATCTCTACTGAAAATACAGAAATTAGCCAGGTGTGGTGGCAAGTGCCTGTAATCCCAGCTACTCAGGAGGCTGAGGCAGGAGAATTGCTTGAACCCAGGGGGCGGAGGTTGCAGTGAGCCTAGATCGTGCCTTTGTGCTCCAGCCTGGGTGACAGAGTGAAACTTCATCTCAAAAATTAAAAAAAAAAAAGCTTTGATAATTGCCAATCTTTCCAGCAGAGGCCTCAGAAGCTTTTGTCACAATCAGCAAAGATAAAGACCTGTCACAATAACTGATAGTCCTTTCACATCTGTCTTCTTTTTAGTCAAGAGGATGGGAAGGTCTTTGTCAGAATTTTACATTATAAATCGATAGGGCTGTTGTAAGGTCAAACGAAAGTTTATTTTTCAAACGTTTCCTACAACAGAACATTTGTCTTTTCTTCTATTTACCAGACTCAATGTTTTTAAACCCCTTTTACTGTAAAATACAACATGCATAGAGAAAAGGGCAATAGGACAAAAACGTACCGCTCAATGACTAATCTCAAGGCAAACTTACATGTCTACCCACTACCCAGCTCAAGAAATGGAACATGTTTTCACAAAAACTAATGCATGCTTACTTATAGTATGTCTTCATGATCACCAGTGTCCTTCAACTAGTGAATGAATAAACAAGCTGTGGTGTGTCCATACCATGGAACACTGCTCAGCGATAAAACAGAACTGTTAATATTGGAAGAATATTAAAGTGATTATGGGAGGTGAAAGAAGCCTGTCTCAAAAGATCACACACCATAGGATTCCATTTACGTGACGTTCTTGAACAGATAAAAACTCTAGTGGTGGAGAAAAGATCAGTAATTGCCAGAGGTTAAGGGGTGGGAGAGGGTGTGTTGTAAAGGCCAGCAGGAGGGAATTTTCTTGGTTGTCGGAACCCAAAACCCCTGTGTGTGGGTGATGATTATACAACTATATATACACATTAGTCCATTCTCACACTGCTGTAAAGAAATACCTGAGACTGGGTAATGTATAAAGAAAATAGGTTTCATTGGCTCATAGTTCTGTAGGCCATACGGCAAATATAGTGGCTTCTGCTTCTGGGGAGGCCTCAGGAAGCTTCCAATCATGACAGAAGGTGAGACACTTCACATGGCTAGAGCAGGAAGAAGAAACAGAGAGCGGGGAGGTGCTACATACTTTTAGACAACTGGATCTTATGGGAACTCGCTCACTATCACGAGAACAGCACCAAGAGGGATGGTGCTAAACTGTTCATGAGAAACCACCCCTATGACCCAGTCACCTCCCACCAGGCCCCACCTCCAACACTAGGGATTACAATTTGATATGAGATTTCAGTGGGGACACAGATCCAGACCACATCAATACATGTGTTGAAATTCATAGAACTGTAAGGAAAGTAAGGAGAAAAGAAAGAAAAAAAGTCAATTTGACTGTAAGATAATTTTTAAAATTAAATTAAACGAAAAGAAATAGGACATGGCCAGCACCCCAAAGCCTTGCTGTTCCCCTTCCCAGATACTGCGTCTCCTCTGCCTGAAGAGGTCATCATTTATTCATTGACAGTTTAAATGTCTTACTTCACCTGTTTGGCTTATTGGCTTAAATCCAGTCTGATTGCCATCAGGTGTCTGGAATTAAGTTTTAAGTCAAGAGACCACCCAACAAGTCATCAGAGTTCCAGGGCTGGGAAGAATGCTGACTTGTTTGTACTTCCTACTCCAACAGCTTTCATTCAAATTGGTAAAAATAACATAGTAGAACCTCAAGAAATATTTAGGGAATCAAATAATAAATATTTGGCAGACGGTACAAGAAATATTCTCAAGTTACCTGTATTACATGACCACTTTACCCCAAATCGTCAAAAAGATAAATTATTTGCAAATTTGCTATGAAAGCATTATATACCAAGAAATGAGTTTTTGGAAGCATATTCTTTACAAATTTTGTTTCTGACAACTTGCATCCCTGTATCTGTAGTGGAATGTTTTCTCCCTTCTGACATAAAAACAAAATGGCTTAAGGAACTCCATAGGACAAGAAAATATAACATGACCACAACTTAGAATAAAAGCCTAGGAACCTGAAAAAATAAAGTTTTAAAATTAACAATAATCTGATTAACATTTTAAAATAGAATTTGTTTTATATATCTATTGGCAGAATATATATATATGATATATATATAAGGCATATTTATATATGCTTTTTTGTTGCTTTTGGTTTTAAGCTTCCAAGTTGGTTTATATAACAATTTTTTTAAATCACAAAGAATGTTATTTGGTTATTCATAGAGTGATGTACTCATGTGTGGCCAGAGCAGCTTATTTTCATGTACTGAGAGTGAGTGTTGGAGGACCAACATCTGTTGTTTTTGTCTTGGCAGCATACCTGTCCTCTCTCTTCCAGGACAGCATTCCCATCCCCCGAGGAGCTCCCCTCCACTGCCCGGTGAGGTTTTGTTCAACAGCCAACAGAAGTACCCCCTTCCCTTTGCCACTGTGATTGGCCCTGGGAGGGTCCCATGATTAAGCTGGGCCAGTCAAGGCTTCCCTAGAGATTCTGTTGCTTTTCTTTCCTCTGAGGTCACTTAGGCCTAGTTTGATATAAGTTGGTAATGGTTGCAGCATGGCCTCTGCCTAATAGTCCCTCCACTTCACAGAAGATGTCTGATGACAGTAGACTGGAAAGAGAGAGAGAGAGAGAGAGAGAGAGAAAAACAGGGACTTGCTATTGCCAAGCACATTTTAAAGATCCAACTTCTTGCCCTGCTTCACAATACCCTTGTGCACCCCTGTTGCAAGTGTGAAGGTGACAGTTGTCCATATCCTATACCCAAATGTAAACAATAAGAGTAATAACAATAACAGCAACTACTTACTGAGCTTATACAATATAATACTAAGCTATGCTAAACCTTTTATTCCCAGTATCATATTTTGTTTTTACAACACTCCAGGATTTTTGTAGGCTCAATTACAATACCCGGTTTATATAGTTGAGGAAAGCGAAGTACAGAGAGGTTAAAAAGATACGTCCAAGGTCACAAAGTTAGCAAGAGGTAAAGCTGGGATTCAAACTGAGGAAGTCTGATCCCAGAGCCTCAGTCAGGTTTCCAAACTTTCAATGAGAGAGAGATGCAAACACAGGAATTCGTGCCTCCTCCATAGTGCCCTCCTTCATTACACAGGCCATGTTGATTTCCCTGTGTGCACAATAGGCACTGTGGGTTAAAAACTTGTGGGTGAAACCTGTCAGTGTCTCCTCTTGCGAGCTTTATGAACGATGCATCAGGCAAAAATGCTTATTTGAAATTTTGCTTCTTATACCCTACATTCATCAGATGTGTGCCAGTGGAAACCAGCAACTAAATGTTTCTTCCCTATAAAGATCAGAAATGCAGATCTAAAAATTTGGTACATTTTCTGGAGAACTTTCCACTCCTGAGTCAGCATTTGGGAACCTGATTTTTCCCAGCAACCACTCTGACAGGAGGTGGCTTGGGGAGCAACAGGGAAGGGAGGAGGCTGGAGAAGAAATGTGGGCTCTGAGAAAACAGTCATTACTTTCAAAATATCACTGGCAGTATGAGGCACGTCACGTCCAGCTGACATTTCTATTTTATTGAAGAGATGCAAACAAATGATTGGGTAAGGGCTTTGGCCTTTATTGAATCAGTGTTAATTGCCCTCGGGGCTTTACTTAGTGAAATCACAAAGATCACCAGGCTTAGGCTACTAGAGTCATCTTTGAGATGAACAGCTTCATCGTTTGTCAGCTGGTGACATCCATTTGTTGGTAATCTCCCCTTTACAGGAGGCTGTGCTTGAGCTTGGAGGTCCCATTGCAAATGTTTAAAAGAGGGAAAGAGCCAGGTGTTGCAGGTGGGCAGAACTGGATTCAGAACCTCTGTCTGCTACCCGTAGCAGTGTGACATCCCAGTCCCTTCTCTGGAAAATGGAGTTAAATCATACATACTTGCTGGGTTGTGGTAAGAGTCTGACATATTATATAGAAAGCATCTAATTGTGCCTTGCAAATAGTGGGTGCTCAAAAATAACTTGTATGATGCCAAAAAGTAACAGACAAAACAGCTGGGTTGAATGTTACCAGATTTGCATACAACAATTCCTAACAATGTTACCAGATTTGCATATAACAATTCCTAACAAAGCAGATTTGGGCCAGGCTACCTCCAGTTAAAGATTCAGGTACATACTTAAGAAATAGAGTTTACTCTTTGAGACATACAGAACATGTGAATGGATATTCAACTTGCTTCATTACTGGAACTCTTCCTGTTCATGTTTGTATTTTTACTGGCACCTTCTGAATACAGGGACTTTTAACATAAAATAAAAGCTTAAAATAGGGATAAAATGTATTAAAAATTTTTCTCATCCTGTGGCCATAGCAGACATTACTAATCAAATACAGTTCTTCTTTGTTGATGTTGATTTTGGATGTTTCTTTTCCATCCTCAACACATTGTTCCAGACAGACTTTACTAATTGATCACATTTGGTATTTGAGATAAATCCTATTCAACATCCTGGCCTAAATTTGGATGATTCCAGAAATAGAAGCCTATGGGAGGAGATAATTTAGGTAGGTGGGCCCTCTGTGCCCCTCAGATCATATCACGGGCAGCTACCTATGAGATTTGGCTAAAGTGAACAGAAACATACATCCACCTTGCAACTCTTTGCAATTTTGCTGTTTATAATATTGTTTTATGTGGAGTTATTGTCACAGATTTGAATCAACACTACCTATTTCCTTTGAGAACCCACTGTATATAAAATCCTAAGTTATGAATATCACAGTGCAGACAGCACAGAGGTCATCTTGTGGAGGGATTTGGGTCTTGGGGTCCCAAGAGGATGCTCATCTCTGTCATCCAGAGAAGAGAGTTGAACATACGCATAAGGAAATGACTGCACATTTGAGGCCTTCACTGGACTTACTGCCTGCAGCCAAAACATGAGGCCGGAACGGCTGGTGTGAAAGTGGGCTTGGGATAGAAACTGATGATGATTTATAAGCTAAAATATTTCTCATTATTCAAAATGTAAATGTTTTGGTTGGAAACAAAAATTAGGCCCAGCAGATCATGCCATGCCTCTTATAGCTCCTTGAATGTTAGTGTTCTGGATCCCCTTGGAGCTGGAGTCCAGAACCTGAAGGGAGACTTGCAGGTCATCAGACCCATGGATTTGCAAACTGCGCTCCTGGAAGTCTCAGGGATTCCAGGAGGTCCCCAGAAGCAGCTATGGGAATGAGGAAGAGGCTGAGGGGTGGGCCTTGAAACTATATCCAGACCCTTGATACATTTCTCACTGCCTGTTACTGCTACTACCCTGGTGTGAGCAACCTCATTTCTGGCCTGAATCAGACACTAGCCTCCTAACTGGCCTCTTTGCTTCCGTTCTCATAACTATCTAGTCTATTCTCAATACAGCAACAAAAGTGAGCCTGTTAAAACAGAAGTCACATCAGGTCTCTCCCCTGCTCACAACTATGCAGTGTTCTCCATGTCACTGAGCATAAAAGCCAAATTCCTGACAAGACTCTGCAAGGTCTTGCATCATCCAGCCCCCGGTTCCCCTCTACTCATCTCCCATGACTGACCTCCTGGTTCACTGCACTCCCGCCATCCTGACTTCCTTGCTGTTCCTCCAGCGCACAGAGATGTTCACGTGGAAAGCCTTTGCTCCAGCTAATCCTCTGCCTGGGAAACTCGTCTCCCAGACATGTGCTTGGTAGTTCCCTCACCCACTTTTCAGGTCTTTGCTCAAACCTCACTTTCTCCCTGGGGCCTTCCCTGACTCCCTTCTCTATAGCATTTACCTCCACACCAACTGGACACTGTGGACTTCCCTTCCCCTAGCTTACTTTCTTTATTCTGTTACATGTATCGCCTTCTAACTATCACAGAATTTGTTTGCTTACCATGTTTATTTATCATCTGCCCCCCCCCCACCATGTTTCCCAGGCAGTAAGAATACTAAAAAAATTTCCAAAAAAAATTTATTGTTTTGGTGTATCTGTGAATGAATAAATAGGTTTCTGGGTCTGCCACCTCATCATCAATCAGAGCAACTTCATCTTTAAGATTAGAGTGTGGTGCAGTGACAGACATGTGTAATCCCAGCTACTCAGGAGACCTGAGACAGGAAGGTCGCTTGAGCTCAGAAAGTTCGAGGCTGCAGTGAGCTGTGATCAGGCCTGTGAATAGACAATGCACTGCAGCCTGGACAATATTGCCAGACACCACCTTTAAAAAAATAAAATTACTTTTGATGTAGGGCTTCTGTGTAAGATACCACTTAAAGAAAAGATTCAGCAACAGATTGAAAATCACTAGAAACCACCACTCTGGTCCAATCCTCCCTTTCCACAGATGGGGAGAACCTGGGCCCAGAGGATTCGCACATTTGGTTAAAGCAGAACTGAAAACTAACCTATCTCTCCTGATTTATATGCTCAGCCTTCTTCAGTCTGTTTCACACTCACCCTCCCTACTTAAATGTCTTTCTCTTTTCCTGCCATAAAGGTTTACATCTGCTTTTAAAGAAGCAGTATTTTACAATTAGCCTAAACAAGACCGTCACTGCTAAGAACTAATAACGGGACTTTACCCTGAAAAGTCCCTCTCCCTTTTTAAGCTCTGATTACCACAAGTGACAGGCTTGTAAGAATGTGATAAGCTGGGTTTTCTATTTCCAGCTCAACCACCCCAGGTGTGATTAGGCTTATTGATGCTGTTATTTACTAGTAATTAGCTTTTATGTGTTTTTTTTCCTTCTGGCAACACCCAGTTCCTAGAAGTTTCGCAAGCATTTCTCACATATGCAAAGGTGAATGAAGGGGTAAACATCACCATCTGTTCTGTATTTTCCTCCCCAGCAGGTATTTTTTTCCCCTTTTCTTTTCCCCTTTATGGTATATTATGGGGAAAACAGTTGGCCAATCATCCAGCCAGAGTCACAGACACACTTTATGGACTTCGTCCTGTTTCCAGATTTAAATAAGAGAGAAAAAGAAACCGGTGTGATTCCAACCTGTGCAGCTGTTCTCTGGAGCAGTAATCCTTTATCTCCACTCCCCTCCTCTCCCATCTAAGTGTGTGCCGCCACCCTATGGAAGATTTGATGGACATGTACTTAAGCCTCCTAAGGCCCAGAACTATCCTTTTAGTTGGGAACTAAAGGGTGACAAAGGTTGTCACTTTAAGGTGGATAATGATACAAATGAGCACCAGTTATCTTTAAGAACCACCAGTTTAGGGGCCGGTGCAAAGGATGAATTGCACATTGTTGAAGCAGAGATCATGAATAATGAAGGCAGTCCAATTAAGGTAACACTGGCAACTTTGAAAACATCTGTATAGCCAACAGTTTCCCTTGGGGGCTTTAAAATAACACCACCCATGGTCTTACCGTTGAAATATGTTTCAGGGCCAGTGCATATGAGTGGACAACACTTAGTAGCTGTGGAGGAAGCTGCAGAGTCAGAAAACAAAGAGGAGGAGGATGGGAAACTCTTAAGTATATCTGGAAATCGATCTGCCCTGCAGGTGGTAGCAAGTTTCCACAGCAAAAAGTAAAACGTGCTGCTGACAAAGATGATGATGAAGAAGGTGATAATGATGATGATTTTGCTGAAGAGGAAACTGAAGAAAAATCTTCAGTGAAGAAATCTACAGGAGGTATTTCAACCCAAAATGCAAAACAACAAAACCAGAATGGAAAAGACTCAAAACCATCAACATGAGATTAAAAGGTCAAGAATCCTTCAAAGCACAAGAAAAAACTTTTAAAACACCAAAAGGACTTAGTTCTGTAGAAGACATTAAAGCAAAACTGCAAGCAAGAATAGATGAAGGTGGTTTTCTTTTTTGTTTTTTGAGACGGAGTCTCGCTCTGTGGCCCGGGCTGGAGTGCGGTGGCCGGATCTCAGCTCACTGCAAGCTCCGCCTCCCGGGTCTACGCCATTCTCCTGCCTCAGCCTCCCGAGTAGCTGGGACTACAGGCGCCCGCCACCTCGCCCTGCTAGTATTTTGTATTTTTTAGTAGAGACGGGGTTTCACCGTGTTAGCCAGGATGGTCTCCATCTCCTGACGTCGTGATCCGCCCGTCTCGGCCTCCCAAAGTGCTGGGATTACAGGCTTGAGCCACCGTGCCTGGCCGATGAAGGTGGTTTTCTTCCCAAAGTGGAGGCCAGGTTCATCAGTTATGTGAAGAATTGCTTCCGGGTGACTGACCAGGAGGCTATTTGAGATCTCTGGCAGTGGAGGAAGCCTCTTTAAGAATAGTTTAAACAGGTTGTTCACATGTTTTCATCTTATTTCATTTGTGTGACAGTTGATATCTGGCTGTCCTTTTTATAATGCAGGGTGAGAACTTTCCCTACCATGTTTGAGAAATGTCTGGATTCCATCGCCAAGAATGTGTTGTCTGAAACGCCTGTTTAGTATTTAAAGGTAGAACTCTGCCCTTTGCTTGGTTTTAAGTATGTGTGAAATGGTACTACGGGACATAGTAGTAGTGATGGTCAGACATGGAAATGGTGAGAAGACAAAAATAAACATGTGGAATACACCCAGTATTTGAAGAAAAAAGGAAGAAAAGCTTTCACAAAGATGTAGCTAATGTTTATTTCAGTGAGATTGGTGTTTAGGGATGAACAGTTTGACACAGAAGGACCGGTGACAGGGAAGAGCACAAAACCTTTTCTGGTACCAGTGGTCAGGGCATTCATAGTGATGGTTCCCTCTGCCCAGAGGCTCTGGCCCCAGGCCTGGCAGGGTGGCCCTGAGCTGCCTAGCATGAGCTCCATGTGCTGAGACAGGCCTTGCCTGACCCCTAGTCTCCATCATCTCACTCTCTTGTATTGTCGTCATGTGACTGCATATGAATTTCCCTTGTTTATCTTGCTTTATTTTTAGACTATTCATCTTTTTTCTTTTTTGAGATGGAGTTCCACTCTTGTCACCCAGGCTAGAGTGCAATGGCATGATCTTGGCTCACTGCAACCTCTGCCTCCTGGATTCAAGCGATTCTACTGCCTCAGCCCCCTGAGTAGCTAGGATTACAGGCACGCACCACCACGCCTAGCAGATTTTTGTATTTTCAGTAGAGACAGGGTTTCACCATGTTGGCCACGCTGGTCTCAAACTCCTGACTTCAGGTGATCTGCCCGCCTTGACCTCCCATAGTGCTGGGATTACAGGCATGAGCCACCGCGCCTGGCCTAGACTGTCTATCTTTAACCCCACCTAGGATGTGGACCCCATGAAACCCAGGACCTCATTTGTCTTGTTCCTTCCTGTAGAGCAGTGCCTGAAAGAAGGCTTGTCATGAGTTGGGTACACATTTTCATTTCACCAATAGTTTATAAGCTTTTTGCTCACCTAGAGCTATTAATCTGTGGGTTACCTCACTGTCCCTTTTGTGCTGTCACAGTCCTTCCAACCCTATGCAAGCAGTTCATTCTATTAACTTTGTTTGAAATACCCAAAGTGGTTTCTGTTTTCATGACTTGACCTTGTCAAAGGGTGATGAGACCAGCACTCAATATCTGGGGTGAGTGGGAAGTAAATGTATTGCTTACTATTGAAAGGGAGAGCTATGTTAGTCAGGCACATTCTCTCTGAGCAGAACCTTCTGCTAATATTATATAAGGCTCTGGGGAAGCATGGATTTCAGGGATTGGAGGACATTTAGAGACGTAAATGTGTTGGCAACATCTGCAGAAGCACTCTCTGAGACTGTTGTTGATTGGCGGCACTCAGAGGCATGTTTATTGAAATGAGTCCATCCTGCCTAGCTGACTTGTAGAAGTGAGGGTTGACACTGATTGGTTGGCTTGCAAAAGCAGTCACTGAGACAAGTTGTTGATCAATAGAACAGGTTTAAAATCAGTTTTGGTGACTTCTTGTTACCATGGTTATATAAAAATCAGTCTTTCTGAATTAGTGAACACTTACTTTGTTTTTATGTTCAACCCTGACTGATAGACCTACCTTAGTCCAGCTTTGGACTCTAGGTCTTTTACAAACTTTGCACCTTATTAACTTTGTGACATTTCTTGAATAAGTCACTTAACTTTACTAAACTCCTCATTTATCAGATAGGGCCAATGATGCCTACCTCTCAGATTATTCTGAGATTAAATGTTATAATGATTGTGAACACTGTAAATTATAAAACATTCTGAAAGCATAAAACACATTTGAAATTCTCTTAAAATTCGGCAATATGCCAAAATGATGTGTAAACTCTAAAGTGCTATATAATTATAAATATTTATATTATCTTTTCAGTATTTAGTATTGTTTTAGTACTCATATTATTATCATGCCCTGGTCTTAAGTCTCAGTTGAAGTGTTTTTTTCCTCCAAGAAAATATCCTTAACTACTCAGGTCTTTATTGATCTTCTTTTTTTCTGGTTTTGATATTTATCATATTTACTGAAAAAATTAGCCCTTATACTTATTTTATCTTGATTATTCATTATAATTTGTGGTTATTGGTCTTATCTCCCCAACCCAGATTTTAGCTTACTTTAGGCAAGAATTTTGTCTTCATTAACGTCAACAAATATCAGAGCTGCTGAGTTCATGAGACCAAGGTCAGTAAGTAATAGCACATGTACTCCCGCTCCATTGTGAACCTGTAGAGACGTAGCTATGTTATTGAAGAGTGTTGTCCCCCTAAGCCCACACATTGCCTTAGGATTATTTCCATCACAGCACTCCAGTCAGCCACTATAAGTTCAGTGGTATTATATCTGAGATAAAACCTACCGGCTATGGTGGATCTATGTTAATCTTCTCATTTTCCAAAAGAGGAAATTAAGACCCAAAGAGGAAGTGATTTACTCATGGAGCACAAAGTCAGAATGATAACTCATGTCTCCTATTCCTTGTCGTCACTCTTTCTTCAACATCATGAAACATGCTGCTTGTCAATCTCCCCAAGATGCCTGACGCAGTGGCTGAGGTCATACTGAGTGCTCAATAAACACCTGTGGCTAACTTTCTTAGGGCTGAATTTACTTTGGTATTTGGAAAGCAGAGCGTTTCCACAATACTGTTGACATTGTAATTTAATATTGTTGGGTCTGCCTCAGTGGCAGCTTAATTCATGATTGTGAATTATCTGACCTTTTACTTCAAATTTGTAGTATTCAAACACTTTTTCTTCTATGATGATGTCCACAAAGGATATCCCAAATCTGCTAGCATGCATACCCACTCCTCCACCTCACTGCTTGCCAAAGTCTACAAGTTATACAAATGGAATTGTAATCGCACAAAACCTTCTTGGTTAAATATGGTAATGGAAAATACATTAATCACATTCATAATGAAAATTCAGTGTAAAAAGTGTAAGTCTAAAAATATATTTGCATGAAATTAGTTTATTCTCCTCTCAGTAATTTAAGACTGAGTTTGATGCATTTGAGCGAAATTTTCCTCTCAGTTCTCTCTCCTGGGCACTTAACTGGGCACCTAACAAACCAATTTTTAAAGGCAGTATGTTTTTTAAACCCCAATGCCAATAGAATTTTTGCTGTTTGGAGGTGGTTGTTGTAAACTAAATCTCGATGTCTTGAGAAAGGGAGTCTTTGCTCAGTAAAAGTCCAGACCACCAAATTCCTTCAGATAGAGTCAGTAATATGCATTAATCCATAGCAATAATAGCTGTTGCTTACCACTGTAACCAAGCCAGCCTCACTTTCTTTCATTTCCTACATTATCTCTTGGAAAATAGTGGGTATTGTGCCTTCTACAAACAGGTTCAGGCCTGTGAAATTTAGAATTGTACCCCCTACTCCCACAAGTCCTTTCTTACCACATTTCATTTCGTAAAATAAAATGTGACCAACTAGGAAAGCCAATTTATGAATACTCTAATAATAATGTTCATAGGGGCCATAGAAATGTTTATAGGTTTTGAGGCTGAAATTTCATCTCCTAGAATTTATTCCAAGAAAAATTCAGGCCGGGCACGGTGGCTCAAACCTGTAATCCTAGCACTTTGGGAGGCTGAGGTGGGTGGATCACCTGAGCTCAGGAGTTCAAGACCAACCTGGGCAACATGGTGAAACCCTGCCTCTACCAAAAATACAAAAAATTAGCCAGTCGTGGTGGTGCATGCTTGTAATCCTGGCTACTCGGGAGGCTGAGGCAGGAGAATCACTTGAACCCAGGAGGCAGAGGTTACAATGAGCTGAGATTGTGCCATTGCACTTCAACCTGGGTGACAGAGTGAGACTCCATCTCAAAAAAAAAAAAAAAAAAAAAAAAAAAAAAAGAAAAGGAAAGAAAAAACTCAAAAAAGGGGGAAAAAAATAAAATTGGGAAAGTGACAAAACGTTCAACAATAGGAAAATAATTAATCATTATATGTCTACCTCAAGGGCTGTGACACCAAAGGCTAATAGCAACATAAACAGCTCTTACATTACAGTCATAAATAAAAAATAGAAAAAATAGTATATAGATGTGTATTATTGTTCGGACCATATAAATACAGATATGAGTGAAGACTGGAAGGTAGTGAACAAAGATAAAAATGATTTACATCAGAGTAGCAGGAGAATGGTGGTGTTTTGGTGGTGATCATTTTTAAAGTGTTCTTTAGTAATGCAAAAAATTAGTAGTATACCAGTAGAGTTAGTATTATGGTATATGAAAGCAGACAGAACACTAGTTTGGGAGTTAGAAAATGCTACCAACTGGTAATGTAAACCTGGAAAGTTATTTTGCTCTCCGATCTCATGTTTTTCATCTATAAAATGAGCAAGTTAGGCCGAGTACAGTGGCTCACGCCTGTAATCCCAGCACTTTGGGAGGCCAAGGCAGGCAGATCACGAGGTCAGGAGACCGAGACCATCACGGCTAACATGGTGAAACCCCATCTCTACTAAAATACAAAAAAAAGTGGCCAGGCATGGTGGTACACGCCTGTAGTCCCAGCTACTCGGAAAGCTGAGGCAGGGGAATTGCTTGAACCCGAGAGGTGGAGATTGCATAGAGCCAAGATCACACCACTGCACTCCAGCCTGGGTGACAGAGCAAGACTCCGTCTCGAAAAAAAAAAAAAGAAAAAAAAAGGAGCAAGTTATTTCTAAGTTCTGTAGTTTTAAATTATATCATCTTTCATGGATTTACTTACTTCTTTAAGTTGTTGTTTGAAAGTGTTTGAAGATTTTTAAGGACGGTAAATATTTGTTAAATTTCAGGGTCTTGGTCCCAGTAAAGAAATTCTCAGGTTTCAGTTTTAAGCTTAGCGAAATGGGTTACACAAAAGAAAAAGCAATGCATCTGTCTTGTCTCAAAACCAGTCTTTTTTTTAGCTTAAGAATTTGTAAGAATTTGATTTACCCACTTTTCAGAAAAGCTCATACTTTTAACCTGCTACTGATTACATAATTAACTAGGCAGAAAAATGTCTTTGGAAGATGGAGAAATAGTATTATTCAAGGGCAATCTGATAGTATGCGTGAATAAATGGAAGTTTGACTGCTGTCTTCTAACTGTTGCAAGACACAGTGATAAGTATATTTTCATTTTATGTGCTAACAAGTCAACAAATAAAGATCCCCTGTAGTGGCAGTATGTTCATCAACAAAACCTTCCCTAGAAGTGCTACTCGGAAGCTGTTGGGGGCCTGAGAATCAGTGTTTCCAGAACACATTTTACTTAGCTTGGCTCCAAAACTTAGTTCCTTTTCTAAGGCTGCTCTTCTCCCTTTCCTCTGCAGATGCAAGTCCAACCCACCTTTTGGGTATCCAAGGCCTAGCAGAGGCTTTGTGGTCACATCCACATGGGTCTAAATCATTGCCTTCCCCTCACCAGCTGTGTGGCCATGCTCTTCTCTGAGCATCATGATCTACCTATCTATCAAGCCCTTCCTCACATAGCTGTGGCACAGAGAACTAATACTTAATGTCCTGGTATAGTGCCGGGAATTTGGTGAGTATTAAATAAATGTTGAGGCCGGGCATGGTGGCTCATGCCTGTAATTCCAGCACTTTGGGAGGCTGAGGCGGGCAGACTGCCTGAGGTCAGGAGTTTGAGACCAGCCTGGCCAACATGGTGAAACCCCGTGTCTACTAAAAATACAAAAATTCGCCGGGCGTGGTGGTGGGCGCCTGTAATCCCAGCTACTCGGGAGGCTGAGGCAGGAGAATCGCTTGAACCTGGGATGCCGAGGTTGCAGTGAACCAAGATGGCGCCACTGCACTCTAGCCTGGGTGACAGAGTGAGACTCTGACTCAAAAATAAATAAATAAATAAAAATAAATGTTGAGATGTTTCTCATTTTCTGATTCCCTCTTTTAAGACTCCTTGTCTATAGTACTGTTTGTAACACTTAACTTTGGCACCACATATGTTTCTCAAATGACTCATATGAGTATAACTAGTCTACTAACCCTCTTTGCTATAGGATCCGACTCTAAGATAAGCATCCATTGAACATGCTAGAAGCTTGAAGAGAAATCCAGTAACATCATCTATTATGAAGCAAAAGATAGAGCTAATATTTATTGAGTGGTTCTAAATATTAGCCACTGTGCTGAGGACTTCTAATGTATTATCTCCTTAAATCCTTTCAAAAATTTCATGTGGTAGGTAATATTTATTACTCCTCTCTACTAATGAAGAGATGGCATTTAGAAAGGCTAATTCATGTGACCAAGAGACACAGTTAATAAATGACAGCTGAGATCTGTAACCCACATTCCTCTGATTTTGAATTTAAACTTTCCTTAAGAAATGAATTTGTTATCGACAATGACACTTGTAGAGTTGCTACAGAGTGCCCAGGGCCCACAATCCAACTCCAGATTTGTAGATGGAGTGGTGCCTTTGACTAATGACTGTTAGAATCTGGCTCTGCAGCTGTATTCTAGCTCTGATGTCACTACATGGCTCATATTTCTGCTCCACCAGCTGCAGGATAACAAAGAAAGGAAAGGAGGGATTGTCAGCTCCTTGACAAAAGTGAACTCTATTAACCTACCTAGAAGAAAAGCAAGAGAGTGTCTAAGCCCCATCTCTAGTTAGACTTTTCTCAGATGATATAATTGTTATCTCCTTTAATTGACTGTCACAAAATTTGATCCTGCTCTATGATAGATGTCTTTTTCTCTTTTATCTGTATTAGTTCTGTTATTTTTAGACGGAGTCTCACTCTGTCACCCAGGCTGGAGTGCAGTGGTGTGATCTTGGCTCAGTGCTACGTCTGCCTCCTGGGTTCAAGTGATTTTCCTGCCTCAGCTTCCTGAGTAGCTGGGATTACAGATGCACACCACCATGCCTGGCTAATTTTTGTATTTCTAGTAGAGACAGGGTTTCACCATGTTGGCCAGGCTGGTCTCAATCTCCTGACCTCGTGATCCACCTGCCTTGGCCTCCCAAAGTGCTGGGATTACAGGAGTCAGCCACTGTGCCCGGCCTATCTATATTGGTTTTAAATGGCTAAATTAATGACTTTTGGAAAAAAACACAGTAACTCTTACTGAACACTAAAGCTGCTGAATCATCGCTGAATATTTAAAAATCTTGATGTTCCAGGTTTCTTTAATGGACCTGCATATTTTCTGAATATTTTATACCAAGATAATGATGATTATATTACATGAAAATTCGAAAGTACAGTCTCTATTGAATGCATATCGCTTGCACACCACTGTGAAGTCAAAAAATTGTTAAGTAGAACAGTTTTAAGTTGGGGACCATCTGTATGTTTCCTTCAAAAGTTCCTTATATGTGCAAGTGTTGGTGAGGGTGTTGAGCAACCAGAACTCTTACACCTTGTTGGTAAGAAAGTAAAATGATACAACCACTTTGGAAAAGAGTGTGTCAGTTTCTTAGAAAGTTAAATATATGGCTACCATATAATGATCCAGCTGTTCCACTCTAGGTATTTACACAAGAGAAATGAAATCATACATCCATGCAAAGTCTTGTACATGAATTTTTGTAGCAGTTTTATTAATAAAAGCTTGAAATTGGACATAATCTAAATATCTATTAGCAGGAGAATGGATAGTGATTCTGGAAGCCTAACTTCCCGAATGGGGTCAGCCTCCCTTCTTTAAGCTTTTCTTATAATGAGCTCTACCAGGTAAAGAGCTGGAAAGTTGTCATTCCCATTCTTACAATAAGAAAAAAAAAATGAACAAACTAAAAATTCATAACTGTTCTTAGACCTATCAGAAATTTGATGTAGCAAGGCAAACCACCACCCTGAAATCTGGAGGAACAGGCTGGCATGGAGAGTCGAGCCGAGATCAGCTTACCTGGAGCAGAAGCTACTGAAGCCATAAACTGATGGGAATACTAAATGGTTATTTTGACAAATTCCTGGAGGCTGAGTATGGACTAATGTGAGCATGAGATACTCCTGGGATCCACAGTCTTGGAGTTGGGGGGAGGCTATTGTAGGTGGCACACTTTCATGGGTTATTCCCAGAAGCCCCACCAGGTTCTCATGGTGAAGAGCTAAGAGAAAACTTAGCAGTAATCATTTTGAAATACTCTCAAAGCATTTTTCCATAACAAAAATCTACTCTTCTTGAGAAAAGGACTTTACCAGAGTCTTATGAGCTTAGGAGAGGGGCAATTCCTCAACTTAAGCCCTGCTATCCTTCCCGTCTCACCTGGAGAAAAAAGGTTAAGAAACATTTGTGAAGGTGTCAACCCAGGGACAATGGTCCACTGCTAGACTGAGATTTAATCATAGCGTTATAGACTGCTTTCCCTTCCCGACATTTACACCATATCAACAGCGGTACAGGACATCAGTGGCTAACAGCTGAGAGTTTCAAGGCAGATACTTTATGTTAGAAGGTGCTCTTAGGGATACTCAAGACAACAGAGGAGATAAAAACATGGACATTGAAGGAAACTGGCCACAGATACTTACAGCTATAGCAAAGAGCAACCACAGCATAACTTCTCCAGATAAACATA